>NC_034185.2:10046254-10063754 GCF_002021735.2 Oncorhynchus kisutch | reverse complement strand
GCTGGACAGCGGCTGGACCGCTGGGGGGGAGGGGGCGTGACCGACCACAGGGGGGGAGCGGGCGTGACCGACCGCTGGGGGTGAGGGGGGTGTGACCGACCGCTGGGGTGGAGGGGGCGTGACCGACCGACCAGCGGGGAGGGGGAATGACCGACCGCTGTCAGCTCGCTGGCGATCGCCTGCCACCATCAACAGCACCATCGTTTTAGTCAGATTCACTCAGGGATGATAAACGCTGCTGCGCTGGAGTGGCAGAGGACAGGAAAGTAGAGACAGAGAGGGAGAGAAGGAGAGGACTTATATAGTACTGTGTACAGAGAGGGAGAGAAGGAGATTACTTCACATCATTCAAAAATCATGTCAACCCCTATAATTTCTCACAGAGTGAGTCCATGTAACTTATGATGTGATTTGTTAAGCCAAAATGTACACCTGAACTTATTCAGACTTTCCTAAACAAAAGGGGTAAACACTTCTGCAACAACTATAGTTTAGTTATTACATTTGTATAGTTTAGTTATTACATTTGTATAGTTTAGTTATTACATTTGTATAGTTTAGTTATTACATTTGTATAGTTTAGTTATTACATTTGTATAGTTTAGTTATTACATTTGTATTCATTTGTTAACATTTGTAGAATTTTCTTTTCACTTTGACATTATGGAATGTTTTGTGTAGATCAATGACAAAAAAAAATCACAATTAAATCCATTTTAATCCCACTTTGTCACATAACAAAAATGTGAAAGAATCCAAAAGGGGGGTGAATATTTCTGATAGACTGTATGTACCCTCTACCTTGCACAATTAAGAGTCCCAAGACCTCTACACATTGTTCTCCTTCTACACTTTTCTGGGTAAAATACCAGCATTCCCTTACCTGTTCTTTCTCTCTATGGTGAATATAGTATATAGTATCTCTCTTTCTAGAACGTATTTCCTGGTAAGTAGAGCAGCCATTGGATCTCAGGGGAGAAACGGATAGAAACTGAGAGATGGGGGGGGGGTTTCATCCCTAAATCAAAGAATTAAAATAAAGTTCTAACCGAGAGAAAAAAAGAAGAAAACAGAAAAGAAGAAAACAGCGGTACAACATGTACAGTTTTTAGGGTTTAATGAACGGAGACGCTCAAAAGAAACATATTCACAATCAGGCAGCGATTAGCAAGGGAAAGAAAAGTGCTGATATGAATGGTTCTCAACTTCCACCCCACAAGTAGATGTTTATTCCTCCTTCTCACTAGACAATACTCTTCCCATTACTTTTCTTTCATTATACCATATTAACCTCATTTTATTTTCAGCAGACAGTGTTCTCTCCATCATATTTTTCCCCACTAGACAATAACCCCCCCCCCCCCACACACACACACATTCACACATTTCATTACATTCAGATAATATCCATAACATTCTCTTTCTTTTGTACTAGACAGTATTCCACCCATTTTCTCTCTTTCTTCCTGTAGACAGTATTCCACCCATTTTCTCTCTTTCTTCCTGTAGACAGTATTCCACCCATTTTCTCTCTTTCTTCCTGTAGACAGTATTCCACCCATTTTCTCTCTTTCTTCCTGTAGACAGTATTCCACCCATTTTCTCTCTTTCTTCCTGTAGACAGTATTCCACCCATTTCTCTCTTTCTTCCTGTAGACAGTATTTTCTCCATTTCTCTCTTTCTTCCTGTAGACAGTATTCCACCCATTTTCTCTATTTCTTCCTGTAGACAGTATTCCACCCATTTTCTCTCTTTCTTCCTGTAGACAGTATTCCACCCATTTTCTCTCTTTCTTCCCGTAGACAGTATTCCACCCATTTTCTCTCTTTCTTCCTGTAGACAGTATTCCACCCATTTTCTCTCTTTCTTCCTGTAGACAGTATTCCACCCATTTTCTCTCTTTCTTCCTGTAGACAGTATTCCACCCATTTTCTCTCTTTCTTCCTGTAGACAGTATTCCACCCATTTTCTCTCTTTCTTCCTGTAGACAGTATTCCACCCATTTTCTCTCTTTCTTCCTGTAGACAGTATTTTCTCCACACCCCTCATTACAGAAGTAGGTGATTCATTGATAATGTGCAAAAGACCTTTAGAACACTCTACACAGGGGTCAAGGGTCACATTCCTTTAAAGTGTTTACTGCTGGGTATGTGGGCGGGACTTGTTGTTTATCTCTCTGATTGACAGGGCTGATGTGCAACCAGAGGAGAACCTGACCTCATCTTGCCAGGTCCATACATTACAGGGTTAGAGGTCAGAGGTCAGGGTAGTCTGAGGAAGGTCAGTCTCATCCCCCAGAGAGTCTTGACCCTGAAGGCACTGTTTCTATTTACATAACCTTTGACCCTTGCTACCGGGGAAGATCCCTGTTTTCTCCATTTCCTCCCTCCCTTTCCCTCTTTTCTCACTCATTATGGAGTAACAAGGGTCAGGGTTCAAGTTTAGAGACAGACACAGCCTTGCAGAACCTTCCTCTCATTCTGTCTGAGGGAGGAGGAAATGGTGAGTGTGTGTGTGTGTGTGTGTGTGTTTGAGTGTACTTCTGTCTTTCTGCATGTGTGCAAGACATCATGGGATGTATAGACCTGTACTGTGAGAGTCTGGACCAAACCCCTCTCTAAGTGAAAGTCAGATCCCTGTCATGTGTCCACCTCTGGACCATCCAGCTAGTTGTCAACTAAATTACATATTCTGTTTGATTCTCCTTTATCTCAAATTGAATGTGGTTTTAACAAAAACACTCCTGATGGGGAAGTGTAACTGGTCAAAACCTTTAGTGTCTGACTGAACTTAATGAGGTGGTAACAAGTCACCCAGTCGCCCTCTTGACCTCTTATGATCTCTAGCTTAATCAGCCGTGTCCCACTATGACCACCTATAGCAGTGTTCTTCAGTCAAAAGTCCTTAAGAATATCAGTGCACACAATGCTGAACACAATGCAGCCTTCAAGTAGCAGCAATGAAAAACACCCAGCCCTACACTGTTCAGTATAGAGATTGTCAGCATAGTGACACATTTTGCTGTAACTCCAGAGCCCACACACCTTTTCTTTTCACACACATTTCTCATGATATCAAAAGGTGAACGGCAAAGTGCCCAGACCACACTATGCAGACACAGAGCTGCCATATATTTAATCCTTGTTACGTGAGTGATCTTTCCTGCTGCCTGTTTTAAATGTCATCTGATCCCATCTATTACTGTCACTGAGTCACCTCCTTCAGGTCAGACCATCCAGACATCTGATCCCATCTAATACTGTCACTGAGTCACCTCCTTCAGCTCAGACCATCCAGACAAACCCACGCTGGGCCTGATAAGCTGTTAGCCAGCCTATTGGAGGAGGGCCAGACAAGTAACCTCAGGTTATTATAAAACCTTTAGAACGCAGGTCATTATAAAAATCATTAGAATGCAGGTCATTATGAAACCCTTAGAATGCAGGTCATTCTAGAACCTTTAGAATGCAGGTCATTCTAGAACCTTTAGAATGCAGGTCATTATAAAACCTATAGAATGCAGGTCATTCTAAAAAGGATTGCTTAAATCCAGCTGCAAGTCCAGTGGTTGCCCCACCCTGAAATCTGATTGGCCATACCAGTGGCACCCTCAGAAATTCTGAAATCTCATCAATTGTCTCTGAATATATTGATAATTTTGACCAAGACGCACATCTACAGCAGGACTCATCAATCTCACCGGAGAAAGCATCAGAGCGAGCTATATAGCGCCTCTCTGTCTTAGTTCCTGTAGCCTATTTAGATGATGCTGTCTGGACCAAAAAAATATAGATTATGCCATCATCTTTTAGGCCAGACAGCATCAGACAAGCCTGTGTCTGTGTCTGAGTCTGAGCCTGTGTCTGATCCTGTGTCTGAGTCCGAGTCTGTGTCTGAGTCTGTCTGTCTGTGTCTGAGCCTGTGTCTGTGTCTGTGTCTGTGTCTGAGTCTGTCTGTGTCTGAATCTGAGCCTGAGTCTGAGTCTGTGTCTGTGTTCGAGTCTGTGTTTCTGCCTGAGTCTGTCTCTGCCTGAGTCTGAGTCTGTGTCTGAGTCTGAGTCTGTGTCTGAGTCTGAGTCTGTGTCTGAGTCTGTGTCTGTGTCTGAGTCTGTGCCTGTGTCTGAGTCTGACTCTGAGTCTCTGTCTGAGTCTGAGTCTGTGTCTGTGTCTGTGTCTGTGTCTGTGTCTGTGTCTGGGTCTGGGTCTGAGTCTGTCTGAGTCTGTGTCTGTGCCTGAGTCTGTGCCTGAGTCTGAGTCTGAGTCTGAGTCTCTGTCTGAGTCTATTAGAGATCAGCTTTGAGATGAGGACAATGGTAGTGCATTTTATGACAGCCTGGCCTTATGGTAAGCCAAGGTGGGTTTATTACCCATCCATGATGATATTTTGGTATTTTAATGAACAAATTATATGTTCTCTTGTTCTTTGAGTTGAATACAAAGTGGATAATTTAGATGCATAGGTGTTGCGTTTGTTCACACAAGTCTGTCGTAACGTGAAATGTGTTTACATACTTTACATATTCAGTAAATGCCTGTCAAGGTAATTTGCCATTTTCAAACAATGCCCGGACTGTCAGAGTCCATGCAGAAATCACTATCCCCATGACCCAATGATTTAATCTCTCTCTGTCTCTCTCTCTCTCTGTCTCTCTCTCTCTCTCTCTCTCTCTCTCTCTCTCTCTCTCTCTCCTGTCTCTCCACCTCCTCTCTCTCTCTCTCTCTCCACCTCCCCCTCTCTCTCTCCTGTCTTTCCACCTCCTCTCTCTCTCTCCTCTCTCTCCACCCCCCCCCCCCCCCCTCTCTCTCTCTCTCTCTCTCTCTCTCTCTCTCTCCTCTCTCTCCACCTCCCCCCTCTCTCTCTCTCTCCTGTCTCTCCACCTCCTCTCTCTCTCTCTCTCCACCCCCCCCCCCTCTCTCTCTCTCTCTCTCTCTCTCCTCTCTCTTTCTTGCTTGGTCTCTTTGCTCGTTTACAGCTTTGTGGAAGTTACCTGTGGCGCTGATGTTTAGGCCGAGGTATCGTTTTTTTGTGTGCTCTAGGGAAGATCTAGATGCTGCTGTAGGCTCTCCATGGTTGGTGACAGAAGTACCAGATCATCAGCATGCAGTAAACATTTGACTTCAGATTCTAGTAATATGAGGCCGGGTGCTGCACACTGTTCTAGTGCCCTCACCAATTCGTTGATATATATGTTAAAGAGGGTGGGGCTTAAGCTGCATCCCTGTCTCACCCCACGGCCCGGTGCGAAGAAATATATGTGTTTGTGTACATGGATTTTATAATGTCATATGTTTTTCCACCAACACCACCATTTGATATTTGCGCAGTACATTGTTTTCATTGAGGAAATGAACTAGTCTGCTGTTAATGATAATGCAGAGGATTTCCCCAAGGTTGCTGTTGACGCATAATCGCACGGTAGTGATTTGGTTCAAATTTGTGGATTGGGTTGATCAGTCCTTGGTTCAAAATATTGGGGATGATACCAGAGCTGAGGATGATGTTAAAGAGTTTAAGTATAGCCAATTGGAATTTCTGGTCTGTATATTTTATCATTTCATTAAGGATACCATCAACCCAACAGGACTTTTTGTCTTGTAGTTTATTCAATGTAATTGGAGAAGCCATTGGATTCTGATAGTCTTTAATAGTTGATTCTCTAATGTGTATATGATCATGTTTATGTTTTTGCAGTTTGTTCTTTGTTACATAGCCCAAAAGATTGAAGAAGTGGTTTATCCATACAACCCCATTCTGGATAGATAACTCTTTGTGTTGTTGTTTGTTTAGAGTTTTCCAATTTTCCCAGAAGTGGTTAGATTCTATAGATTCTTCAATTACATGGAGCTGACTTCTGACGTTCTGTTCCTTCTTTTTCTGTCGTTTATTTCTGTATTGTATTAGTGATTCACCATAGTGAAGGCGTAGACTCAGGTTTTCTGGGTCTCTATGTTTTTGGTTGGACAGGTTTCTCAATTTCTTTCTTAGGTTTTTGCATTCTTCATCAATCCATTTGTCATTGTTGTTAATTTTCTTAGGTTGTCTGTTTAACATATTTAGATTGGATAGGAAAGCTGAGAGTTCAAATATACTGTTTAGGTTTTCTACTGCCAAGTTTACACCTTCACTATTACAGTGGAACGTTTTGTCCAGGAAATTGTCTAGAAGGGATTGAATTTGTTGTTGCCTATTTGTTTTTTGGTAGGTTTCCACACTACTTTCCTTCCATCTATAGCATTTCTTAATATCACTTTGATGCCTCATGATTGTGTATTGCTCTGTTCAAGTAGAACGTGATTTTGGTTTGATCTGATAGGGGTGTCAGTGGGCTGACTGTGAACGCTCTGAGAGAGTCTGGGTTGAGGTCAGTGATAAAGTAGTCTACAGTACTGCCAAGAGATGAGCTATAGGTGTACCTACCATAGGAGTCCCCTCGAAGCCTACCGTTGACTATGTACATACCCAGCATGCGACAGAGCTGCAGGAGTTGTGACCCGTTTTTGTTGGTTATGTTGTCATAGTTGTGTCTAGGGGGGCATATGTGGGAGGGAATGCTGTCACCTCCAGGCAGGTGTTTGTCCCCTTGTGTGCTGAGGGTGTCAGGTTCTTGTCCGGTTATGGCATTTAGGTCGCCACAGACTAGTACATGTCCCTGTGCCTGGAAATGATTGATTTCCCCCTCCAGGATGGAGAAGCTGTCTTCATTAAAATATGGGGATTCTAGTGGGGTAGCACACAGGAGGACATTTTTCTCTGTTAGGATCATTTCCTTTTGAATTTCTAGCCAAATGTAGAATGTTCCTGTTTTGATTAATTTCTCTGTCTCTGTCTCTGTCTCTGTCTCTGTCTCTGTCTCTGTCTCTGTCTCTGTCTCTGTCTCTCCCTCTCTCTCTCTCTCTCTCTCTCTCTCTCTCTCTCTGTCTCTGTCTCTGTCTCTCTGTCTGTCTCCGTCTCTGTCTCTCTCTCTCTGTCTCTGTCTGTCTGTCTCTGTCTCTCTCTCTGTCTCTCTGTCTCTTTCTTTCTTTCTTTCTTTCTTTCTCTCAATTCAATTCAATTCAAGGGCTTTATTGGCATGGGAAACATGTGTTAACATTGCCAAAGCAAGTGAGGTAGACAACATACAAAGTGAACATATAAAGTGAAAAACAACAAAAATTAACAGTAAACATTACACATACAGAAGTTTCAAAACAGTAAAGACATTACAAATGTCATATTATATATATATACAGTGTTTTAACAATGTACAAATGGTTAAAGGACACAAGATAAACTAAATAAGCATAAATATGGGTTTGTTCTTCACTGGTTGCCCTTTTCTCGTGGCAACAGGTCAGAAATCTTGCTGCTGTGATGGCACACTGTGGAATTTCACCCAGTAGATATGGGAGTTTTTCAAAATTGGATTTGTTTTCGAATTCTTTGTGGATCTGTGTAATCTGAGGGAAATATGTCTCTCTAATATGGTCATACATTGGGCAGGAGGTTAGGAAGTGCAGCTCAGTTTCCACCTAATTTTGTGGGCAGTGAGCACATAGCCTGTCTTCTCTTGAGAGCCATGTCTGCCTACGGCGGCCTTTCTCAATAGCAAGGCTATGCTCACTGAGTCTGTACATAGTCAAAGCTTTCCTTAATTTTGGGTCAGTCACAGTGGTCAGGTATTCTGCCGCTGTGTACTCTCTGTGTAGGGCCAAATAGCATTCTAGTTTGCTCTGTTTTTTTTGTTAATTCTTTCCAATGTGTTAAGTAGTTATCTTTTTGTTTTCTCATGATTTGGTTGGGTCTAATTGTGCTGCTGTCCTGGGGCTCTGTAGTGTGTGTTTGTGTTTGTGAACAGAGCCCCAGGACCAGCTTGCTTAGGGGACTCTTCTCCAGGTTCATCTCTCTGTAGGTGATGGCTTTGTTATGGAAGGTTTGTGAATCGCTTCCTTTTAGGTGGTTGTAGAATTTAACAGCTCTTTTCTGGATTTTGATAATTAGTGGGTATCGGCCTAATTCTGCTCTGCATGCATTATTTGGTGTTCTACGTTGTACACGGAGGATATTTTTGTAGAATTCTGCGTGCAGAGTCTCAATTTGGTGTTTGTCCCATTTTGTGAAGTCTTGGTTGGTGAGCGGACCCCAGACCTCACAACCATAAAGGGCAATGGGCTCTATGACTGATTCAAGTATTTTTAGCCAAATCCTAATTGGTATGTTGAAATGTATGTTTCTTTTGATGGCATAGAATGCCCTTCTTGCCTTGTCTCTCAGATCATTCACAGGTTTGTGGAAGTTACCTGTGGTGCTGATGTTTAGGCCAAGGTATGTATAGTTTTTTGTGTGCTCTAGGGCAACAGTGTCTAGATGGAATTTGTATTTGTGGTCCTGGTGACTGGACCTTTTTTGGAAAACCATTATTTTGGTCTTACTGAGATTTACTGTCAGGGCCCAGGTCTGACAGAATCTGTGCATAAGATCTAGGTGCTGCTGTAGGCCCTCCTTGGTTGGTGACAGAAGCACCAGATCATCAGCAAACAGCAGACATTTGACTTCGGATTCTAGCAGGGGGAGGCCGGGTGCTGCAGACTTTTCTAGTGCCCGCGCCAATTCGTTGATATATATGTTGAAGAGGGTGGGGCTTAAGCTGCATCCCTGTCTAACCCCACGACCCTGTGTGAAGAAATGTGTGTGTTTTTTGCCAATTTTAACCGCACATTTGTTGTTTGTGTATGTGGATTTTATAATGTCGTATGTTTTACCCCCAACACCACTTTCCATCAGTTTGTATAGCAGACCCTCATGCCAGATTGAGTCGAAGGCTTTTTTGAAATCAACAAAGCATGAGAAGACTTTGCCTTTGTTTTGGTTTGTTTGGTTGTCAATTAGGGTGTGCAGGGTGAATACATGGTCTGTTGTACGGTAATTTGGTAAAAAGCCAATTTGACATTTGCTCAGTACATTGTTTTCATTGAGGAAATGTACGAGTCTGCTGTTAATAATAATGCAGAGGATTTTCCCAAGGTTACTGTTGACACATATTCCACGGTAGTTATTGGGGTCAAATTTGTCTCCACTTTTGTGGATTGGGGTGATCAGTCCTTGGTTCCAAATATTGGGGAAGATGCCAGAGCTAAGTATGATGTTAAAGAGTTTTAGTATAGCCAATTGGAATTTGTTGTCTGTATATTTGATCATTTCATTGAGGATACCATCAACACCACAGGCCTTTTTGGGTTGGAGGGTTTTTATTTTGTCCTGTAACTCATTCAATGTAATTGTAGAATCCAGTGGGTTCTGGTAGTCTTTAATAGTTGATTCTAAGATCTGTATTTGATCATGTATATGTTTTTGCTCTTTATTCTTTGTTATAGAGCCAAAAAGATTGGAGAAGTGGTTTACCCATACATCTCCATTTTGGATAGATAATTCTTTGTGTTGTTGTTTGTTTAGTGTTTTACAATTTTCCCAGAAGTGGTTGGAGTCTATGGATTCTTCAATTGCATTGAGCTGATTTCTGACATGCTGTTCCTTCTTTTTCCGTCTCTCTCTCTCTCTCTCTCTCTCTCTCTCTCTCTCTCAATTCAATTCAATTCAATTCAAGGGCTTTATTGGCATGGGAAACATGTGTTAATATTGCCAAAGCAAGTGAGGTAGATAAAATTTAAAGTTAAATAAACAATAAAAATGAATAGTAAACATTACACACTTTCTCCCTCTCTCTCTCTTTGTCTCTCTCTGTCTCTCTCTGTCTCTCTCTCTATCTGTCTATCTGTCTCTCTGTCTCTTTCTCTCTCTCTCTCTCTCTCTCTCTCTCTCTCTCTCTCTCTCTCTCTCTCTCTCTCTCTTCAACAATCTTCTTCACAATAAGCTCAGTACCAGTAGGTTTGTTTGTTTGTTAGCAGCAGACAGTCAGTGTGTCCTGAACTGCCTGATGCCTTCTCTCTTACCAGACCACAGGGTTAGTTGGGATTGTTCGGACTGAATACCCACACACAAACACACACCAACACCACTGTCTTGTATTTTTTGGATTAACATAAAACACAATTAGATGCACATTTACTCATCACAAAATTCCCTCACACAGCACGTTTCTCTAGTATTTGGCAGCTGTAGTCTAGGCCTACAGATGAAGGATCTTACAATGCAGGAAATGTAAAACTTGTAATGTATTTGAGGTTGAAAAGGTATAATCCCCTAAAAAAAATCCATGAATTATAATCCACATAACAATTCACATTTCCTGTTGCTGCAGGATTATTTTCCTGCTGTAGCAAATTAAGCTCAAATTCAGATTCTACATCTGTAACTAGTCAACTCGGCCTGTTGCTCCATAATGTGCCATAATCCTTATGGTAGCCCCCAGCTCTTGTTAGACCATGTGTGTCAGCCAAACCCCCCAGGCCAGACAGACACTCCTGCTCCTCATGGGTTCTGGTCAAAAGTTTAAGAAATAGGGTGTCATGTGAACTCAACCCTATAGCCGTGGTCTGGGTCTGGGTCCTAAAGCGGCTGTTTGGAGTCCTCGTGCAAAGTAGTGCACTATGAAGAGAATAAGGTGGTATATAGGACGCAGCCCACGGTCTTGGTCCTTGTCTTTCACTGCTGTTGCTATTTAAACTGGATTAGTGTTCGGTCTCAGCACGTTACTGCTGGGAGACAGGCCAACAGGACGCGTTGATTACAGGTTCCATCTTGTGTGTGTGTGTTTGTGTGTGTGTGTGTGTGTGTGCGTGTATGTGCTTGTGCGAGTGCCCGTGCTTTCCTGCTAGAGATAGACACCAAAAGGCTGTTTTTCTGGGTGTCTTGGTGATCGAGCAGATTCCTGGAATACCCAGTCCAAACTGTGTGTGTTTGTGTCTGTGTGCACACCTGTGTGTGCGGGTGTGTTTGTGGGTTTGTCTTTGTGTGCACACCTGTGTGCTTGTCTCTGTGTGTGTGTGTGTGTGTGTGTGTGCGTCCGTGTGTGCGTGTTTGCGTGTGTGTGTGCCATACCATAAGACTACAGTCAGGTTCCCAGTTCCCCCTAGTGGTGAGAGACACCAGTATCTGTGTAGGATCTCACACTGAACACTTTTACACAAACACATTTATTTTGTTCCAATTACAGGTGGCAGATTATACCTCTTATTCTCCCCTTGTTAAGAAGGCGTGAGAGGAAATAGATTAATAACTACAGGAAGGCGTGAGGGGAAATAGATGAATAACTACAGGAAGGCGTGAGGGGAAATAGATGAATAACTACAGGAAGGGGTGAGGGGAAATATATGAATAACTACAGGAAGGTGTGAGGGGAAATATATGAATAACTACAGGAAGGGGTGAGGGGAAATAGATGAATAACTACAGGAAGGGGTGAGGGGAAATAGATGAATAACTACAGGAAGGGGTGAGGGGAAATAGATGAATAACTACAGGAAGGGGTGAGGGGAAATAGATGAATAACTACAGGAAGGGGTGAGGGGAAATAGATGAATAACTACAGGAAGGGGTGAGGGGAAATAGATGAATAACTACAGGAAGGCGTGAGGGGAAATAGATGAATAACTACAGGAAGGGGTGAGGGGAAATAGATGAATAACTACAGGAAGGGGTGAGGGGAAATAGATGAATAACTACAGGAAGGGGTGAGGGGAAATAGATGAATAACTACAGGAAGGCGTGAGGGGAAATAGATGAATAACTACAGGAAGGCGTGAGGGGAAATAGATGAATAACTACAGGAAGGCGTGAGGGGAAATAGATGAATAACTACAGGAAGGCGTGAGGGGAAATAAATGAATAACTACAGGAAGGCGTGAGGGGAAATAGATTAATAACTACAGGAAGGGGTGAGGGGAAATAGATGAATAACTACAGGAAGGCGTGAGGGGAAATAGATGAATAACTACAGGAAGGGGTGAGGGGAAATAGATGAATAACTACAGGAAGGCGTGAGGGGAAATAGATGAATAACTACAGGAAGGCGTGAGGGGAAATAGATGAATAACTACAGGAAGGGTTGAGGGGAAATAGATGAATAACTACAGGAAGGGGTGAGGGGAAATAGATGAATAACTACAGGAAGGCGTGAGGGGAAATAGATGAATAACTACAGGAAGGGGTGAGGGGAAATAGATGAATAACTACAGGAAGGCGTGAGGGGAAATAGATGAATAACTACAGGAAGGCGTGAGGGGAAATAGTGTATGAGCCCCTTCAAGTCTCTTAGAGGACACAAGGCTACATTATAATTTGGTTTACAAAATGATCAAATAATCAAACTGACATTGATTTGTTTAATTGATAAGTAATGCACAATTTTCTTAATTAGGTTTATGTTAAATTAAGATGCTAGGAAACCTGTCTCTTCAAAATGTGTGTTCATAGTTTGTTTCAGGCCAAATAAGGTTTCAATTAAATTCTGAATTTGATGTTAGTGATTTGATAAGGAAAATACTTGTGATTTCAAAAATAATGTTAGGTTAAGCAATTAACACATGGTGAGTTACAAACATCACAAATAAACAACCAAACTGTATGTATTGGTCTCTCATTTATTTACCCAATATATTTTTTTAAGGAATTATTTTTCGCTGTCAACATTATGCTTGTTTTTCAATGTAATTGTGACAATTGTGGCGGATACACTGCTATAATCCTAAAAGTGTATCTATCTGCTTGCCATTCCTTTTCGAATGTCAGACAATGGGTGTGTTTCAGAATGCAAGTCACAGCTGAACCTGGCAACAGACCCTCAGTGGCGCCACAGCTTTACCTAACACTGTTCTCCTTCAATAGAAATCTAACACAAACCAAAACCAAAGAATTACAGCACGGTTCCATGTGTGTTCGCACTGGATTAAACAAGACTGGTTTAAGCAGGACTGGCTTAAACAAGACTGGCTTAAACAAGTCTGGTTTAAACAAGACTGGCTTAAACAAGACTGGCTTAAACAAGACTGGCTTAAACAAGACTGGCTTAAACAAGACTGGCTTAAACAAGACTGGTTTAAACAAGACTGGCTTAAACAAGACTGAAAGAAACGACAGGAAGAAAAAAAGAAAAGAGATCACAAAACAGCCGTGGAAGGAACCACCACTAAAGCCAAGACCACCTAAACTCACGGTGAACGGCGGCATCCCATTGGATAGTTCAGTCAGAATCTCTAGTAGAAACACTTTAATTGTTCAGGGACACGACGTCTAATAAGGGTTCTATATTGAGCGCCTTTATTTGTTTTCCTCTGACTCGCGGCTACAGAAAAACGCAGTCGCTCTAATTACTAGTGCTGTCATTAAGAGATGTGGAGGTATTAAACTTTTCTTCCTCTCTCTCTCTCTCTCTCTCTCTCTCTCTCTCTCTCTCTCTCTCTCTCTCTCTCTCTCTCGTTCTCCTCTCTCCTCTCTCTTTCTCTCTCTCTCGGTCTCCTCACTCTCTCTCTCTATCTCTCTCTCTCTCGTTCTCCTCTCTCTCTACTCTCTCTCACTCTCTCCTCTCTCTTTCCTCTCTCTCTCTCTCTCTCTCTCTCTCTCTCTCTCTCTCTCTCTCTCTCTCACTCCCTCCTCTCGCTCTTTCTCTCACTCTCTCTCACACTCTCCTCTCACTCTCTCCTCTTGCTCTTCCTCTCTCGTTCTCCTCTCTCTCTCTCTCTCTCTCTCTCTCTCTCTCTCTCTCTCTCTCAATTCAATTCAATTCAAGGGGCTTTATTGGCATGGGAAACGTGTTTACATTGCCAAAGCAAGTGAGGTAGATAATAAACAAAAGTGAAATAAATTATAAAAATGAACAGTAAACATTACACATACAGAAGTTTCAAAACAATAAAGACATTACAAATGTCATATTATATATATACAGTGCCTTGCGAAAGTATTCGGCCCCCTTGAACTTTGCGACCTTTTGCCACATTTCAGGCTTCAAACATAAAGATATAAAACTGTATTTTTTTGTGAAGAATCAACAACAAGTGGGACACAATCATGAAGTGGAACTACATTTATTGGATATTTCAAACTTTTTTAACAAATCAAAAACTGAAATATTGGGCGTGCAAAATGATTCAGCCCCCTTAAGTTAATACTTTGTAGCGCCACCTTTTGCTGCGATTACAGCTGTAAGTCGCTTGGGGTATGTCTCTATCAGTTTTGCACATTGAGAGACTGAACATTTTTCCCATTCCTCCTTGCAAAACAGCTCGAGCTCAGTGAGGTTGGATGGAGAGCATTTGTGAACAGCAGTTTTCAGTTCTTTCCACAGATTCTCGATTGGATTCAGGTCTGGACTTTGACTTGGCCATTCTAACACCTGGATATGTTTATTTTTGAACCATTCCATTGTAGATTTTGCTTTATGTTTTGGATCATTGTCTTGTTGGAAGACAAATCTCCGTCCCAGTCTCAGGTCTTTTGCAGACTCCATCAGGTTTTCTTCCAGAATGGTCCTGTATTTGGCTCCATCCATCTTCCCATCAATTTTAACCATCTTCCCTGTCCCTGCTGAAGAAAAGCAGGCCCAAACCATGATGCTGCCACCACCATGTTTGACAGTGGGGATGGTGTGTTCAGGGTGATGAGCTGTGTTGCTTTTACGCCAAACATAACGTTTTGCATTGTTGCCAAAAAGTTCAATTTTGGTTTCATCTGACCAGAGCACCTTCTTCCACATGTTTGGTGTGTCTCCCAGGTGGCTTGTGGCAAACTTTAAACAACACTTTTTATGGATATCTTTAAGAAATGGCTTTCTTCTTGCCACTCTTCCATAAAGGCCAGATTTGTGCAATATACGACTGATTGTTGTCCTATGGACAGAGTCTCCCACCTCAGCTGTAGATCTCTGCAGTTCATCCAGAGTGATCATGGGCCTCTTGGCTGCATCTCTGATCAGTCTTCTCCTTGTATGAGCTGAAAGTTTAGAGGGACGGCCAGTTCTTGGTAGATTTGCAGTGGTCTGATACTCCTTCCATTTCAATATTATCGCTTGCACAGTGCTCCTTGGGATGTTTAAAGCTTGGGAAATCTTTTTGTATCCAAATCCGGCTTTAAACTTCTTCACAACAGTATCTCGGACCTGCCTGGTGTGTTCCTTGTTCTTCATGATGCTCTCTGCGCTTTAACGGACCTCTGAGACTATCACAGTGCAGGTGCATTTATACGGAGACTTGATTACACACAGGTGGATTGTATTTATCATCATTAGTCATTTAGGTCAACATTGGATCATTCAGAGATCCTCACTGAACTTCTGAAGAGAGTTTGCTGCACTGAAAGTAAAGGGGCTGAATAATTTTGCACGCCCAATGTTTCAGTTTTTGATTTGTTAAAAAAGTTTGAAATATCCAATAAATGTCGTTCCACTTCATTATTGTGTCCCACTTGTTGTTGATTCTTCACAAAAAAATACAGTTTTATATTTTTATGTTTGAAGCCTGAAATGTGGCAAAAGGTCGCAAAGTTCAAGGGGGCCGAATACTTTCGCAAGGCACTGTATATACAGTGTTGTAACAATGTACAAATGGTTAAGTACACAAGGGAAAATAAATGAGCATAAATATGGGTTGTATTTACAATGATGTTTGTTCTTCACTGGTTGCCCTTTTCTTGTGGCAACAGGTCACAAATCTTGCTTCTGTGATGACACACTGTGGAATTACACCCAGTAGATATGGGAGTTTATCAAAATTGGATTTGTTTTCGAATTCTTTGTGGATCTGTGTAATCTGAGGGAAATATGTCTCTCTAATATGGTCATACATTGGGCAGGAGGTTAGGAAGTGCAGCTCTGTTTTCACCTCATGTTGTGGGCAGTGAGCACATAGCCTGTCTTCTCTTGAGAGCCATGTCTGCCTACGGCAGCCTTTCTCAATAGCAAGGCTATGCTCACTGAGTCTGTACATAGTCAAGGCTTTCCTTAAGTTTGGGTCAGTCACAGTGGTCAGGTATTCTGCCGCTGTGTCCTCTCTGTTTAGGGCCAAATAGCATTTTAGTTTGCTCAGTTTTTTGTTAATTCTTTCCAATGTGTCAAATAATTATATTTTTGTTTTCTCATTATTTGGTTGGGTCTAATTGTGCTGCTGTCCTTGGGCTCTGTGGGGTGTGTTTGTGTTTGTGAACAGAGCCTCGGGACCAGCTTGCTTAGGGGACTCTTCTCCAGGTTCATCTCTCTGTAGGTGATGGCTTTGTTATGGAAGGTTTGGGAATCGCTTCCTTTTAGGTGGTTCTACGTTGTACACGGAGGATCTTTTTGCAGAATTCTGCATGCAGAGTCTCAATTTGGTGTTTGTCCCATTTTGTGAAGTCTTGGTTGGTGAGCGGACCCCAGACCTTTCTCTCTCGCTCTCTCTCTCTAGTTCTCCTCTCTCTCTCTAGTTCTCCTCTCTCTCTCTCGTTCTCCTCTCTCTCTCTCTCTATCATTCTCCTTTCTCTCTCTCTCATTCTCCTTTCTCTCTCTCTCGTTCTCCTCTCTCTCTCTTGTTCTCCTCTCAACATTTTAGTGGAACATGAGCTCCTTTGTCGGGCTATACATTGAAGGAGGAAGTGATTTTATAGAACATAATGTAATGATAAAATCCAGAAGGTTACAGTGCATTCACTATTTTACAGGTTCTGTGTGAAGTTATACTAGAGTGAATCTGTACTGTACTTTTACCTCATGTTCTCATGGTGGAATTTATTTGTTTGTTTGTGTGCTAGTCTGTTTCTCTCCAAGAGGGTGGAACAGAGAAGCATGTTTTTATTAAACTCAAAACCCTTTGTAATGTTCTTAACCTCTATCATAACAAATAGAGTATCTCATATATGCCATTTTTTGTTATTAAATGACACAGATTTACCCTTAATATGTGAATGTATGATTTAGGGCTCAATTCAATCCGTCTGACGGAAGTTCCGCGCTATAGCTCGATTTAAATGTCAAGGTCATTTCAGAATCAGCCGATACAGCGTTTACAGCTCGATTTAAATGTAAAGGTCATTTCAGAATCAGCCGATACAGCGTTTACAGCTCGATTTAAATGTCAAGGTCATTTCAGAATCAGCCGATACAGCGTTTACAGCTCGATTTAAATGTCAGTCATTTCAGAATCAGCCGATACAGGGTTTACAGCTCGATTTAAATGTAAAGGTCATTTCAGAATCAGCCGATACAGCGTTTACAGCTCGATTTAAATGTCAAGGTCATTTCAGAATCAGCCGATACATCGTTTACAGCTCGATTTAAATGTAACGGTCATTTCAGAATCAGCCGATACAGCGTTTACAGCTCGATTTAAATGTAAAGGTCATTTCAGAATCAGCCGATACAGCGTTTACAGCTCGATTTAAATGTCAAGGTCATTTCAGAATCAGCCGATACAGCGTTTACAGCTCGATTTAAATGTAAAGGTCATTTCAGAATCAGCCGATACAGCGTTTACAGCTCGATTTAAATGTCAAGGTCATTTCAGAATCAGCCGATACAGCGTTTACAGCTCGATTTAAATGTCAGTCATTTCAGAATCAGCCGATACAGCGTTTACAGCTCGATTTAAATGTAAAGGTCAT
>NC_034185.2:10018754-10043754 GCF_002021735.2 Oncorhynchus kisutch | reverse complement strand
GAGGCATGGTCCTCCACTCAAGTGACAGACCGCTCCTAGGGACGGCATGGAAGAGCACCAGTAAGCCAGTGACTCAGCGCCTGTAATAGGGTTAGAGGCAGGGAATCCCAATGGAGAGAGGGGAACTGGCCTGGCAGAGACAGCAAGGGCGGTTTGTTGCTCCAGTGCCTTTCCATTCACCTTCACAGTCCTGGGACAGACTACACTTCAATAAAGACTTAAAGGTCGAGACCGAGTCTGCATCTCTCACATGGATAGGCAGACCATTCCGTAAAAATTGAGCTCTATAGGACAAAGCCCTGCCTCCAGCTGCTTGCTTAGAAATTCTAGGAGGCCTGTGTCTTGTGACCATAGCGTACGTGTAGATATGTACGGCAGGACCAAATCAGGCCTTCAAAACTTGAGACATTTGTGGCAATGTGTTGTGTGACAAAACTGCCCATTTTAGATATACATTTTTATTGTCCCCAGCACAAGGTTCACCTGAGTAATAATCAGAGTTGGGACCAAGTCATTGTTTTACAAGTCACAAGTAAGTCTCAAGTCTTAGCTCTCAAGTCCCAAGTCAGGTCCCATGTCAAGACAGGCAAGTATCAAGTCAAGATGGACAAGTCTCAAGTCAAGTCTCTAGTCCAAAACTATGAGGTTTGAGTCACAAGTCATAATGTGCTCTTCACCAAATGTAATACCATTTCATATTTTTAACAAGAGTAATAGTTAGTATATTACATTTATGCAAATCATGAATGCTCTTAAAAATATATATATTATTACTTTCCAAATAAACTTTATATTTCCATGGAAACACATGGGTAGCCATGTCCCCCCCCCCCCCCCCCCCCATAGCGATCGACTATTGAGGATTTCCATGGGGGCGCAAAGATGTCGGCTTGCACACAATCGCCCAACCTTAACACACACACACCCACCCACCCCCACGCCCTCTCTGTGTGTGGTTACAGTAGGCTAACGTATGTCAATGGTTTTAGGAACAGCAGTAACATCAGGCAGGATTTAGGCTCCCAACTGCCTAGCCAGTTGTAGCACAATCTTGGGTGCAATGATCACGTTCCCTCACTGACTGGCTGTGTGGAGGCTCATTGATTTAACGTTACATTAGCCTACATGATACTAGTAAAGTAATAACATATATAGCTGTCGACTATATTAGCCATGACTTACTGTTCTTTGTGCAGCTTCAAATGTTGAACAAAGTTGTAAATTGTTGCGCCTCCGTCTGTCATTTTCTTCCTGCATGTTTTGCAAGTTGCAATCTGTTTTTTGTTGATACAGCGTCGTCTTTATATCCGAAAATAATCATTTTGGGTATCATCTTTCCAAGAGCTCCATCTGAATTCCCCCGCCGACGTTCCTCTGCACAGACACGCACAACTGTTTCTCAGCTGGCACAATTTGATTGGCTGCTGTCCGATTCAAACTGACAAATGAAGAGTTGAGGTGCTGCACACGTTTTTTAATAGCATCATGTTTAATATTTGGGCTTGGAGAGGGTATCTGGAGAGGGTATCTGGAGAGGGTATCTGGAGAGGGTATCTGGAGAGGGTATCTGGAGAGGGTATCTGGGGAGGGTATCTGGAGAGGGTATCTGGAGAGGGTATCTGGAGAGGGTATCTGGGGAGGGTATCTGGAGAGGGTATCTGGAGAGGGTATCTGGGGAGGGTATCTGGAGAGGGTATCTGGAGAGGGTATCTGGGGAGGGTATCTGGGGAGGGTATCTGGGAGGGTATCTGGGGAGGGTATCTGGAGAGGGTATCTGGGGAGGGTATCTGGAGAGGGTATCTGGGGAGGGTATCTGGAGAGGGGTATCTGGGGAGGGTATCTGGGGAGGGTATCTGGGGAGGGTATCTGGGGAGGGTATCTGGAGAGGGTATCTGGGGAGGGTATCTGGAGAGGGTATCTGGAGAGGGTATCTGGGGAGGGTATCTGGGGAGGGTATCTGGGGAGGGTATCTGGGGAGGGTATCTGGAGAGGGTATCTGGAGAGGGTATCTGGGGAGGGTATCTGGGGAGGGTATCTGGAGAGGGTATCTGGGAGGGTATCTGGAGAGGGTATCTGGGGAGGGTATCTGGAGAGGGTATCTGGAGAGGGTATCTGGGGAGGGTATCTGGGGAGGGTATCTGGAGAGGGTATCTGGGGAGGGTATCTGGAGAGGGTATCTGGGGAGGGTATCTGGGGAGGGTATCTGGAGAGGGTATCTGGGAGGGTATCTGGGGAGGGTATCTGGAGAGGGTATCTGGGGAGGGTATCTGGGGAGGGTATCTGGAGAGGGTATCTGGGGAGGGTATCTGGGGAGGGTATCTGGAGAGGGTATCTGGGGAGGGTATCTGGGGAGGGTATCTGGGGAGGGTATCTGGGGAGGGTATCTGGAGAGGGTATCTGGGGAGGGTATCTGGGGAGGGTATCTGGAGAGGGTATCTGGGGAGGGTATCTGGGGAGGGTATCTGGGGAGGGTATCTGGAGAGGGTATCTGGGGAGGGTATCTGGGAGGGTATCTGGGGAGGGTATCTGGAGAGGGTATCTGGGGAGGGTATCTGGAGAGGGTATCTGGGGAGGGTATCTGGGAGAGGGTATCTGGAGAGGGTATCTGGGGAGGGTATCTGGGGAGGGTATCTGGGAGGGTATCTGGAGAGGGTATCTGAGAGGGTATTGGGGAGGTATCTGAGAGGGTATCTGGAGAGGGTATCTGGAGAGGGTATCTGGGGAGGGTATCTGGGGAGGGTATCTGGGGAAGGGTATCTGGAGAGGGTATCTGGGGAGGGTATCTGGGGAGGGTATCTGGAGAGGGTATCTGGAGAGGGTATCTGGAGAGGGTATCTGGGGAGGGGTATCTGGGGAGGGTATCTGGGGAGGGTATCTGGAGAGGGTCTGGGGAGGGTATCTGGGAGGGTATCTGGGGAGGGTATCTGGAGAGGGTATCTGGGAGGGTATCTGGGGAGGGTATCTGGAGAGGGTATCATGGAGAGGGTATCTGGAGAGGGTATCTGGAGAGGGTAATCTGGGGAGGGTATCTGGGGAGGGTGACCCTGGGATTGGTATCTGGAAGAGGGTATCTGGAGAGGTATCTGGGGAGGGTATTGGGGAGGGGTATCTGGGGAGGGGTATCTGGGGAGGGTATCTGGGGAGGTATCTGGGGGAGGGTATCTGGAGAGGTATCTGGGGAGGGTATCTGGAGAGGGTATCTGGAGAGGGTATCTGGGGAGGGTATCTGGGAGGGTATCTGGAGAGGGTATCTGGGGAGGGTATCTGGGGAGGGTATCTGGAGAGGGTATCTGGGGAGGGTATCTGGGGAGGGTATCTGGAGAGGGTATCTGGGGAGGGTATCTGGGGAGGGTATCTGGAGAGGGTATCTGGGGAGGGTATCTGGGGAGGGTATCTGGGGAGGGTATCTGGAGAGGGTATCTGGGGAGGGTATCTGGGGAGGTATCTGGGAGGGTATCTGGGAGGGTATCTGGGAGAGGGTATCTGGGGAGGGTATCTGGGGAGGGTATCTGGAAGAGGGTATCTGGGGAGGGTATCTGGGGAGGGTATCTGGGGAGGGTATCTGGAGAGGGTATCTGGGGAGGGTATCTGGGAGGGTATCTGGGGAGGGTATCTGGGGAGGGTATCTGGGGAGGGTATTCTGGGGAGGGTATCTGGGGAGGGTATCTGGGGAGGGTATCTGGAGAGGGTATCTGGGGAGGGTATCTGGGGAGGGATCTGGAGAGGTATCTGGGAGGGTATCTGGGGAGGGGTATCTGGAGAGGGTATCTGGGAGTTCTGGGGAGGGTATCTGTGAGGGTATCTGGGAGGGTATCTGGGGAGGGTATCTGGGGAGGGTATCTGGGAGGGATCTGGGAGGGTATCTGCGAGGGTATCTGGGAGGGTATCTGGAGAGGTATCTGCGGGAGGGTATCTGGGGAGGGTATTGGGGAGGGTATCTGGGGAGGGTATTCTGGAGAGGGTATCTGGAGAGGGTATCTGGAGAGGGTATCTGGGGGGTATCTGGGTAGGGTAATCTGGAGAGGGTATCTGGAAGGGTATCTGGGGAGGGTATCTGGGGAGGGTATCTGGGAGGGTATCTGGGGAGGGTATCTGGGAGGGAGGGTATCTGGGGGAGGGTATCTGGGGAGGGTATCTGGAGAGGGGGGTATCTGGGGAGGGGTATCTGGGGAAGGGTATCTGGGGAGGGGGGGTATCTGGAGAGGGTATCCTGGCGGAGGGTATCTTGGGGAGGGTATCTGGATGAGGGTATCGGGGAGGGTATCTGGGGAGGGTATGTGGGGAGGGTATCTGGAGAGGGTATCTGGGGGGAGGGTATCTGGGGAGGGTATCTGGGGAGGGTATGCTGGGGAGGGTATCAAGTCCAGGTCGAGTCAAAAGGCTCAAGTCCAAGTTAAGTCACGAGTCATTGATGTTAAAGTCAAAGTCAAGTTGCAAGCCATCATATTTGTGACTCAAATCTGACTCAAGTCCAAGTCACGTGACTCGAGTCCACACCTCTGGTTAATAATCATGCTGTTTAATCAGCTTCTTGATATGCCACACCTGTCAGGTGGATGGATCATCTTGTCAAAGGAGAAATGCCCACTAACAGGGATGTAACCACATTTGTGCACAAATATGGAACATTTCTGGGATCTATTATTTCAGCTCATGAAACATGGGACCAACACTTCGCATGTTGTGTTCATATTTTTGTTCAGTTTATTATTCTAATGCTGTTATTATTCTAATGCTGTTGTTATTCTAATGCTGTTATTATTCTAATGCTGTTATTATTCTAATGCTGTTATTATTCTAATGCTGTTATTATTCTAATGCTGTTATTATTCTAATGCTGTTATTATTCTAATGCTGTTATTATTCTAATGCTGTTATTATTCTAATGCTGTTATTATTCTAATGCTGTTATTATTCTAATGCTGTTATTATTCTAATGCTGTACAGTAAATTAAGATAAAACATTGAAAAAAAAATCTGAGGTCCTCCTCTCCTCTCCTCTCCTCCTCTCCTCTCCTCTCCTCTCCTCTCCTCTCCTCTCCTCTCCTCTCCTCTCCTCTCCTCTCCTCTCCTCTCCTCTCCTCTCCTCTCCTCTTCCTCTCCTCTCCTCTCCTCTCCTCTCCTCTCCTCTCCTCTCCTCTCCTCTCCTCTCCTCTCCTCTCCTCTCCTCTCCTCTCCTCTCCTCTCCTCTCCCCTCCTCTCATCCTCCTCTCCTCTCCCCTCCTCTCCTCTCCTCTCCTCTCCTCTCCTCTCCTCTCCTCTCCTCTCCTCTCCTCTCCTCTCCTCTCCTCTCCTCTCCTCTCCTCTCCTCTCCACTCAATTCCTCTCCTCTCCTCTCCTCTCCTCTCCTCTCCTCTCCTCTCCTCTCCTCTCCTCTCCTCTCCTCTCCTCTCCTCTCCTCTCCTCTCCTCTCCTCTCCTCTCCTCTCCTCTCCTCTCTCCTCCCCTCCCCTGGAGGTCCCATGCCTGGAAAAGAAAGGTCTAGGAGTGACATAGATTGATGTGTGAACGCTCCTCCTGATTCGCCGATTAAACCCATCAATCAGTATGCAGAGGAGGTGTCCGATGCAAATGGCTCCAATCAGGCAAAGCGGAGCGGAGTGCTTCTAGGTTGTGGTGGAGAGCAAAGTGTCAAAGATAGAGGTGGAGGACAGAGCAACCAGCTGGGACTGTGTCTGGGAATAGACTAGGAGAGGAGAGGAGAGGACAACCCTTGGGATGCATCTGAAAAGGCCTACATGGGACTTGCCTAATGTAGGCCTCCACATGGGACTTGTTTAATGTAGTGCTCCACATGGGACATAGAGTGCCATTTCAGATGCAGGTTGAAGTTTATTGGGATGAGTCTTGTCCTGGAGACAGAATTGACCAATTTCCATTAGATGGGCCAGCTGCAAAGTCAAAATTGGCTATATTCTAAAAATTCATGAACACAAATATGGTCTTAATTTAAGGTTATGTTTAGCAGTGTGGTTAAGGTTAGGTTTAAGGTTAGGGTTGGGTTTAAAATCAGATGTTATAACTTTGTGGCTGTGCCAGCTAGTGACCATTCTGCAGAGCTGCCTCCAGAACAACATTCATGATGAAAAACGTTAACCTGTATTTCAAATGCAACCTAGCGTGAGGTAATAGGATGATAACGTTGTGTGGAGGAACTACCGTAAAATCCAATCCTACTCAAATGAGATTATGGGAGACAATTATTTGCAGTTTAGAGAGAAAGAGTAGGAGAATGTCAAGACTGACAACACAAACTGTGAATTGTGAGTTCATACACACACACACTCTCTGTCTCTCTCTCGCGCGCGCACTCTTTCTCTCTCTCTCTCTCTGTCTCTCTCTGTCACGCCCTGACCTTAGAGAGCTGTTTTATTTCTCTATTTGGTGAGGTCAGGGTGTGATGTGGGTTGGGCATTCTATGTTTTGTATTTCTTTGTGTTTGGCTGAGTGTGGTTCCCAATCATAGGCAGCTGTCTATCGTTGTCTCTGATTGGGAATCAAACTTAGGTAGCCTTTTTCCCCACCTATGTTGTGGGATCTTGTTTTTGTACAGCTCTTGTAGCCTGCGGAACGGTACGTTCGTTTTGGTTTCACTTTGTTATTTTGTTGCTGGTTCTCATTTAAAAACATATGATGATCACAAATTACGCTGCGCCTTGGTCTCCTTCAAACAACGTACGTTACAGAAGATCCCACCACAAAAAGACCAAGCAGCATTTTCTGGAGGAGTGGACATGGGAGGAGATACTGGAAGGCAAGGGTCCCTGAGCGCAGGCTGTAGAGTATCACTGTCCAAGGGAGGAGACAGAAGCAGCTAGTCAAGGGGACCAGGGTTACATAGGGTCAAGGCTGGCAAGGAAGACCGGGAAGCCACTCCAAAAAAGAAATTGGCGGGGGCACACGGGGAGGTAGGAGGAGCTAACTCCCTGTGTTCACGGTACTGGTCAAGCACCGTGTTATGCGGTAAAGCACACGGTGTCTCCAGTGGGCATCCAGCCAGGACGGATGGTGCCGGCTCAGTGCGCCTGGCCTCCAGTGCGTCTCATCGGCCCAGGATATCCTGCATCGGCTCTGCGCACTGTGTCTCCGGTGCGTCTGCGCAGCCCAGTGCGTCCTGTGCCAGCGCCCTGCATTTCCCGGGCGAAAGTAACCATCCAGCCAGGATGGGTTGTGCCGGCTCTACGCTCGAGACCTCCAGTGTACCTCCACGGCCCAGTGTATCCCGTGCCTGCTCCACGCACCAGGCTTCCAGTGCATCTCCCCAGTCCGGTGAGACCTGTTCCGGTTCCACGTACCAGGCCTCCAGTATGTCTCCCCGGCCTGGTAAACCCTGTGGCAGCTCCATGCACCAGGCTTCCAGTACGTTTCCTCAGTCCGGTGAGACCTGTTCCGGCTCCACGTAGGAAGCCTCCAGTGATGATCCATGGCACAAAGCCTCCAGTGATGATCCATGGCATGAAGCCTCCTGTGATGATCCATGGCTCGAAGCCTCCAGTGATGATCCATGGCCCGGAGCCTGCAGTGAGGATCGATGGCATGAAGCCTCCAGCATTGATCCGCAGTCCAGGGCCTGCAGCGAGGGTCCCCAGTCCGGGACCTGCAGCGAGGGTCCCCAGTCCGGGGCCTGTGGAGAGGGTCCCCAGTCCGGGACCTGCAACGAGGATCCCCAGTCCGGGGCCTGCAGCGAGGGTCCCCAGTTCGGGACCTGCAACGAGGATTCCCAGTCCGGGGCCTGGTTCCCAGTGGCGCCACAAAAGCGGAGGGATCAGCAGGCGGAGCGGGGGCTACGCCCCGAACCGGAGCCGCCAAGGGTAGATGCCCACCCGGACCCTCCCCTATAGGTTCAGGTTTGCGGCCGGGAGTCCGCACCTTTGGGGGGGTACTGTCACACCCTGACCTTAGAGAGACGTTTTATTTCTCTATTTGGTGAGGTCAGGGTGTGATGTGGGGTGGGCATTCTATGTGTTGTATTTCTTTATGTTTGGCCAAGCGTGGTTCCCAATCAGAGGCAGCTGTCTATCGTTGTCTCTGATTGGGAATCATACTTAGGGAGCCTTTTTCCCCACCTATGTTGTGGGATCTTGTTTATGGACAGCTCTTGTAGCCTATATGATGACCACAAATTACGCTGCGCCTTGGTCTCCTTCAAACAACATACGTTACACTCACTCTCGCGCTCTCTCTGTCTGTCTTTCTGTCGCTCTCTCTCTCTCTCTGTCTCTCTGTCTCTCTCTCTCTCTCTCTCTCTCTCTCTCTCTGTCTCTCTCTCTCTCTCTCTCTCTCTCTCTCTCTCTCTCTCTCTCTCCTCGAGAATAGAGAAAACCTCATGCCAGTCTTCTACAGCGGCTAATTTCGCAATACTCATCTAGGGTCTGAGAGATGCATCATCTGGGCATTCTCTTTGTTTAGTCCCCACCTCTCCATCTCTCCATCTATCCAACTCCCCACCTCTCCATCTCCCCATCTATCCAACTCCCCACCTCTCCATCTATCCAACTCCCCAACTCTCCATCTCCCCATCTATCCAACTCCCCACCTCTCCATCTCTCCATCTATCCAACTCCCCACGTCTCCATCTCCCTATCTATCCAACTCCCCACCTCTCCATCTCTCCATCTATCCAACTCCCCACCTCTCCATCTCCCCATCTATCCAACTCCCCACGTCTCCATCTCGCCATCTATCCAACTCCCCACCTCTCCATCTCCCCATCTATCCAACTCCCCACCTCTCCATCTCTCCAACTCCCCACCTCTCCATCTCCCATTATCCAACTCCCCACCTCTCCATCTATCCAACTCCCCACCTCTCCATCTCCCCATCTATCCAACTCCCCACCTCTCCACCTCTCCATCTATCCAACTCCCCACCTCTCCATCTCCCCATCTATCCAACTCCCCACCTCTCCATCTCCCCATCTATCCAACTCCCCACCTCTCCATCTCCCCATCTATCCAACTCCCCACCTCTCCATCTCCCCATCTATCCAACTCCCCACCTCTCCATCTCTCCAACTCCCCACCTCTCCATCTATCCAACTCCCCACCTCTCCATCTCCCCATCTATCCAACTCCCCACGTCTCCATCTCCCCATCTATCCAACTCCCCACCTCTCCATCTCTCCAACTCCCCACCTCTCCATCTATCCAACTCCCCACCTCTCCATCTCGCCATCTATCCAACTCCCCACCTCTCCATCTCCCCATCTATCCAACTCCCCAAGTCTCCATCTCGCCATCTATCCAACTCCCCACCTCTCCATCTCTCCATCTATCCAACTCCCACCTCTCCATCTCCCCATCTATCCAACTCGCCACGTCTCCATCTCGCCATCTATCCAACTCCCCACCTCTCCATCTCCCCATCTATCCAACTCCCCACCTCTCCATCTCTCCATCTATCCAACTCCCCACCTCTCCATCTCCCCTACTATCCAACTCCCCACCTCTCCATCTCCCCATCTATCCAACTCTCCACCTCTCCATCTCTCCATCCCCTCATCAACACACTGACTATTATATTCTCTATGTCTTGGTCTCTCCATCCAATCTCCCTGAAATGGTTTTACAGAGACTGGGCCCTAGGGCTCCCTAAAGTACAAGCCTTCGTCTCACTACCTCTCACAACCTCTCACTTCCTTCCACAACCTCTCACGACCTCTCACTAGTGTGAGTCTGAATGGCTGTAAAGAGACAGTACTGGAGTGGATATCGTCGTACTCTGGGGTCGTATTGTGGTACTATAGTACTGATTATACTGTTTTGATTTGTAGAAAACATAGGAGCTGCCAACAGCTTTGATCCCTCACCACTTTATTGACAACCTGAAGTTCATTATTCATCCTGGTTATGTCAATGTTCTGTCGCTATCATCACATCCAATCACTGTCCTCAATCCAACCCCTTTGTCATCTCTATTACAACCAGCTCTCACAGTCTCAAGTCATAATCAGACGTTCATCTATGTTTCTCAAACGTCAAATTTCAAAATGTTTGGTTACTTCTCTGTATCGTTCCAAGTTAAACTTTAGGCATTAATGCAGAATTGTTAAGGTTAGGGTTAAGGTTTAAAAAAATATATAAAACACAACTTTAACCTCTAGTGACTCCCCATCCCACATGAGGGAGCGTAATCATCGACTGACACTAATTAGCGTAACGCAACGGACATAAATATCCATAGAAAATATTCCTATTCATGAAAATCACAAGTGAAATATGTTGAGACACAGCTTAGCCTTTTGTTAATCACCCTGTCATCTCAGATTTTCAAAATATGCTTTTACTGCCAAAGCTAGACAAGCATTTGTGTACGTTTATCGATAGCCTAGCATAGCATTTTGTCCAGCTAGCAGCAGGTAACTTGGTCACGGAAATCAGAAAAGCATTCAAATTAAATTGTTTACCTTTGATGAACTTCGGATGTTTTCACTCACGAGACTCCCAGTTAGATAGCAAATGTTCCTTATTTCCAAAACTATTATTTTTGTAGGCGAAAAAGCTCCGTTTGTTCTTCACGTTTGGCTGAGAAATCGCCCGGAAATTGCAGTCACGAAAACGGCTAAAAATATTCCAAATTAGCTCCATAATATCGACAGAAACATGGCAAACGTTGTTTATAATCAATCCTCGAGGTGTTTTTCAAATATAAATTCGATTATATATTCACCGGGACAATTAGTTTTTCAGTAGGACCGATTGGAATAATGGCTACCTCTGTATTTTACGCGAGAATCACTCTGGAAGCATCAGGTGACCACTTGCGCAATGTAGCTGCTTACGGGTATCCTTCAACATAAATGCGTAAAACTACGTCACAATGCTGTAGACACCTTGGGGAATACGGAGAAAAAGTAATCTGGTTGATAGCCCATTCACTGCTCAATAGGGACGCATTGGAACGCAGTGCTTTCAAAACATGAGGCATTTCCGGATTGGATTTCTGTTATTTCTGTTATACTCACAGACAATATTTTTTACAGTTTTTGCAACTTTAGAGTGTTTTCTATCCTAAGCTGTCAATTATATGCATATTCTAGCATCTTGTCCTGACAAAATATCCCGTTTACTACGGGAACGTTATTTTTTCCAAAAATGAAAATACTGCCCCCTAGACACATCGCTGGATTCAAACTTGCAACCAATAGAACCAGAGGCAGATTAAGCCCATCCAACATCCCCATCCACAACGCCTCGTTGAAAGTAACAGCGCTCACTGTTGCCCCTAGTGGCTGGTTTCCACCTCATCTCCCAACGTCCTCAGACATGGTGGACGTTGAATATGGACTTGCCTCATCATTCCATCCAGTCACTGTCCTTATTCTAACCCTCTTAAACAACAGTCTGATAAATGACACGGGTGGCTGTCATCCTCCTTCTAGACCTATTAGTCTTGTTTAGGAAGGGGGAGAGAGGGAGGTAGGGTGGCTCGCTCCCTCTCTCTCGGTCTCTCTTGGTCTCTCTCGGTCTCTCTCTCTCTCTCTCTGTCTCCTTCTCTCTCTTTATCTCTCTCTCCCTCCTTCCCTCTCTCTCTCTCTCTCTGTCTCCTTCTCTCTCTTCCTCTCTCTCTTTCTCTTCCTCGCTCTCTCTCCTTCTCTCTCTTTCTCTCTCCCTCCCTCTATCTCTCCCTCTCTCTCGGTCTCTCTCCCTCTCTCTCGGTCTCTCTCTCTCCCTCTCTCTCTCTCTCTCCTCTTTCATTCTCTCTCTCTCCCTCGCTCTCTCTCTATCTTTCTCTCTCACTCTCAGATATAGAACAAGCAGCCAAGATGGCTCCCTTATATCCTCATAGTGATGGTAGGGGGACCAGAGGCTGTTCTCTCCCCATTTCTCTATAATCACCGGGGCGATGCTCCTCCCCCATTTCTCTATAATCACTGGGGTGATGCTCCTCCCCCACCTCGCTATAATCACCGGGCGATGCTCCTCCCCCATTTCTTTATAATCACCGGGGCGATGCTCCTCCCCCATTTCTTTATAATCACCGGGGCGATGCTCGGGTGCCTCCTTCATTTGCATAATACCATCCTGACACTTTCACTTCCGTCATCCATCACCGTCCGCGACCGCATGAATCCCCCCCCTGCCTGCTCCTCATGGCCCTCCTGCTCCCTCCATCACTCCCCCTCTTCACCTCTCCTCCTCCGCTCCCTCTGTATCCCCTCTCTCTTCTCTCCCCTCTCTGATTGCGTCCTGTGTTTATCTGGCCAAGCACAAAAGATTGATTCCCTACTGTCTGCCTGCCTTATGTTCAGCAGATAGGGATTTTCACCGAGTGATGAAGCACCCAGTCAGCTAATGATAAACAGAAAACACATATTCAAATGCATGAGGAGAGGGACCTCTCTCTCTCCCTCTCACCTCTTCTCTCTTTAGAGAGAGAGAGAGAGAGAGAGAGAGAGAGAGAGAGAGAGGGGTCAGGTTAAGGAAGTGAACATATCATTATTGGAGTTCAATTCGAAACTCACCTGTTTTTACGTCACTCCTTCTACATTTGTATCTCTTGTGTTTCTACTGGGGGTAATAAAGAAGAAACGTGTAAATGAAGGTGAGAGAATGGGGAAGAAATGAATCAACTAAAATCAAACTGTCCGTTGTTTTGATGGCTGGTCTTGATCTGTTCTGCTACATACGACTGTGTGAGAACTGACAGGCCTTGTGTTTTAAGAGCATATCTTCAATCATAGACGGGATGCATTGGAATAGCTTTTACGAAGCTGAGATCGGAAACAAGAGGAGGTTGGTTTACTACTATTGTAGAGGGTCAAACACAAACTAATACAACTGAATATATGTATTATTACATGCTTCTGTGTTTAACATTTGACCCACCTAAATGTAGGCCTGTGCTATGACTGTAGCAACGTAGCGAAAGCATATTCACCATTCACACAAACTAGATCTGTTCACACTGTTATTGAACAGCGACCATGTGACTTTAATAAGCTCTCTGACGTGATACAGCACATATAAAACACTTTATCATCAGACCAAACGTCCCTTTATGTGCTAAAACCTACGTTATGCCTAGACTTTGAGCAAGTGCACTAAAAAGTCTGCAAAGTTTCTCTTCTCCTCGATAACAAAATACCATTAGCTGCTGTCACATACAGGAGAAGAGAGATTCTTTGCTTTATTGAAATGAGATTGAAATGATAAATCTCCCTCCCCTGTTAAAACAGAGAGACTCATAAGCCTGGTGTGGGGGATAGGGATTAGACAGTATGGAAGGATGAGAAGGAGAGAGAGGAGGGAGAAGAAGGAAGGATAGAGAGAGAGAGAGAGAGAGAGAGAGGGAGGGAGATGAATAAAGAGTGAGATGAGAGAGAGAGAGATGAAAAAGAGTGAGATGAGAAAGAGAGATTAATAAAGAGAGAGAGAGAGAGAGAGAGGGGGAGAGAGAGAGAGAGAGTTGAAAAAAGAGTGAGATGAGAGAGAGAGAGAGAGAGTTGAAAAAAGAGTGAGATGAGAGAGAGATGAAAAAGAGTGAGATGAGAAAGAGAGATTAATAAAGAAAGAGAGAGAGAGAGGGAGAGAGAGAGAGAGAGAGTTGAAAAAAGAGTGAGATGAGAAAGAGAGAGAGGGAGATGAATAAAGAGTGAGGAGAGAGAGATGAAAAAAGAATGAGATGAGAGAGAGATGAATAAAGAGTGAGGTGAGAGAGAGAGAGAGAGATGAAAAAAGAGTGAGATGAGAGAGAGAGAGATGAAAAAAGAGTGAGATGAGAGAGAGAGAGAGAGTTGAATAAAGAGTGAGATGAGAGAGAGAGAGAGAGTGAGAGAGAGAGAGAGATGAAAGAAGAGTGAGATGAGAGAGATAGTGAAAGTAAGAGATGAAGCGAGAGAGAGAGAGAGCGATTAATGAGAGAGAGAGAGAGAGAGAGAGAGAGAGAGAGAGAGAGAGATGAATAAAGAGTGAGAGAGAGAGAGAGAGAGAGAGAGAGAGAGAGAGAGAGATGAATAAAGAGTGAGATGGGGAGATAGTGAAAGAAAGAGATGAAGCGAGAGAGAAATTCATAATAAATCAAAAGGTGTCATGGGAAACATCACTGATATTAAAATCAGAGGCAGACAGATCTATATGAAAAAAATGCAGATTTGAAAATGCAAATAAGTACGTCGTTTCCCGAGGGGGGGGGGGGGGGATTCGAAGATATGGTGACAACACCAAGAGAAAGACATTCATATGGAGCTTTGATGTTTTTTGGAATGCAATTTATGCGACTGACGTACACAATTCACCAAATGAATGCTGCTGGAAATAAGGTTTCTATACCTTGGTGGGTTTCTCCTGCTTTTATTACAAGTCACACAAATCTTCACAAACGTACATCTCATATGTTTTGTTTTTCAATTATTTCTTGTCATCTCATTCGGTTTAGTTCAATATTCAAACAAATGTGACAGCGTTGTCACTGGGATAACAATTACACATGGAAATCCATGTCATAACGCATATGAGCTAAATGACTAAATTATCATTTAAAAACTAAATTGGCCTCAATACCAATACCGCACACATCTAGACATGTGAATATGGTAGGCAATATACAAGTAAGCCCACAGACAGAGTGTCACAGTGTTTAGCTGACTTAAGGTCACTGAGAGGGCCACAATAGAATTTCCCACAGTCAGAAACTCCACTTCCCTTTCCATCAACCTTTCAGCTTGAGGTCAGGCTCTGTCTTCCCCTGCTTCTCACAAGCCACCAACAGACTCAACGTTGAGATAAATGAAGAGTATTTTGTGTTTTTCTTCATGTATTGGGTCAGGCCAGGGTGTGACATGGGGTTTTTGTATTGTGGTGTGTTTTGTCTTGGGGTTTTGGTGTGTATGTATTGGGATTGTAGCTAGTGGGGTTATCTAGCAAAGTCTATGGCTGTCTGGAGTGGTTCTCAATCAGAGGCAGGTGTTTATCGTTGTCTCTGATTGGGAACCATATTTAGGCAGCCATATTCTTTGAGTTTGTCGTGGGTGATTGTCCTTAGTGTCCTCTATGTTAGTTAGCACCAGTATAGGCTGTTTCGGTTTTCGTTACGTGTTTTGTAGTGTTTGTGTTTATTTGTGTTGTACGTTGTTCATTAAACATGGATCGCAATCTACACGCTGCAGTTTGGTCCGACTCTCCTTCACACCTAGAAAACCGTAACAAGTTCCACCAGACTGCTAATTAAAGTTCCACCAGACTACTAATTAAAGTTTCACCAGACTGCTAATTAAAGTTCCACCAGACTACTAATTAAAGTTCCACCAGACTACTAATTAAAGTTCCACCAGACTACTAATTAAAGACTACTAATTAAAGTTCCACCAGACCACTAATTAAAGTTCCACCAGACTACTAATTAAAGACTACTAATTAAAGTTCCACCAGACTACTAATTAAAGACTACTAATTAAAGTTCCACCAGACTACTAATTAAAGACTACTAATTCAAGTTCCACCAGACTACTAATTAAAGTTTCACCAGACTGCTAATTAAAGTTCCACCAGACTACTAATTAAAGTTCCACCAGACTACTAATTAAAGTTCCACCAGACTACTAATTAAAGACTACTAATTAAAGTTCCACCATACTACTAATTAAAGTTCCACCAGACTACTAATTAAAGTTCCACCAGACTACTAATTAAAGTTCCACCAGACTACTAATTAAAGTTCCACCAGACTACTAATTAAAGTTCCACCAGACTACTAATTAAAGTTCCACCAGACTACTAATTAAAGTTCCACCAGACTACTAATTAAAGTTCCACCAGACTACTAATTAAAGTTCCACCAGACTACTAATTAAAGTTCTACCAGACTACTAATTAAAGTTCCACCAGACTACTAATTAAAGACTACTAATTAAAGTTCCACCAGACTACTAATTAAAGTTCCACCAGACTACTAATTAAAGTTCCACCAGACTACTAATTAAAGACTACTAATTAAAGTTCCACCAGACTACTAATTAAAGTTCCACCAGACTACTAATTAATGTTCCATCAGACTACTAATTAAAGTTCCACCAGACTACTAATTAAAGTTCCACCAGACTACTAATTAAAGACTACTAATTAAAGTTCCACCAGACCACTAAATACATTTTCAACTGGACTGCTGATTAAATATTTGTTTGCCTTCTTTACTTTCTTTACCGAAGCTGAATACAAATATTTTTTTGTACTTATTTTTTGTAGATGTAAATCTGTAAAGGAAAATCCATGGCAGGAAATCCTTCCCAAATCCTTAGAAAATCCAATAATATTTGCATAGAGCTTAAAACATGCAAAGTCCCTGAGTATGAATTAATCTGGAAAGCCATGGTTTTGGTTCAGCAATAAAAAAGGATTGTGACTGAGAGTGAGAGGTTTCATTCCTTCAGCTACAGCCTGAAGGCGGTCTCGTCGCCTCTAAGTTAGGGAGGAAATTCAACAAAAAAGACTATAAGGGACCAGAGATGTCCGTTTTCCTGTGTTCCGTAGCTACTTCAGTTTTTTTTGTACGAATCGGTTTGGTACTGTGTGTTGGCCCTTCTCAAAAGTAAGGTTAGTGTACTGTATCACTGTAACACACCTCTTCAATGGCTCTTCAATGGCTTTACACAGTGAGTAACACACCTCTTCAATGGCTTTACACAGTGAGTAACACACCTCTTCAATGGCTTTACACAGTGAGTAACACACCTCTTCAATGGCTTTACACAGTGAGTAACACACCTCTTCAATGGCTTTACACAGTGAGTAACACTCCTCTTCAATGGCTTTACACAGTGAGTAACACTCTTCCTCAATGGCTTTACACGGTGAGTAACACTCCTCTTCAATGGCTTTACACAGTGAGTAACACTCTTCCTCAATGGCTTTACACAGTGAGTAACACACCTCTTCAATGGCTTTACACAGTGAGTAACACACCTCTTCAATGGCTTTACACAGTGAGTAACACACCTCTTCAATGGCTTTACACAGTGAGTAACACACCTCTTCAATGGCTTTACACAGTGAGTAACACCTCTTCAATGGCTTTACACAGTGAGTAACACACCTCTTCAATGGCTTTACACAGTGAGTAACACACCTCTTCAATGGCTTTACACAGTGAGTAACACACCTATTCAATGGCTTTACACAGTGAGTAACACACCTCTTCAATGGCTTTACACAGTGAGTAACAAATCTCTTCAATGGCTTTACACAGTGAGTAACACTCCTCTTCAATGGCTTTACACAGTGAGTAACACACCTCTTCAATGGCTTTACACAGTGAGTAACACTCTTCCTCAATAGCTTTACACAGTGAGTAACACACCTCTTCAATGGCTTTACACAGTGAGTAACACACCTCTTCAATGGCTTTACACAGTGAGTAACACACATCTTCAATGGCTTTACACAGTGAGTAACACACCTCTTCAATGGCTTTACACAGTGAGTAACACACCTCTTCAATGGCTTTACACAGTGAGTAACACTCCTCTTCAATGGCTTTACACAGTGAGTAACATTCTTCCTCAATGGCTTTACACAGTGAGTAACACACCTCTTCAATGGCTTTACACAGTGAGTAACACACCTCTTCAATGGCTTTACACAGTGAGTAACACACCTCTTCAATGGCTTTACACAGTGAGTAACACTCTTCCTCAATGGCTTTACACAGTGAGTAACACTCCTCTTCAATGGCTTTACACAGTGAGTAACACACCTCTTCAATGGCTTTACACAGTGAGTAACACTCTTCCTCAATGGCTTTACACAGTGAGTAACACTCCTATTCAATGGCTTTACACAGTGAGTAACACTCTTCCTCAATGGCTTTACACAGTGAGTAACACTCTTCCTCAATGGCTTTACACAGTGAGTAACACTCTTCCTCAATGGCTTTACACAGTAAGTAACACACCTCTTCAATGGCTTTACACAGTGAGTAACACACCTCTTCAATGGCTTTACACAGTGAGTAACACTCTTCCTCAATGGCTTTACACAGTGAGTAACACACCTCTTCAATGGCTTTACACAGTGAGTAACACACCTCTTCAATGGCTTTACACAGTGAGTAACACACCTCTTCAATGGCTTTACACAGTGAGTAACAATCCTATTCAATGGCTTTACACAGTGAGTAACACACCTCTTCAATGGCTTTACACAGTGGGTAACACACCTCTTCAATGGCTTTACACAGTGAGTAACACACCTCTTCAATGGCTTTACACAGTGATTAACACTCTTCCTCAATGGCTTTACACAGTGAGTAACACACCTCTTCAATGGCTTTACACAGTGAGTAACACACCTCTTCAATGGCTTTACACAGTGAGTAACACACATCTTCAATGGCTTTACACAGTGAGTAACACACCTCTTCAATGGCTTTACACAGTGAGTAACACACCTCTTCAATGGCTTTACACAGTGAGTAACACTCCTCTTCAATGGCTTTACACAGTGAGTAACATTCTTCCTCAATGGCTTTACACAGTGAGTAACACACCTCTTCAATGGCTTTACACAGTGAGTAACACACCTCTTCAATGGCTTTACACAGTGAGTAACACACCTCTTCAATGGCTTTACACAGTGAGTAACACTCTTCCTCAATGGCTTTACACAGTGAGTAACACTCCTCTTCAATGGCTTTACACAGTGAGTAACACACCTCTTCAATGGCTTTACACAGTGAGTAACACTCTTCCTCAATGGCTTTACACAGTGAGTAACACTCCTATTCAATGGCTTTACACAGTGAGTAACACTCTTCCTCAATGGCTTTACACAGTGAGTAACACTCTTCCTCAATGGCTTTACACAGTGAGTAACACTCTTCCTCAATGGCTTTACACAGTGAGTAACACACCTCTTCAATGGCTTTACACAGTGAGTAACACTCCTCTTCAATGGCTTTACACAGTGAGTAACACTCCTCTTCAATGGCTTTACACAGTGAGTAACACACCTCTTCAATGGCTTTACACAGTGAGTAACACTCTTCCTCAATGGCTTTACACAGTGAGTAACACTCCTCTTCAATGGCTTTACACAGTGAGTAACACACCTCTTCAATGGCTTTACACAGTGAGTAACACTCTTCCTCAATGGCTTTACACAGTGAGTAACACACCTCTTCAATGGCTTTACACAGTGAGTAACACTCTTCCTCAATGGCTTTCTGTATAAACTGAACTGAAATATAAAAAACGCAACATGTATCAATTAAGATTTACATGAACTGAGTTACAGATCATGTAAGTAAATGAGTCAATGTAAATAAATTGAATAGGCCCTAATCTATGGATTTCACATGACTGGGAATACAGATATGCATCGGTTGGTCACAGATACCTTTAAAGAAAAGGTAGGGGTGTGGATCAGAAAACCAGTCAGTATCTGGTGTGCCCACCATGTGCCTCATGCAGCGCGACACATCTCCTTGGCCTAGAGTTGATCAGGCTGTTGGTTGTGGCCTGTGGAATGTTGTCCCACTCCTCTTCAATGGCTGTGTGAAGATGCTGGATATTGGAGGGAAGTGGAACACGCTGTCATACGCTTCAATCCAGAGCATCCCAAACATGCTCAATGGGTGACATGTCTGGTGACTCGTCACGGTATTTCTAGGCATTCAAATTGCCAAAATGCAATTGTGTTCGTTGTCCGTAGTTTATGCCTGTCCATACCATAACCCCACCACCACCATGGAGCACTCTGTTCACAACGTTGACATCAGCAAACTGCTCGCCCACACGATGCCATCTGCCCGTTTACAGTCGAAACCGGGATTCATCTGTGAAGAGCAGTGGTGTAAAGTACTTAGTAAAGATGCTTTAAAAAATACTTTAAAGTACTACTCAAAAAGTTTTTGGGGGTATCTGTACTTTACTATCTATATTTTTGACAACTTTTACTTCTCTACATTACTAAAGAAAACAATGTACTTTTTACTCCATATATTTTCCTTGACACCCAAAAGTACTTGTCACATTTTGAATGCTTAGCAGGACAGGAAAATGGTCCAATTCACATATTTATCAAGAGAACATCCCTGGTCATCCCTAATGCTTCTGATCTGGCAGACTCACTTATCACAAATGCTTCGTTTGTAAATTATGTCTGCGTGTTGGAGTGTACCCCTGGCTGTTTGTAAATTATGTCTGCGTGTTGGAGTGTACCCCTGGCTGTTTGTAAATTATGTCTGCGTGTTGGAGTGTACCCCTGGCTGTTTGTAAATTATGTCTGCGTGTTGGAGTGTACCCCTGGCTGTTTGTAAATTATGTCTGCGTGTTGGAGTGTACCCCTGGCTGTTTGTAAATTATGTCTGCGTGTTGGAGTGTACCCCTGGCTGTTTGTAAATTATGTCTGCGTGTTGGAGTGTACCCCTGGCTGTTTGTAAATTATGTCTGCGTGTTGGAGTGTACCCCTGGCTGTTTGTAAATTATGTCTGCGTGTTGGAGTGTACCCCTGGCTGTTTGTAAATTATGTCTGCGTGTTGGAGTGTACCCCTGGCTGTTTGTAAATTATGTCTGCGTGTTGGAGTGTACCCCTGGCTGTTTGTAAATTATGTCTGCGTGTTGGAGTGTACCCCTGGCTGTTTGTAAATTATGTCTGCGTGTTGGAGTGTACCCCTGGCTGTTTGTAAATTATGTCTGCGTGTTGGAGTGTACCCCTGGCTGTTTGTAAATTATGTCTGCGTGTTGGAGTGTACCCTTGGCTGTTTGTAAATTATGTCTGCGTGTTGGAGTGTACCCCTGGCTGTCCGTGAAAAAATAAATAAAAAATATGCCGCCTAATATAAGGAATGTGAAATGATTTATACTTTTACTTTTGATACCTAAGTATATTTAAAACCAAATACTTTTAGACTTTTACTCAAGTAGTATTTTGCTGTGTGACTTTTACTTTTACTTGAGTCATTTTCTATTAAGGTATCTCTACGTTTACTACAGTGTGGCATTTGTAAGGTATCTCTACTTTTACTAGTGTGGCTAGTAGGGTAGTTTTTCCACCACTGGTGAAGAGCACACTTCTCCAGCATCCCAGCCTAAAACCCCAAACAGCAAGCAACACAGATGTAGAAACACGGTGGCTAGGTAAAAACTCCCTGGAAGGGCAGGAACCTAAGCAATCATTGACCTTCTGGTTACAGTAAAGTACAGTAAAGTACAGTAAAGTAAAGTACAGTAAAGTACAGTAAATTACAGTAAAGTACAGTAAAGTACAGTAAAGTAAAGTAGAGTAAAGTAGAGTAAAGTACAGTAAAGTAAAGTAGAGTAAAGTAAAGTAAAGTAAAGTAAAGTAGAGTAAAGTAAAGTAAAGTACAGTAAAGTAAAGTAAAGTACAGTAAAGTACAGTACAGTAAAGTAAAGTAAAGTACAGTAAAGTAAAGTAAAGTAAAGTACAGTAAAGTACAGTACAGTAAAGTAAAGTAAAGTACAGTAAAGTAAAGTAAAGTAAAGTACAGTAAAGTACAGTAAAGTACAGTAAAGTTAAGTACAGTAAAGTACAGTAAAGTAAAGTAGAGTAAAGTAAAGTAAAGTAAAGTAAAGTAAAGTAAAGTAAAGTAGAGTAAAGTAAAGTAAAGTAGAGTAAAGTAAAGTAAAGTAAAGTAAAGTAGAGTAAAGTAAAGTAGAGTAAAGTAGAGTAAAGTAAAGTACAGTAAAGTAAAGTAGAGTAAAGTAGAGTAAAGTACAGTAAAGTAAAGTAAAGTAAAGTACAGTAAAGTACAGTAAAGTTAAGTACAGTAAAGTAAAGTAAAGTAAAGTAAAGTACAGTAAAGTACAGTAAAGTTAAGTACAGTAAAGTAAAGTAAAGTACAGTAAAGTACAGTAAAGTTAAGTACAGTAAAGTAAAGTAAAGTACAGTAAAGTACAGTAAAGTACAGTAAAGTTAAGTACAGTAAAGTAAAGTAAAGTACAGTAAAGTACAGTAAAGTTAAGTTAAGTACAGTGTCTATATGAACAATACAAACACAAGTCATAATTTGCAAAAAAACACCAACAAACCAAGATCCATGATCCTCGGAACAAACTGTAAATAAACACCTCATAGAGAACATAACACTAAACACAACGGTGTTGGCCTATATTCATGTTGAAGTGCTCTCTACTTCGACACAGATGCTTTTCATACACCATTAATTGCCTGAATAGTTTGTCTGCTAAATTTCTAATGTGCTATAAATTCTGTGTTTGTTTTTACAGTGTTGACAGCATAGAACACTGTAAGCATGTCATTGAAACCTTGGAACAGCCAACGTCAGCTGAGCTGAAAGACAAAACCACTATGCTCTCCTCGTTTGCTGGCTCGCTGGCTCTCTCTCTCTCTCTTTTCTTTCTCTCTCTGGTTCTCTCTCTGGCTCTCTCTGCTTCTCTCTCTCAATCTATATCTCTCTCTGGCTCTCTCTCTGGCTCTCTCTCTGGCTCTCTCTCTGGCTCTCTAGCTCTCAATTCAATTCAATTCAAGGGGCTTTATTGGCATGGGAAACATGTGTTAACATTGCCAAAGCAAGTGAGGTAGATGTCTTTCTCTGCTTCTCTCTGTGTCTCTCTCTCTCTCTCTGTCTCTCTCTCTCTCTGTCTGTCTCTGTCGGTCTCTCTGTCTTTCTCTGTCTCTCTCTCTGTCTCTCTGTCTTTCTCTCTCTCTCTGTCTGTCTCTCTCTCTGTCTTTCTCTACTTCTCTCTCTCTACTTCTCTCTTTCTGTCTTTCTCTGCTTCTCTCTCTCTCTTTCTCTGCTTCACTCTCTCTGCTTCTCTCTCTCTGTCTTTCTCTGCTTCTCGCTCTCTCTCTCTTTGTCTTTCTATGCTTCTCGCTCTCTCTCTCTTTGTCTTTCTCTGCTTCTCGCTCTCTCTCTCTCTTTGTCTTTCTCTGCATCTCGCTCTCTCTCTCCCTTTGTCTTTCTCTATCTCTGGCTCTCTGCTTCTCTCTCTCTCTCAATCTATATCTCTCACTCTGGCACTCTCTCTGTGCCTCTCTCTCTCTGGCTCTCTCTCTTTCCCTCTCTCTGTGTCTCTCTCTGGCTCTCTCTCTGAGTCACTCTCTGAGTCACTTTTTTTGTTCATAATGTTTCCTCAATTGTTTCCTATTCCCGAAAAAGAGCTTCTAGATATCAGAACAGAGATCATGAATTTGGATGAAGATGTTTACTTCAATGAATCACAGGCTCACCTCAGACCAGGCCCTGATCCCCGACACTCAGGAGAGAAAGAGGTAGTGATACAGAAGACGACGTGAGGGCACCCTGATGAAACTATGGCGACGAGTAAATAAATCAACCGCCTCTACCCCCCCACTCTGTTGACCAATGAAAACGAACTGGACGAGCTCCTTTCGAGAGCTGTCCTATCAATGGGACCTGAAGAACTGTAAAATCCTATGTTTCTCAGGATCATGGCTTGACAAGGACATGGATAATATTCTAGATGGTTTTTCTACACAGGACAGAACGACAGCGTTCGGTAAGCTCGAGGGGGTGGTGTCTGTCTCTTTGTTAACACAGTGTCACAGATGTCTCTAGTTTTAAAGGAGCTTGCAATTGGCATGCTGACTGCAGGAATGTCCACCGGAGCTGTTGCAATAGAATTGAATGTTCATTTCTCTACCACAAGCCATTTTAGAGAATTTGGCAATACGTCCAACCGGCCTCACAACCGTAGACCACGTGCATGGCATCATGTGGGTAAGCTGTTTGCTGATGTCAACGTTGTAAACAGACTACCCCATGGTGGCTCCCGAGTGGCGCAGCAGTCTAAGGCACTGCATCTCAGTGCACTACAGTCCCTGGTTCAAGTCCAGGCTGTATCACATACGGCTGTGATTGGGAGTCCCATAGGGCGGCGTGCAATTTTCCCAGCATATTCCAGGTTTGGCCGGGGTAGGCCGTCATTGAAAATAAGATTTTGTTCTTGCCTAGTTAAATAAAAATGGTGGCAGTGGGGTTATGGTTTGGGAAGGCATAAGCAACGTACATTGAACACAATTGCATTTTATCGATCGGCAATTTGAGAAATACCGTGACGAGATCCCGAGGCCCATTGTGAGGCCCATTTCTTTTAAGGTATCTGTGACCAACAGATGCATGTCTGTATTGCCCAGTCAGGTGAAATCCAAAGATTAGGACCTAATGGATTCATTTAAATTGACTTATTTCCTCATATGAACTGTAACTCAGTAAAACATTTGAATTTGTTGTATTTTGTTCAGTGTATATACAGGGTCAGTTCCAGTACCATATTTATAATGTTCAAGGATACTGGCTCAATAGAGGTAGATATGTATAGTGTTTAAGGTGACTAGGCATCAGGATATGTGATAAACAGAGTAGCAGCAACATATATGATGATTGTATGTGAGTGGTTGTGTAGTCAGTGTAAATGTACTGTATGTGTGTGGGTGTGTAGTCAGTATAAATGTATTCTATGTGTGTGGGTGTGTAGTCAGTATAAATGTACTGTATGTGTGTGGGTGTGTAGTCAGTGTAAATGTACTGTATGTGTGTGGGTGTGTAGTCAGTATAAATGTATTCTATGTGTGTGGGTGTGTAGTCAGTATAAATGTACTGTATGTGAGTGTGTGTGTGTGTGTGTGTGTGGTTAGACTAAGCACCCCCGGTGGGGCCCCGTGTTGAGGGTCAACATAGAGGAGGTGATGTTACTTACTCTCACCACCAGGTGTCAACCCGTCAGATTGTCCAGGATACAGTTGAAGAGGGAGATGTTCAGTCCCGGGGTCCTGAGCTTGTTGACTAGCTTGGAGGGGACAGTGGTGTTGAATGCTGAGCTGTGAATGGAGAATCCATAGAGTTGGATAGTCATGGAGGGTATTTTGTCAAAGAGACATGTTTCAGAAAGCAGAAAATATTGAAGTTTCGAGAGTCCCGTTGCTAGCAAATCCACGATCAGAGGACATCCATCTTATTATCATCCAGTAGAATGGAAGGAAGTGGTGGCTGGTTTTCCCTCCACCTTAAAGGATCCACCCTTTCTTGCTCTGTAGCCCGAAAATTTGGTCACAATTACACGAAAG
>NC_034185.2:9981254-10013754 GCF_002021735.2 Oncorhynchus kisutch | reverse complement strand
GAGAGAGAGAGAGACAGAGAGAGAGAGGGAGACAGAGAGAGAGTGACAGAGAGAGAGAGACAGAGAGAAAGAGATAGAGAGAGAGAGAGATGCAGTGCTATCTGGCCCTAAATCGACAGTACACCTTGGCTAAATATTTGACCATGGTTACTGATCAAAACCTTAGAAAAACCTTGACAAAGTACAGGCTCAGTGAGCACAGCCTTGTCATTGAGAAGGGTAGACATAGGAAAACCTGGCTCCCTGTAGAGGAAAGGCTGTGCAACCACTGCACAACAGCAGAACCTGGCTCCCTGTAGAGGAAAGGCTGTGCAACCACTGCACAACAGCAGAACCTGGCTCCCTGTAGAGGAAAGGCTGTGCAACCACTGCACCACAGCAGAACCTGGCTCCCTGTAGAGGAAAGGCTGTGCAACCACTGCACCACAGCAGAACCTGGCTCCCTGTAGAGGAAAGGCTGTGCAACCACTGCACAACAGCAGAACCTGGCTCCCTGTAGAATAAAGGCTGTGCAACCACTGCACAACAGCAGAACCTGGCTCCCTGTAGAGGAAAGGCTGTGCAACCACTGCACAACAGCAGAACCTGGCTCCCTGTAGAGGAAAGGCTGTGCAACCACTGCACAACAGCAGAACCTGGCTCCCTGTAGAGGAAAGGCTGTGCAACCACTGCACAACAGCAGAACCTGGCTCCCTGTAGAGGAAAGGCTGTGCAACCACTGCACAACAGCAGAACCTGGCTCCCTGTAGAGGAAAGGCTGTGCAACCACTGCACAACAGCAGAACCTGGCTCCCTGTAGAGGAAAGGCTGTGCAACCACTGTACAACAGCAGAACCTGGCTCCCTGTAGAGGAAAGGCTGTGCAACCACTGTACAACAGCAGAACCTGGCTCCCTGTAGAGGAAAGGCTGTGCAACCACTGCACAACAGCAGAACCTGGCTCCCTGTAGAGGAAATGCTGTGCAACCACTGTACAACAGCAGAACCTGTCTCCCTGTAGAGGAAAGGCTGTGCAACCACTGCACAACAGCAGAACCTGGCTCCCTGTAGAATAAAGGCTGTGCAACCACTGCACAACAGCAGAACCTGAGACGGAGCTGCATTTCCTGACAAAATGTCAAAATATAAAACAATTAGAGAGTCATTTTCCCAAATTTGAAACCCTGTTTCAAGGTTTCAAAGACCTCTCTGATGAGAGTAGGCTACCCGTTCTGTTGGGGGAGGACGCAGAGAGCTGTGGGTTGGCAGCGCACTACATTGCTGCCTGCCATAAGTTGAGGGACAGTGTCTGATAGACCAATCAACCTGCACATGTCCTCTACTGTATACTTATTGTTATTGTTGAATGTATGGTTATTTTGACCCTTGGTTATTGTTGTTACCGTTGTCCCGTTGACAATTCTGATTCTGATGTTTATTTATTTATATATTGTAAATATCCAAAGTAAGCTTTGGCAATATGTACATTGTTACGTCATGCCAATAAAGATAATTGAATTGAATTGATAGAGAGAGAGTCAGAGAGAGATAAAGAGAGAGATAAAGAGAGACAGAAAGAGAGACAGAAAGAGAGCGAGAGAGAGAGCCAGAGAGAGAGAGAGACAGAGAGAGAGACAGAAAGAGAGCGAGAGAGAGAGACAGAGAGAGAGACAGAAAAAGAGCGGGAGAGAGAGACAGCGAGAGAGAGTGATAAAGAGAGAGAGAAACAGACAGAGATAGAGAGAGAGAGAGAGAGAGAGAGAGAGAGAGAGAGAGAGAGAAACAGAGAGGGAGAGAGGGAGATAGAGACAGAGACAGAGCTTGAGACAAAGAGATTGAGAGAGCGAGAGAGAGGGAGAGAGCAAAGATGACACCCCCCATATCATTTCATAATTGCACTTTATTGAGCGAGAGAGAGGAAGAGAGAAGGAGAAAGAGAGAGGAGGAGATGATAAGTATTCTAAAAAATCATAAGCTATTATGGTCCTGAGGGAGAGAGAGAGAAAGTTGTTATCTGGGCGGGGCGTATCTACATAAAGAACTGCTGAGAACCATACTGCAAATTACCCTCCAGGCCCGAGTACACACACATACACACACACACACACACAGAGAGCACTAATTGCCCCACCATTCTGTCAGGTCAATTGACTCTAATTGGAGAGATAATAAAAAAGCATGTTCCCCAGGAGTAGAGGTGCAGAGGAGTCGCGTCTGCCTCTCTGAATAAAGACAGGCTCTGCTCATTCTATTCTGGAAAAATTGCAGGAAGAAATTCCTGCATAGACAAAGCATTCAGCATACAGCCATCTGAAATCTATCTTTGCCACTCATTTGCCATTCCTCAGATCTCACATGAAACAATTACAGCATGCTTCTCCTTCCTATGTAATTACAGCATGCTTCTCCTTCCTATGTAATTACAGCATGCTTCTCCTTCCTATGTAATTACAGCATGCTTCTCCTTCCTATGTAATTACAGCATGCTTCTCCTTCCTATGTAATTACAGCATGCTTCTCCTTCCTATGTAATTACAGCATGCTTCTCCTTCCTATGTAATTACAGCATGCTTCTCCTTCCTATGTAATTACAGCATGCTTCTCCTTCCTATGTAATTACAGCATGCTTCTCCTTCCTATGTAATTACAGCATGCTTCTCCTTCCTATGTAATTACAGCATGCTTCTCCTGCCTATGTAATTACAGCATGCTTCTCCTTCCTATGTAATTACAGCATGCTTCTCCTTCCTATGTAATTACAGCATGCTTCTCCTTCCTATGTAATTACAGCATGCTTCTCCTTCCTATGTAATTACAGCATGCTTCTCCTTCCTATGTAATTACAGCATGCTTCTCCTTCCTATGCAATTACAGCATGCTTCTCCTTCCTATGTAATTACAGCATGCTTCTCCTTCCTATGTAATTACAGCATGCTTCTCCTTCCTATGTAATTACAGCATGCTTCTCCTTCCTATGTAATTACAGCATGCTTCTCCTTCCTATGTAATTACAGCATGCTTCTCCTTCCTATGTCATTACAGCATGCTTCTCCTTCCTATGTCATTACAGCATGCTTCTCCTTCCTATGTAATTACAGTATGCTTCTCCTTCCTATGTAATTACAGCATGCTTCTCCTTCCTATGTAATTACAGCGTGCTTCTCCTTCCTATGTAATTACAGCATGCTTCTCCTTCCTATGTAATTACAGCATGCTTCTCCTTCCTATGTAATTACAGCATGCTTCTCCTTCCTATGTAATTACAGCATGCTTCTCCTTCCTATGTCATTACAGCATGCTTCTCCTTCCTATGTAATTACAGCATGCTTCTCCTTCCTATGTAATTACAGTATGCTTCTCCTTCCTATGTAATTACAGCATGCTTCTCCTTCCTATGTAATTACAGCGTGCTTCTCCTTCCTATGTAATTACAGCATGCTTCTCCTTCCTATGTAATTACAGCATGCTTCTCCTTCCTATGTAATTACAGCATGCTTCTCCTTCCTATGTAATTACAGCATGCTTCTCCTTCCTATGTAATTACAGCATGCTTCTCCTTCCTATGTAATTACAGCATCCTTCTCCTTCCTATGTAATTACAGCATGCTTCTCCTTCCTATGTAATTACAGCATGCTTCTCCTTCCTATGTAATTACAGCATGCTTCTCCTTCCTATGTAATTACAGCATGCTTCTCCTTCCTATGTAATTACAGCATGCTTCTCCTTCCTATGTAATTACAGCATGCTTCTCCATCCTATGTAATTACAGCATGCTTCTCCTTCCTATGTAATTACAGCATGCTTCTCCTTCCTATGCAATTACAGCATGCTTCTCCTTCCTATGTAATTACAGCATGCTTTTCCTTCCTATGTAATTACAGCATGCTTCTCCTTCCTATGCAATTACAGCATGCTTCTCCTTCCTATGTAATTACAGCATGCTTCTCCTTCCTATGTAATTACAGCATGCTTCTCCTTCCTATGTAATTACAGCATGCTTCTCCTTCCTATGTCATTACAGCATGCTTCTCCTTCCTATGTAATTACAGCATGCTTCTCCTTCCTATGTCATTACAGCATGCTTCTCCTTCCTATGTAATTACAGCATGCTTCTCCTTCCTATGTAATTACAGCATGCTTCTCCTTCCTATGCAATTACAGCATGCTTCTCCTTCCTATGTAATTACAGCATGCTTCTCCTTCCTATGTAATTACAGCATGCTTCTCCTTCCTATGTAATTACAGCATGCTTCTCCTTCCTATGTAATTACAGCATGCTTCTCCTTCCTATGTAATTACAGCATGCTTCTCCTTCCTATGTCATTACAGCATGCTTCTCCTTCCTATGTCATTACAGCATGCTTCTCCTTCCTATGTAATTACAGTATGCTTCTCCTTCCTATGTAATTACAGCATGCTTCTCCTTCCTATGTAATTACAGCGTGCTTCTCCTTCCTATGTAATTACAGCATGCTTCTCCTTCCTATGTAATTACAGCATGCTTCTCCTTCCTATGTAATTACAGCATGCTTCTCCTTCCTATGTAATTACAGCATGCTTCTCCTTCCTATGTCATTACAGCATGCTTCTCCTTCCTATGTAATTACAGCATGCTTCTCCTTCCTATGTAATTACAGTATGCTTCTCCTTCCTATGTAATTACAGCATGCTTCTCCTTCCTATGTAATTACAGCGTGCTTCTCCTTCCTATGTAATTACAGCATGCTTCTCCTTCCTATGTAATTACAGCATGCTCCTCCTTCCTATGTAATTACAGCATGCTTCTCCTTCCTATGTAATTACAGCATGCTTCTCCTTCCTATGTAATTACAGCATGCTTCTCCTTCCTATGTAATTACAGCATCCTTCTCCTTCCTATGTAATTACAGCATGCTTCTCCTTCCTATGTAATTACAGCATGCTTCTCCTTCCTATGTAATTACAGCATGCTTCTCCTTCCTATGTAATTACAGCATGCTTCTCCTTCCTATGTAATTACAGCATGCTTCTCCTTCCTATGTAATTACAGTATGCTTCTCCTTCCTATGTAATTACAGCATGCTTCTCCTTCCTATGTAATTACAGCATGCTTCTCCTTCCTATGTAATTACAGCATGCTTTTCCTTCCTATGTAATTACAGCATGCTTCTCCTTCCTATGCAATTACAGCATGCTTCTCCTTCCTATGTAATTACAGCATGCTTCTCCTTCCTATGCAATTACAGCATGCTTCTCCTTCCTATGTAATTACAGCATGCCTCTCCTTCCTATGCAATTACAGCATGCTTCTCCTTCCTATGTAATTACAGCATGCTTCTCCTTCCTATGTCATTACAGCATGCTTCTCCTTCCTATGTAATTACAGCATGCTTCTCCTTCCTATGTAATTAAAGTATGCTTCTCCTTCCTATGTAATTACAGCATGCTTCTCCTTCCTATGTAATTACAGCATGCTTCTCCTTCCTATGTAATTGCAGCATGCTTCTCCTTCCTATGTAATTACAGCATGCTTCTCCTTCCTATGTAATTACAGCATGCTTCTCCTTCCTATGTAATTACAGCATGCTTCTCCTTCCTATGTAATTACAGCATGCTTCTCCTTCCTATGTAATTGCAGCATGCTTCTCCTTCCTATGTAATTACAGCATGCTTCTCCTTCCTATGTAATTACAGCATGCTTCTCCTTCCTATGTAATTACAGCATGCTTCTCCTTCCTATGTAATTACAGCATGCTTCTCCTTACTATGTAATTACAGCATGCTTCTCCTTCCTATATAATTACAGCATGCTTCTCCTTCCTATATAATTACAGCATGCTTCTCCTTCCTATGTAATTACAGCATGCTTCTCCTTCCTATGTAATTACTGTATGATGGGTTACATACCAAGCATGTATAATACAATTATACGTCAATGTACTGTATAATTAAATAATAATTTGAATGATCAAGCTATTTTACACCTTGAGTTGATATCTTTGATATGATTATGGGGGTGAGGGTTCGTTGGTCAAATGTTAAATGATTCTCTCCCTCGAGAGCTGGTTAATTTAGAGAAAAATTATGGTTTTGGGTAGACCAAGGCAGTCGACCTACGTCATCATGTTAATTTGAGTTCTATGGAGGGAACAAGAATTTATTGAGTTAGAAATCCCGGCACTGGGTCTATGGATGGAATTGGGAATAGGGATCATCTGAATTCTAGATTAGTAGATGGTGAATGAATTGATAATCTAATCCTGATTCTGTCTGATAAGAGCTTGATGATCTTGGTCCTAGGGACCACTAAGCAGTTTCTCTGGACCTCCCACAAGGTCAGAGTTTTTTTTAAATAGACAACTGTCCTGTATAGTCTACCTGAACCTGCATGACATGAGTCATCCTCTCTCTCTCCCAGCTTGGATAGAAAGTTGTTGTGTGTAAAACTAGTCTATTAATGCCAAATAACACAGTCAGTCCACCCTGAAAGCATGAACATACTATGGATGTTTAATTCTGTAGTGTAGCCTACTGTCTGCAGCTATATAAAGTATTTAGCTGCTATTTATAAACTTTTAAATAAAAATTACACGTGAAAAAAAGTAGTCGGTTTGAGGATATATTCAGCCAGTATTTACTGTTGCACTCAGCGTGTTTTGTCTGGCTAATAGCTTACACAAATGGGCTGCAACTGTCACGCCCTGGTCTTAGTATTCTGTGTTTTCTTTATTATTTTGGTCAGGCCAGGGTGTGACATGGGTTATTTATGTGGTGTGTTTTGTCTTGGGTTTTTTGTAGGTCATGGGATTGTGGTTAGTGGGGTTGTCTAGAATACTCTATGGTTGCCTGGAGTGGTTCACAATCAGAGGCAGGTGTTTATCGTTGTCTCTGATTGGGAACCATATTTAGGCAGTCATATTCTTTGAGTGTTTCATGGGTGATTGTTCCTGTCTCTGTGTTTGTTTGCACCAAATAGGCTCAGTCACTTTGGTTTTACTTTTTTCCTTGTTTTGGAAGAGAAGAGAACGAGCGCCATTCTCCTTGCGGAGATGGTGCTAAATCCATCAACACGGTCGGTCCCTGGGATTGGGCTGGCCAACACGATTCGGTTTGCTTGGAAGGAAAAGGAGTTGGAGCCTTTAGGACGGGAAACTTTTGGAAGGATAATATTGATGGGGATTCTAAAGCTGACGGTGAAGGACGTGTTTTGTTTCCAAGGCAACTCGTTGGAGGGAGCATACGACGTGGCACTATATACAGAGGAGAAACACGATGATATCCTGAGAAGGGCAAGAGCAGTGGGAGATCGATGAGCCACTATGAAATAACAAGCCTGGCGAAGAACAGCTTTAGGGTTGTAACTGTCAACATTTACAACCCATACGTTAAGGACGAAGAGGTGAGGGCCTTTCTGGGGAGATACATGGACAACGTCTCCTCAGCAAGCCACCTCAAAGACTCCCTTGGGTTTTGGAATGGGAGGAGAGGCTTCCAGGCCCTCCTCAGGGAGGACCCAAAGGGACATGGTGGCTACCTCCATCCTCCTGCTATGTTCTCCCTAGGGGCTGACAGGGGGATGTTGTTTATGCACGTCAGCCCCCATTTTGCAGGCGCTGTATGGCCTACGGCCACATTTTCGCCTCGTGCAGCACAAGAAAATGCAGATTTTGTGGATCTGAGGAACACGAGGCGAGGGATTGTGACAAGCCTAAGGCGTGCCACGGGTGTGGATCGTCAGCACACCTGTGGCGGGGGTGCCTGGCTCGTCAGAGGTCATATGCGTCTGCGGCTGGGGGGGGAGCAGGAGCGGGGGATGGGGGAAGAAGAGGAGGGGAAGGAGGCACGCCTCATGACCAGAGTACAGGTCCAGAGGGGAAGGCCGCAAGGAAGGAGGAGGAGCAAGAAGAGGCGGGTGGAAGAGAGAAGGAAACGGAAGGCACGGGAGTAGGAGAACCAGGAAAAGCGGCAGAAGAAGGCAACCGAGTGGAGGAGCATGAGAGAGAAGAAAGCGAGGGAGGAGTGTTGGAGAAGGAGACTGTGGAAGAGCAAGTGGACTGGGAGGAAAGTGCCCTGGTGGAAGAGATGAGGGGTATGGTGGAGGAGCTGGCGGGGGGGGGGGGGTGGTATCTCTCCACTGCCGCCATCACCAAAGAAGAGAATGAAGAGGGTGCGATTGGCCGACAGTGAGAGGGAGGGGATGGCCAAGAGAGTGATGGGGGTGGGAGAAACCTCTGGGTTGCTGCTGGTTTCCCCAGGCCCTCAACTTCTGTTGGGTGGGGACACACCTAACAAGACTCAGGACTGGGTACAGGAGGAGGTGGGGAGTTTTTTGTTTGGGGACTCAGCCTCCCCGATTTCTTTCCAAACCAGCTGCACCACTGGGGAGGGGGAGGAGTGTGGGGGTAGACCCAGGGTTCAGGGCACCCCGGAGCCAAACACTATTCCTGCATCCTGGGTTGGTGAGATGGAGGAAGAGGGGGGGATGTCGGGAGTACGGATGGTGTTCTCACCTGTAGATATGGAGCAGGGGAGCATCGGGTGAGTCTCCTGTGTTAGATTTTTTCTGTCTGGGTTTAGAATTTGAGTGTATTACATGTTTTTATTATATTCTTTCATGGGGTCTAATTTTACTTTTGTTACTTTAAATGTAAGGGGTTTAAGGGATTTTGTTAAGAGGAGGGCGGTTTTTAGTTATTTGGAAGGTGTGGGGTTTGATTTTTGTTTTTTACAGGACATTCACCTGAGGGATGGAGGGGATGTTAGTAGGTTTAAGAGGGAGTGGGACAAGGGGGAGTCGGTTTGGGGTATTGGGGGGGTGCACTCATCGGGGGTAGGGATTTCTTTTCGGATCACGACGGGGTGCTCCTGCAGGTGGGGTCGCCAGTCTGCCTCTTTGGTAGGGGGTACTGGAAGTTAGATCGGGATGTGCTGGAGGAGCAGGCTTTTGTTGACGGGTTTTATGGTTTCTTTTGGAGGCTTGAAGGCCTCCGGTCCATGTGCGAGGGTGTGTTAGAGTGGTGGGAATTAGTTAAGGTGAGGATTAGGGCTTTTATAATAGGGTATTGCAAGAGGAAAAAAAGGGAGGAGAGGAGGGAGGTGGATCGTATCCAAAGGTTAATTGAACTCGAGTACGAGGCAGGCAACCTCGGCGGGTCGTTTGACTGGGAGAGATCCGCAACCCTAAAGGCGCAGCTCAGGGAGTTGCAGGAGCGGAAGGCTCAAGCTTTCCTGGAGCGTGCGCATAGTGGCTTTCTAGAACACAATGAGACTTGTTCTGCTATGTTCTTTAAGTCGGTTAGGTCCAGACAGAGTAGGAAGGTAATACATGGCGTTAGGGAAGAAAATGGTAGTATAGTTAAAGAACCAGAGGATATGGTCAGGGTGACAACTGATCATTTCCAAGGTTTATTTAAGGAAAGGGAAAAAGATGTAGAGCAGGGAAATGTGTTTTTAGAACACTTGTCCAGGCGGTTGCCGGAGGACATTAGAGAAGTGATGGAGGCCCAGATTTCACTAGAAGAGGTTGAGAGCGCTCTTAGAGGGATGGGAAAAGGGAAGGTGCCTGGAATGGATGGGCTGCCGGCTGAGTTTTATCTCAAGTTTTGGGGTATACTTGGACCAGTGGTCCTTGAAGTCTTGAAGGCCATCCTTGAGACGGGGGTCCCGGGGGGATCAATGGCTGTTGGTGTGCTGTCACTTTTATATAAGAAGGGGGACCTTGGCAACTGGTGGCCGTTGACCATGCTGTGTGTAGATTACAAGCTACTTGCAAAGGTTTTAGCAGACCGGTTGCGCACAGCCCTTCCCTATGTCGTTCATGAGGATCAGACGTGCGGGGTAGAGGGCCGCTCTATTAAATGGAACCTACAGTTAATCAGGGACTCCTTCGATTGGGTTGAAGATAGAGGACTGCCTTTAATGGTAGCAGCGCTAGATCAGGCGAAAGCCTTTGATCGCGTGAATAGATCCTTTTTATTCAGAGTGTTAGGTCGATTAGGATTTGGGGAGAAGTTCATAGGATGGATTCGTACATTATATGTCGGAGCGGGGTGCCGAGTTAGTGTAAATAGTCACTTGGGTGACGTTTTTGACCTCTCGTCTGGGGTCAGGCAGGGGTGCCCACTCTCGGCTCTCCTCTTCGTTCTGTACATGGAGCCTCTGGGGGCTGCCATTAGGGCAGACACAGGGGTGGAAGGCTTGTTGATTCCTGGAAGTGGTGGGCTGCGTGTTAAGATGACGCAGTACGCCGACGACACTTCCTTGCTGCTGTGCAAGGACTCGTGCCTGACAAGGTCCCTTGCCATCTTTGGGGATTTCACCCGAGCGTCGGGAGCGGTTCTGAACCATGCAAAGTCTTCCGTCAAGTTTTTGGTAGATGGCGCGGTAGAACGGATGTGCCCGGGGGGTTATCTCTCTGTGAGGGGGCCCTGAGGATTCTCGGGGTCCATTTTGAGACCTCCGGCTCAGCGACGCTAAACTGGAACATGCGTATCGCAGTGGTACAGAGGAAGCTAGCAATGTGGAAGGCTAGGTATTTGTCTCTTATGGGCAAAGTCCTGGTCCTAAAGGTGGATGTGTTGCCGTCTCTTTTGTATTTGGCGTACATCTACCCATTGCCGGCTTGTCTGAGGAGGCCTCTAGTGAGGCTTTTGTTTCAGTTCATGTGGAGTGGCAGGTGCGAGTGGGTCGCCAGGGCACGCATGATCTGTCCCATCTGGGAGGGAGGTAGGGGGGTACCACATTTCCCCCTTAAGCTGGACACAATTTTAGTTTCTTTCTTGTTAACGGAGCTTGCTCATCCAGTGATACACCCGTCCGGTTACCTCCTGCGGGTGTACTTCTCGTATCAGGTGAGAAGCGTAATGGTGTGGTCTAACACGGGTCCTCGGGCGGAACAGCTGCTGTGGCACTTTGGTCATGCGGCCAAGTGGCTGCGTGCGCACCCTGAGGTTGAAGTTGCCCGAGTAGGTTTAGATCACAGGCACCTGTACGAGGAGGTCAGAGAGGCAGGGAGTCCGGCCTGTAGTGGGCATCTCGGAAGTGGTCTGGGAGGGAGTGCAGGCGCGGGGTCTGGACAACAGGCTCAAGGACCTGAATTGGTTGAGCCTCCATAAGTGCTTGCTGGTACGTTCCATCATGTACCGGTATAGTTTGGTGCAATCCCCCACCTGTCCAAGATCCTCTTGTGGCAGGGAGGAGACTGTGCGCCATGTCTTTTGGGACTGTGCCTTTGCCGGAGTAGTATGGGCTAGGGCACGGGTGTTGTTAGGTTTGGTAAGGGGGGATTTTGTATTGACGTGGGCCAGGTTAGAGAGAGGTGTAGGGAGAGCGAGAGGGACGGATAGGGACAGGTTTCTGCTCTGGCTTCTCATGAGTCTCTTTAAACGGGGGCTGTGGGAAGCCAGGCAGAACATGGTGAAGACAGGGAGAGATTGGGGGGTGGAAGGGATAGTGAGGAGGGTGGAAGGAGATTTGAGGGGGAGGATTAAGAGGGAGGAGAGGAAGTGGGGGCAGCATGCTGCTCGGGAGAGGTGGAAGGGGGGTTTAGGGCTGGGTGTCATTTAGATTTGTAAGGGGATAGATTAGGGACGGGGAGATAGGGAAAGGTAGTTTGTAGGGTGACGGGGAGGGAAGATGCTCCCCTGAGGTTTTGTTTGGGGTTTTTGTTTAGTTAAATTAGTTAAATTAAAATACCATTATTTGAGTATGTATGAAAATTATGAGTTGTAAAGAATGAATGGTATTGAAGATAATAAATTATTTTTTATAAAAAAATAAAAAAAATAAGGCTGTTTAGGTTTTCCACGTTTATTGTTTTTGTATTCAGTTGTTCATGTGTACTATTTCGTATTAAAAGAACCATGGACACTTACCACGCCGCATATTGGTCCTCTGATCCTTTTCGCCTCTCCTCTTTGGAAGAAGAGGAGGAAATCCCTAACAGCAACAATAGGTCAATTAAATGAAATAAAATTAAATCCAACTTTAGAGACTCCCCTGGTCTTCTTTTTTTTTGTGTGTAAATGTTTTTTTTTTTCTAAGTAAAGGCCTATAGTCTCAAAACTCTACCTGAGAAACATTAGGCTCTCGGTTTGACATGCTCTTGAGGAAGCTCCACTCATTGGCGCCGTTGTATCGTTGACCACGGAATTTGTTCATTGCTTTTCCCCTTATTCTTTCAATCACTTATTTTTCATTAGCACCTTTTCAGTCACATTCCTAACGCCCAAGAAACAAACACTTCCTAGTACCGATGGACATTAAAACGTCTTATGAATGACTTTTTGGAGGGTTACTGTCAAAATACACATTACCAGTCCAAACTCATTCCAGGGGTTTCCTTTGTCTTCACTATTTTCTACATTGTAGAATAATAGTGACGACATCAACACTATGAAATAACACATATGGAATCATGTAGTAAACAAAAAAGTGTTAAACAAATCAAAATATATTTTTACAATTTTGATTTTTGCAAGTAGTCACCCTCTGCCTTGAAGACAGCTTTGCACACTCTTGGCATTCTCTCAGCCAGCTTCATGAGGTGGTCACCCTCTGCCTTGAAGACAGCTTTGCACACTCTTGGCATTCTCTCAGCCAGCTTCATGAGGTGGTCACCCTCTGCCTTGAAGACAGCTTTGCACACTCTTGGCATTCTCTCAGCCAGCTTCATGAGGTGGTCACCGGGAAAGCATTTCAATTAACAGGTATGCCTTGTTAAAAGTTCATTTGTGGAATGTCTTTCCTTTTTAATGCATTTGAGACAGTCAGTTGTGTTGTGCCAAGCTAGGGGTGGTATACAGAATATAGCCCTATTTGGTAAAAGACCAAGTCCGTATTATGGCAAGAACAGCTCAAATAAGCAAAGACAAATGAAAGTCTATCATTACTTTATTAAGACATGAAGGTCAGTCAATACAGAACATTTCAAGAACTTTGAACGTTTCTTCAAGTGCAGTCGCAAAAACCATCAAACGCTATGATGAAGCTGACTCTCATGAGGACCGCCACAGGAATGAAAGACCCAGAAATACCTACTGCAGAGGAGAAGTTCATTTGAGTTACCAGTCTCAGATTGCAGCCCAAATAGATGAAGTAACAGATACATCTCAACATCAACTGTTCAGAGGAGACTGTGTGAATCAGGCCTTCATTGAATTGCTGCAAAGAAACCACCACTAAAGGACACCAATAATAAGAAGAAACTTGCTTGGGCCAAGAAACATGAGCAATGGTAGACTGGTAGAAATCGGTCCTTTGGTCTGATGAGTCCAAATTTGAGATTTTTGGTTCCAACCACTGTGTCTTTGTGAGATGCAGAGTAGGTGAATGGATGTTCTCTGCATGTGTGGTTCCCACCGTGAAGCATGGAGGAGGTGTGATGGTGTGGGGGTGCTTTGCAGGTGACACTGTCAGTGATTTATATAGAATTCAAGGCACGCTTAACCAGCTTTGGCTACCACAGCATTCTGCAGCAATAGTCCATCCCATCATGTTTGCGCTCAGTGGGACTGTTATTTTGTTTTCAACAGGACAATGACCCAACACACCTCCAGGCTGTGTAAGAACTATTTGACCAAGAAGGAGAGTGATGGAGTGCTGCATTAGATGACCTGGCCTCCACAATCACCCGACCTCAACCCAATTGAGATGGTTTGGGATGAGTTGGACCACAGAGTGAAGGAAAAGCAGCAAACAAGTGCTCAGCGTATGTGAGAACTCCTTCAATACTGTTGGAAAAACATTCCAGGTGAAGCTGGTTGAGAGAATGCCAAGAGTGTGCAAAGCTGTCATCAAGTCAAAGTGTGGTTATTCTGAAGAATCTAAAATCTAAAATCTATTTTGATTTGTGTAACACTTTTTTGGTTACTATATGATTCCAACTGTTTCATAGTTTTGATGTCTTCACTACAATTCTTCAATGTAGAAAACAGTCAAAAATAAGGAAAACCCTTGAACGAGTAGGTGTGTCCAAACTGTAAGGAGTAGGTGTGTCCAAACTGTAAGGAGTAGGTGTGTCCAAACTGTAAGTAGTAGGTGTGTCCAAACTTTTGACTGGTACTGTATATATATATATATATATTTAAAATAGACATCGATGACAGATGCATGGAGCCCCGGAACTGGTGCCCCCCCTGGGCTACGTGGGTGTCCAGTGTGTCAATGCTAGGCAGTGCAAAGTGTTGGTGCCCCCCCCCCCCACTCCAGATAATAAACATACGATAAGAGCAAGGACAGGAGGATCCGGGGAACATAACATGCAAACCAACTAATGATTCAATGGCCTCTCTAAATTCACTACCACACATCCCTTTTAATCATTAACACTGTGCTGTATTGCCTGCTGTCTCTATATCAGTAGCTATGGGCCCTGGTCAACAGTAGTGCACCACCTAGGGAACGTAACCAGTGCCTCGGCACGGTGTGAGGTTGGCTGATGAAAGAGGGGCCTCGTTTATTGACCGTTTTTTTTTTATGGGGACCGTCAGATGTTTTGAAATGTAAATCGCTACGGAGGGTGGCGAGGTGTTGTTGAGGCGTTGTCAAGGAAGAAAGGAAAGATGGAGAGGAAAGGAGCCCTAGCTCTCAGGAGGATTAGCGATTAGAAGGCAGAAGTGTGTGTGTCTGTGTGTGTGAGTGGGGGGGGGGGGGGGGGGGAGTCTATGCATATGTGTGCCACCCCAGTCAGAAGACGCCATCAGTCGACATGTGTCAAACGACTGGCTTGATTTATCCTTGGAGGTAAAAGAAAAAGAGTCGAGCATCTCTCTCTCATCTCAGATCATAATCTCACCGACGCCCTTATTCTGTCAACGCCCTCTTGATGCTTACCGTCAGAGATCGGCTCTTTTGTAGTGTGCCTTGCTGCTAAGGATGTTGCGGATGCTACTGCCGCTGCAGCGTTCCCCTCCTCTGCATATGAACAAGCAGGCAGGGGGGAAGGAAGGAAAGCAGATGAAGAGGATGAGGAGGATGAGGAGGAGGGGTTCGTTTGAGGAGGATGAGGAGGGGCTGGGACGAGGAGGATGAGGAGGGGGTTTGGATGAGGAGGATGAGGAGGGGCTGGGATGAGGATGAGGAGGGGGCTGAGGAGGATGAGGAGGTGGCTTGGATGAGGTGGAGGCTGGGTTGAGGAGGATGAGGAGGGGGCTGGGATGAGGAGGATGAGGTGGAGGCTGGAATGAGGAGTATGAGGAGGGGGCTTGGATGAGGAGAATGAGGAGGGGGCTTGGATGAGGAGGGGGCTGGAATCAGGAGGGGGCTGGAATGAGGAGGGGGCTGGGTGAGGGGGCTGGGATGAGGGGGGGCTGTGATGAGGAGGATGAGAAGGGGCTGGGATGAGCAGGAGGATGAGGAGGGGGCTGGGATGAGGAGGAGGATGAGGAGGGGGCTGAGGAGGATGAGAAGGTGCTGGGATGAGGATGAGGAGGGGGCTGGGATGAGGAGGAGCTGGGAAGAGGAGGGGGCTGGGATGAGTAGGAGGATGAGGAGGAGCTGGGATGAGGAGGATGAGAAGGGGCTGGGATGAGGATGAGGAGGGGGATTGGATGAGGAGGATGAGGAGGGGCTGGGATGAGGATGAGGAGGGGGCTGAGGAGGATGAGGAGGTGGCTTGGATGAGGTGGAGGCTGGGTTGAGGAGGATGAGGAGGGGGTTGGGATTAGGAGGATGAGGAGGGGGCTGGAATGAGGAAGGGGCTGGGATGAGATGGATGAGAAGGGGCTGGGATGAGGAGGATGAGGAGGTGGATTGGATGAGGATGGGGCTGGGGCTGGGAGGAGGAGGGGGTTGGGTTGAGGAGGGAGCTGCGATAAGCAGGGTGCTGGGATGAGTAGGAGGATGAGGAGGGGGGTTGGATGAGGAGGATGAAGAGGGGCTGGGATGAGGAGGATGAGGAGGTGGATGAGGCGGGGGCTGGAATAAAGGAGGCTGACACACCTTTGAGAATCTCTAAACCAAAGGATAGAGAAGAGCAGAGAGTATTCCTCCAAGGAATGAATACCCAGAGTGATCTGAGAGGATGTGGGGTAAAAGAAAGAAGGAGGAATGGTGGGATAGAGCTATGCTCATGTCTCTCTGACACAGGGCTGGTGACAGCAGCGACCCTGGAGACCCCCTAGCAGGTAAGAGAGGAGATAGGGTCTTGTTTTGATCAGGAACTTCTTCAGGAAGGGGGGGGGGAGAAATCAATTCAAATCTGGAAAAGATGGAGAGAGAGAGAGAGAGAGAGAGAGAGAGAGAGAGAGAGAGAGAGAGAGAGAGAGAGGAGGTGGATGTGTCACCTGCAGTGGGCCTGTTCTCCTCACATGAAACCTTAATCCCTCGATGCAACATCATTTGAAGGGACGATTAAATAGAATAGTTAAATGAAGCCCCAGCAGGGAGTAGACAGAGGATAGAGGCAGTCTGAGGAGGAGAGGACCAGTCTACAGCAGTCTACCAGCCAGCTGTCTGTCGTGTAATGAGACCCAGAGAATGAGGCCTCTGATTAGGCTACTACCCCTTCCCCTACTACCCCGTCCCCTACTATCCCGTCCTCTACTACCCCATCCTCTACTACCCCGTCCTCTACTACCCCTTCCTCTACTACCCGTCCCCCTACTACCCCGTCCTCTACTACCCCTTCCTCTACTACCCCGTCCTCTACTACCCCTTCCTCTACTACCCCGTCCTCTACTACCCCGTCCTCTACTACCTCTTCCCCTACTACCCCTTCTACTACTACCCCGTCCTCTACTACCTCTTCCCCTACTACCCCGTCCTCTACTACCCGTCCTCTACTACCCCGTCCTCTACTACCCTTCCCCTACTACCCCGTCCCCTACTACCCCGTCCTCTACTACCTCTTCCTCTACTACCCCTTCCTCTACTACCCCTTCCTCTACTACCCCGTCCTCTACTACCCGTCCTCTACTACCCCATCCTCTACCACCCCGTCCTCTACTACCCCGTCCTCTACTACCCCTTCCTCTACTACCCCTTCCTCTACTACCCCGTCCTCTACTACCCCTTCCTCTACTACCCCTTCCTCTACTACCCCTTCCTCTACTACCCCGTCCTCTACTACCCGTCCTCTACTACCCCGTCCTCTACTACCCCGTCCTCTACTACCCGTCCTCTACTACCCCTTCCTCTACTACCCCTTCCTCTACTACCCCTTCCTCTACTACCCCGTCCTCTACTACCACGTCCACTACTACCTCTTCCCCTACTACCCCTTCCTCTACTACCTCTTCCCCTACTACCCACATCCACTACTACCCTCTCCCTTCTACTCCGTTCCACACTACCCCATCCCCTACTACCACGTCCACTACTACCCCGTCCTTTACTAACCCCGTCCACTACTACCTCTTCCCCTACTACCACGTCCACTACTACCCCGTCCTCTACTACCCCGTCCACTACTACCTCTTCCCCTACTACCACATCCACTACTACCTCTTCCCCTACTACCACGTCCACTACTACCCTCTCCCTTCTACTCCGTTCCACACTACCCCATCCCCTACTACCACGTCCACTACTACCCCATCCTCTACTACCCCCGTCCACTACTACCTCTTCCCCTACTACCACGTCCACTACTACCTCTTCCCCTACTACCCCGTCCACTACTACCTCTTCCCCTACTACCACGTCCACTACTACCTCTTCCCCTACTACCCCATCCACTACTACCCCGTCCTCTACTACCCCGTCCACTACTACCTCTTCCCCTACTACCACGTCCACTACTACCTCTTCCCCTACTACCACGTCCACTACTACCTCTTCCCCTACTACCCCGTCCACTACTACCCCGTCCTCTACTACCCACATCCACTACTACCCCGTCCTCTACTACCACGTCCACTACTACCTCTTCCCCTACTACCCCGTCCACTACTACCCCGTCCTCTACTACCCCGTCCACTACTACCTCTTCCCCTACTACCACGTCCACTACTACCCCGTCCAATACTACCCCGTTCCCCAACCCCATCTCTGCCCCAGCTCAGTGAAGGGACATTACCGGGGACAGGAAAAGACCGTCACCATGACACACACACACACACAGCTTATCATTAACGACGTGAGAGAGATCTAAAAGGAGCCCAAAAATTCAAAAGGCATCTCATTAACAGATCATTAACATACCATTAACATCTCATTAATATCTCAATAACAACTCATTACTATTGAATATCTGTTGTGGGCTGTGACTTCAAAATAAAACTGGCAGATGGAAGGTGAGAGTAAAGAAGGATTGAGGGAGGGAGGGAGGTAAAGGGAGGGAGGTAAAGGTAGGGAGTGATGTAAAGGGAGGGAGGTGGGGGGAGGTGGAGGGAGGGGGGTGGGGGGAGGTAAAGGGAGGGAGTGCATCACCAAAGTGAAGTGAAGTAAAATGAGACAGAAGGAGGGAGGGAGGGAGGGAGGGAGGGAGGGAGGGAGGGAGGGAGGGAGGGAGGGAGGGAGGGAGGGAGGGAGGGAGGGAGGGAGGGAGGGAGGGAGGGAGGGAGGGAGGGAGGGAGGGAGATGTAAGGGGAAGGTAGCGGGAACTACATGAAAGGAGGGGAGATAGAGTGAGAGTTGGCAGAGGAGAGGAGAGGAAAATGAAAAGCGAGGAACCCCAGAGAATTGTACCTGTGGAGAAGGAGAAGAGAAGGAGAAGAGATATACTCCTGGGAGAATATGCATGGTCTATAATGAGGTGGGCGGGGCACAGTGTTGGCACGGTGATGCACTGAGCAATAGGGATAATAATAATAACCTGCTCTCTCTTAATAATGTGAGGACTGAAAGGAAAACACTTTCCTCCAAGTATAATGTCACTCTTCTTTTCAAGTTATCTATCTATCTATCTATCTATCTATCTATCTATCTATCTATCTATCTATCTATCTATCTATCTATCTATCTATCTATCTATCTATCTATCTATCTATCTATCTATCTATCTATCTATCTATCTATCTATCTATCTATCTATCTATCTGATAGTTTCACCCCAGAACAAATGGAGGAATAGGAGGGTTAAAATGAATTTCCAGAAGGGAAAGTAACAATATACTACATTTACTATATGGTATCTAACTCTCTGTATGATCAAGACAGCCAGACGGCAACTCCTTAGTGGTGAGTGAAAAACAGACACACAAACAAACAACAGTCCTGCCATCTGAGACGGCTGGGCCTTAACCTCAGTGTGTCAGAGCATTCCTGTGGTGATCCAAAGGAACGGGTCTTCACGCCAGCCCTCAGGCCCAGAAGAGGGCACTGGCTTGTGGCCTGGCCTAGTGGGCGAGCCCCTGGTCGGTGTTTGAGGCCTACTGGCCTAACTGTACACTGTTGATTAATGAGGCCACTCATCACTCCCCACCTACTCACCTGGAGGCACTGCTAGAGGCTGTCGTCCTGGCTCAGGTGCCTGGCTCAGGTGGCTGCGGTCGGGGCTGACCTGAGGGCTTCCTCCATGGGGAGTAGAGTCTCTGGGAGGTCCAAGGGAGTGGAGCAGAGGGCTTTGGAGGGCGTGGAGCTGTCTGTCTCGCTCTGTCTCTCTCCGTCTCTGCTGGAAGATTTATGGTCATCTCTAGAAGGATCACTCTCTGTCTCGTGGTAATTCAACAACTCAGTGGAATCAGGAATCCTTTTGAAGTTCCTACAATGGTCTTATAAACACATAATCACAAGGGTTGGATTCACACACACACACACACACACACACACACACACACACGCACACACACACACGCACACACACACACACGCACACACACGCACACACACACACACGCACACACACACACACGCACACACACACACGCATACACACACACACACACACACAGGCCTATTGTATATGCAAATACATACACTGAGTGTACAAAAGACCGTCCTAATATTGAGTTTCACCCCCTTTTGCCCTCAGAACAGCCTCACTTTGTCAGACCATGGACTCTACAAGGTGTTGAAAGCATTCCACAGAGATGCTGGCCCATGTTGACTCCAATGCTTCTCACATTTGTGTCAAGTTGACTGGATGTCCTTTGGGTGATGGACCATTCTTTATGCACACAGGAAACTGTTGAGCGTGAAAAACTCAAGTAGCGTTGCAGTTCTTGACACAAACCCGGTGCCCCTGGCACCTACTACCCTACCCCGTTCAAAGGCACTTCAATATTTTGTCTTGCCCATTCACCCTCTGAATGGCACACATACACAATCCATGTCTCAATTGTCTCAAGGCTTAAAAATCCTTCTTTAACCTGCCTCATATTGACTGATTGGCATCAATAAGGGGACCAGAGCTTTCACCTGGATTCACCTGGTCAGTCTATGTCATGGAAAGAGCATGTTTTGTACACTCAAGAATTGTCCTATTCTTTCTCTATGGGTCTCTCTCTTACGCACACACACATTCACACACACACACACACACGCACACACGCACACACACACACACACACACACACACACACACACACACACACACACACACACACACACACACACACACACACACACACACACACACACACACACACACACACACACACACACACACACACACACACACACACAGAGGGACAATTTCTCACATTAAACACGAACAGATGCTGTCTTCATTATATTTGACCTCACAAACACAAACGGAGAACAGCGAACGGGTCTATGTTTTGCTGAGTCTTCCCTGAACATATGCTGCCCCGGTGGATGGGAGCCTGCCGTAAAGCGGAGAGGAAATGCCTGCTGTAGTTGTCATGCACAGTAACCACAGTGGAAAATACCCACACAGCTCTGGACTGCACAGGCCATCAACCCCTACCAACCCCGACCTAACTAGCTATGTGTGTTTCAGAGGTATCATGTAGAAGGGGCGGGGCAATAACACGGTATGGGAGGGGTTATTTTTTACTCTTTAGTGTACGGTTTCCTTTCTTGGAGCTGAGATGAGCTTCGTCTCAGATTTGATTGACAGGTCAAGAGAATGACGCGTTAACATTACCATATCATTACAGAGAGTACAACACAGCATTCATATTGACGCCATGATTGTGTCGTAGGCTATAACAAATGGGAATAATGAATGACAACGGGCTATATGAGGATGAAATTAATTATCAATGATTGTGTTCTTCTTCTGCCAGCAATTGTGTGAAAAAAATAATATTTCTGAGACTAAAGTCACGTGGGTTTTTCCGTTATGTCCTCTTTCTTCTTGTACCATATAGGATCAGGGGGCGGTGGGAATGAGGAGGGGGCAGGTTTTGGATAAATGTCACTGTGGTGTGAGGGGCATAGTGGGGTTGATCTGGTTGATCATGTAGACCTCTCCTCTAAGGTTAGGGATGAGACGGATTTAGGCATAGAAGAGCCTCCGTGAAAATCAAAAGCCTCTGGATCTCAACCTGCCGTCGACCCCAAAGGAGTGTGTGTGTGTGTGTGTGTGTGTGTGTGTGTGTGTGTGTGTGTGTGTGTGTGTGTGTGTGTGTGTGTGTGTGTGTGTGTGTGTGTGTATGTGTGTGTGTGTGTGTGTGTGTGTGTGTGTGTGTGTGTGTGTGTGTGTGTGTGTGTGTGTGTGTGTGTGTGTGTGTGTGTGATGAGCAGTGTGTATTTAAAGGTAGTCCACAAGAACACAGAAGGAGCGAGACCAGCGTTTCCCAAACTCAGTCCTGGGACCCCCTGGCGTGCACATGTTGGTTTTTGCCCAGACACTACACAGCTGATTCAAATGATCAAAACTTTATGGATTATTTAAATCAGCGGGGTAGAGCTAGGGCAACGACAAACAAAACAAAAAGCGTGCACCCCTTGTGGTCTTGAGGACCGATTTTTTGGAAACTCTGATATAGAAACAGGATGTAGCCTAATCCCTACAATATTAAAGTCCAAAATGTCATGGGAAAGCTACGGGACTCATTCAAAAGGCCGAGCGTCCGGCCAGATCTGAGCCAGTGTCAGACAGCCTTGTATAATGAATGAATGTGAGGTTCCAGCCACAGGACTTAGTATTGCCTAGAGTGTTCGTGGCCAAAGCTATCACGAGCTTTGTCTAGACTCACCACCACAGAATATACAGCACAACTGTGTGGGAAGCAGTAGCTCATCCCTCTCTATACTTCATACTGTGTTAGACAGACACAATAAGGCCATTATCATTATCACTGTGATTTCAGAACAAATTAGCTTTTGTCTGCTGATTGAAATAGTTGTTTCATTGATTGCAGTCCTCAATCTTCCATTTTGTACATTTTCCTGTTTTATGGCTCATTCTACTAGATGGAATAAGGCTCAATAAAACACACAAAAAAGAACATTATAATAGTCTAGCTGCTGGGTGTTAAATGTTAAAACCAAAAGAAATGTATTTTTTCAACACTTTTCCCCCTTCAACTAGTTCCTGTATGAAAGGAGTGTGTAGCTCCCAGCACTCTGTGTATAGATTACCATTAGTAGAGGATGTTTGAAAGGGCTTGGCACTAATGGGTGACAATTGAGTGTCTAAGGGCTACCTAATCATAAAAGCATGATTCAAAACACCTCCGCTACGTTGTGTTTAATTAAAATAGCCTAGCTGTGAATGCTCCAAGTCTCCAAAGTGTAGCGGCTTCATTGGCTAAAAGCATTAGCAATGACAATTAGAATAGCGTACCTGTGAATGTACCTACTGCCAAGCTTCCAGAGTGTTAATGGCTTTGGTGGCTAGTAGCGTTAGTGTTTGACCAATGCTGAGCTCCCTAATGTCTCCATTGGGACCTTGGTCGCTAATTAATCTGGGATAGCCAAGGCCTAGTGACGGCCAAGCTGATCCCCAGGGAGACATCAGGGAGAGAGCAGGGAATACCATCTCACTTACCCACAGATTAACACCTTCCATCCAGACTGGGAATGTGGAAGTGGGAAGGATTAAAAATGATCTGGGGTTTAAATGAGAAAAAAAAAGTGTTTTTTAAAGATGCCCCTTTCTGTCGGTTATTATTAGCGGGGCTTAGTCAACTCTCACAGTGTTTAGAGGCTGTTGGTTATTATTAGTGGGGCTTAGTCAACTCTCACAGTGTTTAGAGGCTGTTGGTTATTATTAGCGGGGCTTAGTCAACTCTCACAGTGTTTAGAGGCTGTTGGTTATTATTAGTGGGGCTTAGTCAACTCTCACAGTGTTTAGAGGCTGTTGGTTATTATTAGCGGGGCTTAGTCAACTCTCACAGTGTTTAGAGGCTGTTGGTTATTATTAGCGGGGCTTAGTCAACTCTCACAGTGTTTAGAGGCTGTTGGTTATTATTAGCGGGGCTTAGTCAACTCTCACAGTGTTTAGAGGTTGTTGGTTATTATTAGTGGGGCTTAGTCAACTCTCACAGTGTTTAGAGGCTGTTGGTTATTATTAGCGGGGCTTAGTCAACTCTCACAGTGTTTAGAGGCTGTTGGTTATTATTAGCGGGGCTTAGTCAACTCTCACAGTGTTTAGAGGCTGTTGGTTATTATTAGTGGGGCTTAGTCAACTCTCACAGTGTTTAGAGGATGTTGGTTATTATTAGCGGAGCTTAGTCAACTCTCACAGTGTTTAGAGGCTGTTGGTTATTATTAGTGGGGCTTAGTCAACTCTCACAGTGTTTAGAGGCTGTTGGTTATTATTAGTGGGGCTTAGTCAACTCTCACAGTGTTTAGAGGCTGTTGGTTATTATTAGTGGGGCTTAGTCAACTCTCACAGTGTTTAGAGGATGTTGGTTATTATTAGCGGGGCTTAGTCAACTCTCACAGTGTTTAGAGGCTGTTGGTTATTATTAGTGGGGCTTAGTCAACTCTCACAGTGTTTAGAGGCTGTTGGTTATTATTAGTGGGGCTTAGTCAACTCTCACAGTGTTTAGAGGCTGTTGGTTATTATTAGTGGGGCTTAGTCAACTCTCACAGTGTTTAGAGGCTGTTGGTTATTATTAGCGGAGCTTAGTCAACTCTCACAGTGTTTAGAGGCTGTTGGTTATTATTAGCGGGGCTTAGTCAACTCTCACAGTGTTTAGAGGCTGTTGGTTATTATTAGCGGGGCTTAGTCAACTCTCACAGTGATTAGAGGCTGTTGTAAAGAAAATGAATATCATGCACGTTTGTCAACATCATTTGTTCACCTCAGCCCTACGGTATGAACTGATACCCAGAGGATTCACATTCAAATGCCAACATCTGTCAGTGAAACCAATAGCGAACGATTCCACCAAAACACTGCACATATATCGTCTTGACAATTAGCCTAAATGAGACGGTCTGGGACAGAACAAGACCAACAAAACGTTCACCAGAGGAATCCTTCAGGTAATGGAAAAGGGTGAAATACAGTACAGACTGTATTAGACAGATCAAAGATCAGTTTCACATTTTCGATCATTAATGAATTATATACTATATAGACAGGGGGAGACCTGATCCTAGACCAGCACTCCTACTCTGAGACGATGCATGAATAAGGGTCCTGATATACATCTGAGAGGGCACTGTGCAGGATTCTATGAACAGACTAACAGACACTCCATCTTGGTTGATATTGTGACCTATATCTACATCTATAATCAACGAGGGGAACACATGAAGCTATTTCTTTGTGTTTCCTCTGACAGACAGGCCCTAAATCCCCTGTTCTTGTGCAGTCTGATATGTTGATATCCATTTTGGAAACATTAAAACACTGCCATGTTGTAATAATAGCTTCTTCTGTAGTTGGCAGCTACTCGTGCTGTGTGTGTCTGTCTCCGTCTGTCTCCGTCTGTGTGTGTGTGTGTGTGTGTGTGTGTGTGTGTGTGTGTGTGTGTGTGTGTGTGTGTGTGTGTGTGTGTGTGCCAGTCTGGTGTAACCCAAGCCAACTGGGCTCGGGGTCTGAAACCAACAGAATTGATAACCGGCTGGCATGGCTACTTACGCTGATCCTCATTCATAAACAATATACCCTGTCAATTGGGGGTCCTCACAGATATAATTGGCTCCTATTAGGCACGTAGGCACACACAACACGCACACAAATGCAGAGACACATACATAAAATGCTTATACACACACACACACATACATTCACACACACACACACACACAGTGCACACACACAGTGCACGCACACACACCATCCTCAGCAGCTACTTTGGGACAGACCTGACAGAAAAAGTGAGAAAGTGATCATAGTCCCCTACACTCTTAGAGGTGCTATTGTATCTATAACTTAAAAGGGTTATTTGGCTCTCCCCATTGGAGAACCCTTTGAAGAACCCTTATTGATTCCAGGTAGAACCCTTTTGGTTCCAAGTAGAACATTTTTGGTTCCAAGTAGAACCCTTTTGGTTCCAAGTAGAACCTTTTTGGATCCAAGTTGACCCTTTTGGTTCCAAGTAGGACATTTTTGGTTCCAAGTAGAAACCTTTTGTTCCAAGTAGAACACTTTGGGTTCCAGCTAGGACCATGTTTGGTTCCAAGTAAAACTTTTTTGGTTCCAGGTAGAACCCTTTTGGTTCTAAGTAGAACCTTTTTGGTTCCAGGTTGACCCTTTTGGTTCCAAGTAGAACATTTTTGGTTCCAAGTAGAACATTTTTGGATCCAAGTAGAACCTTTTGGTTCCAAGTAGGACCCTTTGGGTTCCAGGTAGAACCGTTTTGGAACCCTATTTTCTAATAGTGTAAGCCTCTGCGTATCTCAGTGCTTTCATTATACTGTCATGTTGAATTACCAGCAGCAGCGCTGGGCAGTGTGTGTTTGTGTGTGTGTGGATGACTGACACATTCCTATTGGCTGCTCTGATACAGCCTGGCCCTCCGTCATGTCCTGGCAAGCCCAGCATGTACATTGTGCCAGAGTACCCCTCACACACACACGCATACACACACACGCATACACACACACGCTTACACAGACAGTCTGGAGAGTGTTGTCCAAATGTCTGGCCGAGGTGCTTTACTAATACTGACATAAAAGGAGGGAATCCCCCAAGCCTGCAGACACACACACACTCCATTTACACACACACACACACACACACACACACACACACACACACACACACACACACACACACACACACACACACACACACACACACACACACACACACACACACACACACACACACACACACACACACACACACGTACTGCCAGGCTGACAACAATACAACTCTGTTGTAATGGAAGGAGATCCACCTGGGAAAGACAGGGTGACTACATATTAATATTCGTGCGATATTCAAATGTCAATTTCACTCTGAATAATGTGAGAAAATGGTTCCCAACAGACAATGTTGCCCTGTTTCTAGCTCCTAGTCAACTTTACATTATTTAGTTAAATTTTTGTTATTTCGTACATTATTTACTAAGAACGTTTCTAGGATTGTTACCTACAGCCAAAAAAAGTACTACACTGAACAAAAATATAAATGCAATATCTAAAGTGTTGGTCCAATGTTTTATTGAGTTGAAATAAAATATCCCAGAAATGTTCCATATGTACAAAATGCTTATTCCTTTAAAATGTTGTTCACACATCTGTTTAGATCCCTGTTAGTGATCATTATTTCCTTTACCAAGGGTAACCCATCCCCTTGAGAGGTGTGGTATATCAAGAAAATGATGAAACAGCATGATCATTACACAGGTGCACTTTGTTCTGGGGACAATAAAAGGGGACTCTAAAATTATACAGATGTCTCAAGTTTTGAGGGCGCTTGTAATTAGCATGCTGACTGCAGGAATGTCCATCAGAGCTGTTGCCAGATAATCTACCACGAGCTGCCTCCAAAGTCACTTTAGAGAATTTAGAGAATTTGAAACGGTGGGTTTGCATAAGTGAATCATTTCTGTACAAACTGTCAGAAACTGTCTCAGCGAACTTCATCTGTGTGCTCGTAGTCCTCACCAGGGTCTTGACCTGGCTGCTGTTCAGCATCGTAGCCGACTGTACTGTCTATACTGTCTACACACACTTAAAAAGAAATCACCTTTATTAAACCAGGTGGGCTAGTTGAGAACATGTTCTCATTTATAACTGCAACCTGGCCAAGATAAGGCAAAGCAGTGCAACACAAACAACAACACAGAGTTACACATGGAATAAACAAACATACAGTCAATAATACAATAGAAAAAAGTCTATACACAATATGTGCAAATGAGGATAAGGGAGGTAAGGCAATAAATAGAACATAGTGGTGAAATAATAAAAAATATAGCAATTAATCACTGGAGTGATAGAGGTGCAGAAGATGAGTGTGCAAGTAGAGATACTGGGGTGCAAAGGAGCAACATAAATAACAGTATGGGGATGAGGTAGTTGGATGGGCTATTTACAGATGAGCTATGTACAGGTGCAGTGATCTGTGAGCTGCTCTGACAGCTGGTGCTTAAAGCTAGTGAGGGAGATATGAGTCTCCAGCTTCAGCGATTTTTGCAGGTCATTCCAGTCATTGACAGCAGAGAACTGGAAGGAAAGGCGGCCGAAGGAGGAATTGTTTTTTGGGGGTGACCAGTGAAATATACCTGCTGGAGCGTGTGCTACGGGTGGGTGCTGCTATGGTGACCAGTGAGCTGAGATAAGGCGGGGCTTTACCTAGCAAAGACTTATAGATGATCTGGAGCCAGTGAGTTTGGCAACGAATATGAAGCGAGGGCCAGCCGACTAGAGCATACAGGTTGCAGTGGTGGATAGTATATGGGGCTTTGGTGACAAAACGGATGGCACTACGATAGACTGCATCCAATTTGCTGAGTAGAGTGTTGGAGACTATTTTGTAAATGACTTCGCCGAAGTCAAGGATCGCTAGGATAGTCAGTTTTATGAGGGTATGTTTGACAGCATGAGTGAAGGATGCTTTGTTGCGAAATAGGAAGGTGATTCTAGATTTAATTTTGGATAGGAGATGCTTAATGTGAGTCTGGAAGGAGAGTTTACAGTCTAACCAAACACCTAGATATTTGTAGTTGTCCACATATTCTAAGTCAGAACTGTCCAGAGTAGTGATGCTGGACAGGCGGGCAGGTGTGGGCAGCAATCGGTTGAAGAGCATGCATTTAGTTTTACTTGCATTTAAGAGCAGTTGGAGGCCACGGAAGAAGAGTTGTATGGCATTGAAGCTCGTCTGGAGGTTAGTTAACACAGTGTCCAAAGAAGGGCCAGAAGTATACAGAATGGTGTCGTCTGCATAGAGGTGGATCAGAGAATCACCAGCAGCAAGAGCGACATCATTGATGTATATAGAGAAAGGGTCGGCCTGAGGATTTAACCCCGTGGCACCCCCATAGAGACTGCCAGAGGTCCGGACAGCAGACCCTCCGATTTGACACACTGAACTCTGTCTGAGAAGTAGTTGGTGAACCAGGCGATGCAGCCATTTGAGAAACCAAGGCTGTTGAGTCTGCCGATAAGAATGTGGTGATTGACAGAGTCGAAAGCCTTGGCCAGGTTGATGAAGTTGGCTGCACTGTACTGTCTCTTATCGATGGCAGTTATGATGTTGTTTAGGACCTTGAGCGTGGCTGAGGTGCACCCGTGACCAGCTCGGAAATCAGATTGCATAGCGGAGAAGGTACGGTGGGATTCGAAATGTTCGGTGATCTGTTTGCTTGTGGGAGCTGTGGGTTGGCAGCACACTACATTCCTGCCTGCCATAAGATCAGGGACAGTGTCTGACAGACCAATCAACCTGCACATGTCCTCTACTGTATGCTTATTGTTATTGTTCAATGTATGTTTATATTGACCCTTGGTTACTGTTGTTACGGTTGTTTTTCTTGTTGACAATGTTGATTCTTATTATTTTAATATTGTAAATATCCAAAGTAAGCTTTGGAAATATGTACATTGTACTCTCAGAGAGAGAGAGAGAATACCTGACCACTTTGACTGACCCAAAATTAAGGAAAGCTTTGACTATGTACAGACTCAGTGAGCATAGCCTTGCTATTGAGAAAGGCCGCCGTAGGCAGACATGGCTCTCAAGAGAAGACAGGCTATGTGCTCACTGCCCACAAAATGAGGTGGAAACTGAGCTGCACTTCCTAACCTCCTGCCCAATGTATGACCATATTAGAGAGACATATTTCCCTCAGATCACACAGATCCACAAAGAATTCGAAAACAAATCCAATTTTGAAAAACTCCCATATCTACTGGGTGAAATTCCACAGTGTGCCATCACAGCAGCAAGATTTGTGACCTGTTGCCACGAGAAAAGGGCAACCAGTGAAGAACAAACACCATTGCAAATACAATCCATATTTATGCTTATTTATTTTATCTTGTGTCCTTTAACCATTTGTACATTGTTAAAACACTGTATATATATATAATATGACATTTGTAATGTCTTTACAGAGACAGAGAGAGAGAGAGAGAGAGAGAGAGAGAGAGAGAGAGAGAGAGAGAGAGAGAGAGAGAGAGACAGAGAGAGAGAGAGAGAGAGAGAGAGAGAGAGAGACAGAGAGAGAGAGAGGAGAGAGAGAGAGAGAGAGAGAGAGACAGAGAGAGAGACAGAGAGACAGAGAGAGAGACAGAGAGAGAGACAGTGTTAATAGAAAAGAAGCCCAGTCCCAGTGCACTGCTGGGACCAGCCACCGTCCCAGATGGCACCCTATTGGCACCCTATTCCCTACTTAGTGCACTACTTAGTGCACATCAACCAGTTAGCAGTGGTTTACAGCTCTGAGTCTGTCACTTTGTTGAAGAGAGGGGCGAGAGAGAAAAAAAAGAGAAGGGGGAGAGAGAGAAAGAGAGAAGGAGGAGAGAGAGAAAGAGAGAAGGGGGAGAGAGAGAAAGAGAGAGAAAGAGAGAAGAAGGAGAGAAAGAAAGAGAGAAGGGGGAGAGAGAGAAAGAGAGAAGGGGGAGAGAGAGAAAGCGAGAAGGGGGAGAGAGAGAAAGAGAGAAGGGGGAGAGAGAGAAAGAGAGAAGGGGGAGAGAGAGAAAGAGAGAAGGGGGAGAGAGAGAAAGAGAGAAGGGGGAGAGAGAGAATACCAGACAACTTTTTAAAAAACTGTCTTTTCGAAATAAATAAATGTACTGTAAAGGCTATTGCATTCTTAGTTTGCCTTCTAATCCAATCAAATCAAATTTATTTATATAGCCCTTCGTACATCAGCTGATATCTCAAAGTGCTGTACAGAAACCCAGCCTAAAACCCCAAACAGCAAGCAATGCAGGTGTAGAAGCACGGTGGCTAGGAAAAACTCCCTAGAAAGGCCAACACCTAGGAAGAAACCTAGAGAGGAACCAGGCTATGAATTGTAAAGGCTCTCAAAGAATGATTGATAAACTAGAAAAGTCATATATAATACTTATTCATGAGTTGTTTTTTTTAACGTTTGTTTTGGACTGACGCCCGACTGAGCGTTCTGCTCACTGCATCTTTAATGAGCGCTGATGAAGAGTCCATCAAAAGTGCATTACAGCGGCTTGGAAATACAATGATATTCTGAAGGAGACAAATAATAGGTAGGAAAAGCTTTTGACTTCGCCAGATTGACTTTAGATGCAGTATAACGTTAGCTAGCTAGCGAAGATTGAGGGGAAGTCACCGGATTTTAAATAGCTAATGTTAGCATTGCTAGCTATTTTTGATGAACTTTGCAAGCTAATGACAACATTAAAGCTTTTGATGTCGCCAAATTGACTTTAGATGCAGTATAACGTTAGCTAGCTAGCGAAGATTGAGGGGAAGTCACCGGATTTTAAATAGCTAATGTTAGCATTGCTAGCTATTTTTTGATGAACTTTGCAAGCTAATGACAACATTGCCATCTGTCTAAAGTCAATTTGACGACATGATAATGCTGACAAGTTGTTTCCTACTAAATATTCATTCTGAAGGAGACAAATAATAGGTAGGAAAAGCTTTTGTCATCATTTTGATGTCGCCATATTGACCCTAGATGCGGTATAATGTATGACGGTAGGACGTTTTTTTTTGTTAGCTAGCTACCTTTAGCATTGCTAGCTATTTTTGATGTACTTCGCTAGCTAATGACAACATTGCCATGTCTTATTGTACATTTGACGATCTGATCATTCTGGCAAAGTTGTTTCCCACTAAACGTTTGACTACTTTAGCAATGTCGTCAATATTTCCAGGCGTTATATTGTAATTTAGACTAAGCAGTCGTTTGCCTCCGTCCAGAATGACCCGGGTTTATCACGAATTTACGGCACCACCGGCCAATAGAGGGCGGCTTGAGAACGTTCGTAACAATGGCATGACGCGACCGAGTGCCGGAGGTGCAACCTATGAAGACAGTAACACTACATTTCATTTTCTTGAATGGACAATGCAGTATACACTATCTAATCTTAAACACACAGCTGATCAGTTGTAGATATTTCAGGAGCTTTGACTGCTAATGTCTCATATCTTTATAGAAGACATTCATACCTCGTCAACATGTTTGAAAACGGAAATCTAATAGTCTATTACGGTTAATGTGATACGCGCACACACTCTCACACACACACACATACACACGCATACACACGCACACACACGCACGCACACACATGCAAACACACGCACGCACACACACTCTCACACACGCACACACGCACGCACGCACACACACGCACACACACACACACACGCACACACACACACGCACACAAACACACACACGCACACGCACACACAAGAACACCCATGTGCACACCACACAGACACACTCGCACATCATGTGCCAATTCCCACAGAAACCATGTTGCTCAACAGGCAGATTTTCTTGATGGATTGTTTCTGTGTGAGAGAGAGGAGACACATCAGACCACAGAGTTATCATGCCTTTACCATCTCATCTCTCTGTCTGGTCAGCAACCACTGAGGTGGGCCATGGGGAGGCACACACACACGCACACGCACACACACACACACACACACACACACAGAAACACACACACACATACACACACATACACACACACACACACACAGACACACACACACACAGACCCACACACACACATACACACACGCACACACACACACACACACACACACACACACACACACACAGAAACACACACACACATACACACACATACACACACACACACACACACACAGACCCCCCCCCCCCCCCCCCCCCCACACACACACACACACACTTGCACACACTGGCACACACAAACAAACACACACACAACCACAATCAAGGAAACACATACAGTATATACACCAGATGGGGCAGAGAAGGGCTGCTGTGAGAATGTCTGGCAGGCTTTGGCCTTGTTCCAGTTAGAACAGCTCTTACTGAGAAGTATTCAAAGTCTGCTCCAGCTCACTTCCCTCCACCCTCCTCACCCTCCTCCCCAAGCTTCACCTCCCCCCTCCCCTCCTTCCCCTCCTCACCCTCCTCCCCAAGCTTCACCTCCCCCCTCCCCCTCCTTCCCCTCCTCACCCTCCTCCCCAAGCTTCACCTCCCCCCCTCACCCTCCTCACCCTCCTCCCCAAGCTTCCCCTCCCCCTCCTTCCCCTCCTCACCCTCCTCCCCAAGCTTCACTCCCCCCTCCCCCTCCTTCCCCTCCTCACCCTCCTCCCCAAGCTTCACCTCCCCCCTCCCCCTCC
>NC_034185.2:9918754-9976254 GCF_002021735.2 Oncorhynchus kisutch | reverse complement strand
CAAGGTAGGGCGGCTTCAACCAGTCAGAGAGGCTATCTCCACGTCAAGGTAGGGCGGCTTCGACCAGTCAGAGAGGTTATCACCACGTCAAGGTAGGGCGGCTTCGACCAGTCAGAGAGGTTATCACCACGTCAAGGTAGGGCGGCTTCAACCAGTCAGAGAGGTTATCACCACGTCAAGGTAGGGCGGCTTCGACCAGTCAGAGAGGTTATCACCACGTCAAGGTAGGGCGGCTTCAACCAGTCAGAGAGGTTATTACCACGTCAAGGTAGGGCGGCTTCAACCAGTCAGAGAGGTTATCACCACGTCAAGGTAGGGCGGCTTCGACCAGTCAGAGAGGTTATCACCACGTCAAGGTAGGGCGGTTTCAACCAGTCAGAGAGGTTATTACCACGTCAAGGTAGGGCGGCTTCAACCAGTCAGAGAGGTTATCACCACGTCAAGGTAGGGCGGCTTCGAGCAGTCAGAGAGGTTATCACCACGTCAAGGTAGGGCGGCTTCGACCAGTCAGAGAGGTTATCACCACGTCAAGGTAGGGCGGCTTCAACCAGTCAGAGAGGTTATCACCACGTCAAGGTAGGGCGGCTTCAACCAGTCAGAGAGGTTATCACCACGTCAAGGTAGGGCGGCTTCAACCAGTCAGAGAGGTTATTACCACGTCAAGGTAGGGCGGCTTCAACCAGTCAGAGAGGTTATCACCACGTCAAGGTAGGGCGGCTTCAACCAGTCAGAGAGGTTATCACCACGTCAAGGTAGGGCGGCTTCAACCAGTCAGAGAGGTTATCACCACGTCAAGGTAGGGCGGCTTCAACCAGTCAGAGAGGTTATCACCACGTCAAGGTAGGGCGGCTTCAACCAGTCAGAGAGGTTATCACCACGTCAAGGTAGGGCGGCTTCAACCAGTCAGAGAGGTTATCACCACGTCAAGGTAGGGCGGCTTCGACCAGTCAGAGAGGTTATCACCACGTCAAGGTAGGGCGGCTTCAACCAGTCAGAGAGATTATTACCACGTCAAGGTAGGGCGGCTTCAACCAGTCAGAGAGGTTATCACCACGTCAAGGTAGGGCGGCTTCGACCAGTCAGAGAGGTTATCACCACGTCAAGGTAGGGCGGCTTCAACCAGTCAGAGAGGTTATTACCACGTCAAGGTAGGGCTGCTTCAACCAGTCAGAGAGGTTATCACCACGTCAAGGTAGGGCGGCTTCAACCAGTCAGAGAGGTTATCACCACGTCAAGGTAGGGCGGCTTCGACCAGTCAGAGAGGTTATCACCACGTCAAGGTAGGGCGGCTTCGACCAGTCAGAGAGGTTATCACCACGTCAAGGTAGGGCGGCTTCAACCAGTCAGAGAGGTTATCACCACGTCAAGGTAGGGCGGCTTCAACCAGTCAGAGAGGTTATCACCACGTCAAGGTAGGGCGGCTTCAACCAGTCAGAGAGGTTATTACCACGTCAAGGTAGGGCGGCTTCAACCAGTCAGAGAGGTTATCACCACGTCAAGGTAGGGCGGCTTCAACCAGTCAGAGAGGTTATCACCACGTCAAGGTAGGGCGGCTTCAACCAGTCAGAGAGGTTATCACCACGTCAAGGTAGGGCAGCTTCAACCAGTCAGAGAGGTTATCACCACGTCAAGGTAGGGCAGCTTCAACCAGTCAGAGAGGTTATCACCACGTCAAGGTAGGGCGGCTTCAACCAGTCAGAGAGGTTATCACCACGTCAAGGTAGGGCAGCTTCAACCAGTCAGAGAGGTTATCACCACGTCAAGGTAGGGCGGCTTCAACCAGTCAGAGAGGTTATCACCACGTCAAGGTAGGGCGGCTTCAACCAGTCAGAGAGGTTATTACCACGTCAAGGTAGGGCGGCTTCAACCAGTCAGAGAGGTTATCACCACGTCAAGGTAGTGCGGCTTCGACCAGTCAGAGAGGTTATTACCACGTCAAGGTAGGGCGGCTTCAACCAGTCAGAGAGGTTATCACCACGTCAAGGTAGGGCGGCTTCGACCAGTCAGAGAGGTTATCACCACGTCAAGGTAGGGCGGCTTCAACCAGTCAGAGAGGTTATTACCACGTCAAGGTAGGGCGGCTTCAACCAGTCAGAGAGGTTATCACCACGTCAAGGTAGGGCGGCTTCAACCAGTCAGAGAGGTTATCACCACGTCAAGGTAGGGCGGCTTCGACCAGTCAGAGAGGTTATCACCACGTCAAGGTAGGGCGGCTTCAACCAGTCAGAGAGGTTATCACCACGTCAAGGTAGGGCGGCTTCAACCAGTCAGAGAGGTTATTACCACGTCAAGGTAGGGCGGCTTCAACCAGTCAGAGAGGTTATCACCACGTCAAGGTAGGGCGGCTTCAACCAGTCAGAGAGGTTATCACCACGTCAAGGTAGGGCGGCTTCAACCAGTCAGAGAGGTTATCACCACGTCAAGGTAGGGCGGCTTCAACCAGTCAGAGAGGTTATCACCACGTCAAGGTAGGGCGGCTTCAACCAGTCAGAGAGGTTATCACCACGTCAAGGTAGGGCGGCTTCAACCAGTCAGAGAGGTTATTACCACGTCAAGGTAGGGCGGCTTCAACCAGTCAGAGAGGTTATCACCACGTCAAGGTAGGGCGGCTTCAACCAGTCAGAGAGGTTATCACCACGTCAAGGTAGGGCGGCTTCAACCAGTCAGAGAGGTTATCACCAGTCAGAGAGGTTATCACCACGTCAAGGTAGGGCGGCTTCGACCAGTCAGAGAGGTTATTACCACGTCAAGGTAGGGCGGCTTCAACCAGTCAGAGAGGCTATCTCCACGTCAAGGTAGGGCGGCTACGACCAGTCAGAGAGGTTATCACCACGTCAAGGCAGGGCGGCTTCAACCAGTCAGAGAGGCTATCGCCACGTCAAGGTAGGGCGGCTTCAACCAGTCAGAGAGGCTATCGCCACGTCAAGGGCATAGGGTGGGATTGTGTTTAGTTGTACTGTTTTGTTTGTGATACTGAGGGTATGTTGTGTTGTGTTTTGTTGCTTTATGTTGTGTTGTTTTGTGTTGTTTTGTGTTGCATTGTGTTGTTATTTGTTGCGTTGTTTTGTGTTGTTTTGTGTTGTGTTGTGTTGCGTTGTTTTGTGTTGTGTTGCGTTGTGTTGTTTTGTGTTGTGTTGTGTTGCGTTGTTTTGTGTTGTGTGGCGTTGCATTGTGTTGTGTTGCTTTGTGTTGTGTTGCGTTGTTTTGTGTTGTTTTGTGTTGTGTTGTGTTGCGTTGCATTGTGTTGTGTTGCTTTGTGTTGTGTTGCTTTGTGTTGTGTTGTGTGGCGTTGCTTTGTGTTGTGTTGTGTTGTTTTGTGTTGTGTTGTTTTGTGTTGTGTTGTTTTGTGTTGTGTTGTTTTGTGTTGTGTTGTTTTGTGTTGTGTTGTGTTGCGTTGCATTGTGTTGTGTTGCTTTGTGTTGTGTTGCTTTGTGTTGAGTTGCGTTGTTTTGTGCTGTGTTGTTTTGTGTTGTGTTGTGTTGTCTTGTTTTGTGTTGTGTTGTGTGGCGTTGCATTGTGTTGTGCTGTGTTGTTTGTGTTGTGTTGTTTTGTGTTGTGTTGTGTTGTTTTGTGCTGTGTTGTTTTGTGTTGTGTTGTTTTGTGTTGTGTTGTTTTGTGCTGTGTTGTTTTGTGTTGTGCTGTGTTGTTTTGTGTTGTGATGCATTGTGAATAATTAGTAAAGCTACTTCTTCCTTTGGGGCCACCGTAGTAATACGATTTGACTGAAATATTGTGTCGTTGTGTTGTGTTTTGTCTTGTCGTGTTGAGATGGTTTATTTGACAGCATTGCTCTGTTGCATTGCGTTGTGTTTAGTCGCTTTGTGTTTGTCTGCACTGTGATTTCTTTTCAAGGCCTGTGTTTATAAAGCCTACAACCACATGGTTAAACTTGAAAAGCAATCCAGTATGGTAATAAACATTAATGAACAAAACAAACAAATATGTGTTTATGTAAGTAAACAGAAAACTGTCAGAGAAAAAGCAGAGTTAAAAAATCTAAATAAATTACTTCCGTAACTTTTTGTGACTCTAGACTTTAACTGTTTGTTTGTGTCCGGAAAGCCGGTACTTACCCTGTGGTAAAATACTAGAATATTTACTACATTCTAGAACACCAACTGAATACTAACACCAATAGAACTTCTCTAGAATCCACCTCTCTCTCTCTTTTCTCCCTCTTTCCTCTCCTTTTCTCTTTTCTCCCTCTTTCCTCTCCTTTTCTCTCTCTCTCTCTCTCTCTCTCTCTCTCTCTCTCTCTGTCTCTCTCTCTCTCTCTCTCTCTCTCTCTCTCTCTCCCTCTCTCTCTCTCTCTCTCTCTCTCTCTCTCTCTCTCTGTCTCTCTCTCTCTCTCTCTCTCTCTCTCTCTCTCTCTGTCTCTCTCTCTCTCTCTCTCTCTCTCTCTCTCTCTCTCTCTCTCTCTCTGTCTCTCTCTCTCTCTGTCTCTCTCTCTCTCTCTCTCTCTCTCTCTGTCTCTCTCTCTGTATCGCTCTCTCTTCTCTCTGTCTCTCTCTCTCTCTGTCTCTCTCTCTGTATCTCTCTCTCTTCTCTCTGTTTCTCTCTCTTCTCTCTGTCTCTCTCTCTGTCTCTCTCTCTGTATCGCTCTCTCTTCTCTCTGTCTCTCTCTCTGTATCTCTCTCCCTTCTCTCTGTCTCTCTCTCTGTCTCTCTCTCTCTGTATCTCTCTCCCTTCTCTCTGTCTCTCTCTCTGTCTCTCTCTCTGTATCTCTCTCCCTTCTCTCTGTCTCTCTCTCTCTGTATCTCTCTCCCTTCTCTCTGTCTCTCTCTCTCTCTCTCTCTGTATCTCTCTCCCTTCTCTCTGTCTCTCGCTCTTCTCAATTCAATTCAATTCAAGGGGCTTTATTGGCATAACATTGGTAGATAGATAGTACAAAAGGTAGATAACATACAAAAGTGAAATAGACAATAAAAATTAACAGTAAACATTACACATACAGACGTTTCAAAACAATAAAGACATTACAAATGTCATATTATATATATACACTGCTCAAAAAAATAATGGGAACACTGAAATAACACATCCTAGATCTGAATGAATGACAAAAATTATCAATGGAAATCCAATTGATCAACCCATGGAGGTCTGGATTTGGAGTCACACTCAAAATTAAAGTGGAAAACCACACTACAGGCTGATCCAACTTTGATGTAATGTCCTTAAAACAAGTCAAAATGAGGCTCAGTAGTGTGTGTGGCCTCCACGTGCCTGTATGACCTTCCTACAATGCCTGGGCATGCTCCATAGCATTAATGCCTTCCTCTTGCAGGAACTGCTGACACACTCCAGCCTAGCATTGTCTTGCATTAGGAGGAACCCAGGGCCAACCGCACCAGCATATGGTCTCACAAGGGGTCTGAGGATCTCATCTCGGTACCTAATTTATTTTATTTTTTATTTATTTTACCTTTATTTAACTAGGCAAGTCAGTTAAGAACAAATTCTTACTTTCAATGATGGCCTAGGAACAGTGGGTTAACTGCCTGTTCAGGGGCAGAACGACAGATTTTAGTACCTTGTCGGCTCGGGGGTTTGAACTTGCAACCTTCCGGTTACTAGTCCAACGCTCTAACCACTAGGCTACCCTGCCGCCCCAATGGCAGTCAGGCTACCTCTGGCGAGCACATGGAGGGCTGTGCAGCCCCCCAAAGAATTGCCACCCCACACTATGACTGACCCACCGCCAAACCGGTCATGCTGGAGGATGTTGCAGGCAGCAGAACGTTCTCCCCGGCGTCTCCAGACTCTGTCACGTCTGTCACATGCTCAGTGTGAACCTGCTTTCATCTGTGAAGAGCACAGGGCGCCAGTGGCGAATTTGCCAATCGTGGTGTTCTCTGGCAAATGCCAAACGTCCTGCACGGTGTTGGGCTGTAAGCACAACCCCCTCCTGTGGACGTCGGGCCCTCATACCACACTCATGGAGTCTGTTTCTGACCGTTTGAGCAGAGACATGCACATTTGTGGCCTGCTGGAGGTCATTTTGCAGGGCTCTGGCAGTGCTCCTCCTGCTCCTCCTTGCACAAAGGTGGAGGTAGCGGTCCTGCTGCTGGGTTGTTGCCCTCCTATGGCCTCCTCCACGTCTCCTGATGTACTGGCCTGTCTCTTGGTAGCACCTCCATGCTCTGGACACTACGCTGACAGATACAGCAAACCTTCTTCCCACAGCTCGCACTGATGTTCCATCCTGGATGAACTGCACTACCTGAGCCACTTGTGTGGGTTGTAGACTCCGTCTCATGCTACCACTAGAGTAAAAGCCAGAATTAAAAAGTGACCAAAACATCAGCCAGGAAGCATAGGAACAAGGTCTGTGGTCACCACCTGCAGAACCACTCCTTTATTGGGGGTGTCTTGCTAATTGCCTATAATTTCCACCTGTTGTCTATTCCATTTGCACAACAGCATGTGAAATTTATTGTCAAACAGTGTTGCTTCCTAAGTGGACAGTTTGATTTCACAGAAGTGTGATTGACTTGGAGTTACATTGTGTTGTTTAAGTGTTCCCTTTATTTTTTGAGCAGTGTATATATACAGTGTTGTAACAATGTACAAATAGTTAAAGTACACAAGGGAAAATAAATAAACATACATATGGGTTGTCTTCACATGTCTCTCTAATATGGTCATACTTGGACAGGGTAGAAAGTGCAGCTCAGTTTCCACCTCATTTTGTGGGCAGTGTGCACATAGCCTGTCTCCTCTTGAGAGCCAGGTCTGTCTACGGCGGCCTTTCTCAATAGCAAGGCTATGTTCACTAAGTCTGTACATAGTCAAAGCTTTCCTTAAGAATCCACCTTTCTCTCTCTCTCTCTCTCTCTCTCTCTCTCTCTTCTCTCTCTTCTCTCTGTCTCTTTCTCTCTGCTCTGTCTCTCTCTCTCTTCTCTCTTTCTCTCTCTCTCCTCTCTGTCTCTCTCTCTTCTCTCTCTCTCTCTTCTCTCTGTCTCTCTCTCTCTGTCTCTCCCTCCCTTCTCTCTGTCTCTCTCTCTCTTCTCTCTGTCTCCCTCTCTTCTCTCTGTCTCTCTCTCTTCTCTCTGTCTCTCTCTGTCTCTCTCTCCCTTCTCTCTGTCACTTTCTCTTCTCTCTGTCTCTCTCTCTCTTCTCTCTGTCTCTCTCTCTCTCTTCTCTCTGTCTCTCGCTCTATCTCTCTCTCTTCTCTCTGTCTCTGTCTCTCTCTCTCTCTTCTCTCTATGTCTCTCTTTTCTATGTTTCTGTCTGGGAATTAAACATGCGCCTCTAACCCTCACACACAACCCTCACACACAACTCTCACTCACAACCCTCACACACAACTCTCACTCACTCTTGTAAAACGCTAGCTGCATCTTAGAGCCATTTTTTATTTGGTTAGGCCTGGGATTCCCTCGCCACAGACGAATCCAATTTACAGCATTTTTTGTGTTCTTTGCCAGATCCGCCTCCCAACTCCCAGGTCCCAGCCCCCACCACATGCAGTCTCTGTCTCCGGCTGGGGATCGGGCCCGGTCCAAACCCTGACAGGACATCAGACCCCATCTGCAGCTTCAGCTCTATGACCGTGGCCTTGACCCGAGCCACCGGGTGCGAAGCTCCAGAACGGTTGATTGAAACGACCCACACTTGAGAATATCAGCGCCTTGTATCCATTGAAATAATAAGCTGAACCGGAGAACCGTTTCCCTTTGAGCCGTGGCCAAGGCATCTGAATCCACTCTGCCCAAATGAGGGCTTATTTTCAAAGCCTGCCTCTCATGTGCGCCGTCCCCGGCCACAGCCTCGACCCTGCACCCGTGCCTCTGTCGGTGTGTAAGTGTGCACATACCCATGTGCGTGTGTGTTTTGAAAATGTGCTGATCACTACCATGGGCAAACTGTTTATTTGGTGAGTCAGAAGTTCCAAGGAAGTTGTGTGTTCACACTTTGGTCAGTCCTGGAATTGTTTTTCTTTTCAGTTTCACGTCTTCCTTTCTTTCCCTAAAAGGAACTGATACCTATATCTAGGACTTGGTATCAACATTATTTCTCGAAGTTAGCTCAAAAATCAAACACGCTTGACTGCTCTCATCCCTTGGAGTTGAATGTTATTAGATGTATATATATATATTTTTTACCTTCATTTAACTAGGCAAGTCAGTAAAGAGCAAATTCTTATTTACAATGACGGACTACACCAGCCAAACCCGGACGACGCTGGGCCAATTGTGCGCCGCCCTATGGGACTCCCAATCACAGCCAGTTGTGATACAGCCTGGATTTGAACCAGGGTGCCTGTAGTGACACCTCTAGCACTGAGATGCAGTGCCTTAGACCACTGTGATAAAGTCTGGAGTCAAACCAGGGTCTGTAGTGACGCATCTAGCACTGAGATGCAGTGCCTTAGACCACTGTGCCACTCTGGAGTAAAATTGCTGGACTTAACAACCTTTTAAAGATGATATTTCTGCCATCAGAGGACGTGGTGATCAAACCAGGACACAGTTATGTTCATAATCCCGTCAGAAACCCTCAGGCAGCGGTTACCAAACTAGGGGTCACGATCCCATGGGGAGGGGGGGGGGGGGTTGCCTGATAAGAAAATAGGGTCGTGGGAAAATTTCCAAAAGCCTGGTGTGATATTTAATCAATAATATAATTTCATCTTTTTATCTCAAAAAGCTTGTGATGAAGTTAACTTTAAACAACTGAAAGCTCAAATATAACATTTTACCAACGACAGAGAGCCGGTTCGGTGGCTCGTTCGGTGGCTCGTTCGGTGGCTAGTTCAGTGGCTAGTTCGGTGACTAGTTCGGTGGTTAGTTTGGTGGCTAGTTTGGTGGCTAGTAGTGCATCAAGTGAAGCAAAGGTAACTGACCAGCACAAAAGCAGAAAACGTGATAAAAAATACAACAAAACCGACCTCGAACATGGCTTCACTAGCATAACTGAAAACAATGAGGAAAATCCTAAATACCTCGTGTGGAAATGTCCTCTCACCTGAGAGCAGGAAGCCCAACGAGCTTAAACGGCACCTTGACAGCATGCCAAGAATCCCAAGGCTTTTTTCAAAAAGATAAACTGAATAAGCAACAGGCACAATTCAAAAAGTCCATGACTTTGTCTGTGAGAGCCCAGAAGGCTGATGTTCGTATAGCACACGCAACAAAACCACATACTATTGCAGAGACTTTGATATTACCGGAAAATGTACCGAAATATCACACTGGAGTAAAAGTAAATATACCTTAAAAGAAAATGACTCAAGTAAAAGTAAAAGTCACCCAGTAAAATACTACCTGAGTTAAAGTCTAAAAGTATTTGGTTTTAAGTGTAATTGAGTATTGAAAGTAAATGTAATCACTAAAATATACTTAAGCATCAAAAGTAAAAGCATAAATCATTTCAAAAACAATGTATGGGGAGGCAGAGGCATGGAAACTCACATCAACTCATATCACCTGTGGCAGATAACACTGTGAAATGAAGAATTGATGCTGTAGCTAGCTGTCGATAGGAACCTCTGATTGAACGACTCAAAAACTCCCCTGCCATAATGTGCTCTCCAAATGGATGTTATCTGGGAGGGTTGAGATTCCCAAGCATCGAATTTTGTTGGCTATATGTCGGGGGATGTTATTCGAGAGGACATATTGTTCTGTCTTACAATTCCCGAGCGTGGCCTATATTGGCAAAAAACATTCCATATGGGATGGAATGGTGGACTTTTCCACAGATGGGGCTCCCTCTATCACAGGATGGCGGGAAGGCCTCTACACTCTAGTACTGAATGTGTCTGCCTCTGCCATATGGACCAATTGTATGATACACCCACTGAGCTAGAATGGATACACAGAGAGGCAACTGGCGGCAAAAGAGCACAGAACTCTGAAATACACTGAGATCTACTGCAGCAGGTAACTTCGATTGTAAACTACATCGAACCACATCCACTGCGTGCTTGTTCCTCAAAACCATGTGGAGATATGGGATCAGAGCATGACAATATGTTATTTCACACCGAGGCGTAATGGTTATCGAGGGTGTTAGAAAGATGTTTGAAATGGAGAGAGGAACTGTTGTCATTCACAATGGATGTAAAAAACTAAACAGACTTTGTTGACTTTCTGAGTAAAGAAAAGAAAAGGTGTCTCCTTGCCTATGTAACATTTGGGAAACTAAACGAACTGAATGCAAGCATGCAGGGGAAATACAAAAAAACCATTCTACAGATAAGTGACCATATCAGTGGATTCAGAGGAAAGATTTCTTATTGGAGAGAGAGTCTTTCAAAAGCGAACCGTACCAGCTTCTCTCTTGGCTGTGCAAGTTTCTAACAGACAACAGCATCAGTGAGTGTCCAACATGAGTGATAACTGCTCACCTTCAAAGCTTGGAAGAGCACTTTGGGACTTACTTCCCAGACTTAGAAATGAACAAGTATGACTGGGTGCACAATCTGTTTGACTGTGATCCTGGCTCAGTTGACAAGCCGGCAAGTGAAATCGAACAGTTGATCAGTGGTGGGGAAAGTACCCAACTGTCATACTTGAATCGAAAATGACTGAAATAAAATTAAATGTCACCCAGTAAAATTCTACTTGAGTAAAAGTCTAAAAATATTTGGTTTAAAATATACTCCGGTATCAAAAGTAAAAGTATAAACAATTTCAAATTCCTTAAATTAAGCAAACCATTTTGTTGTTTTTTTAATTTACGGAAAGCCAGGGACACACTCCAACACTCAGACATCATTTACAAACAAAGCATGTTGTGTTTAGTGAGTCCACCAGATCAGAGGCAGTAGGGATGACCAGGGATGTTCTCTGTTTAGTGAGTCCACCAGATCAGAGGCAGTAGGGATGACCAGGGATGTTCTCTGTTTAGTGAGTCCACCAGATCAGAGGCAGTAGTGATGACCAGGGATGTTCTGTTGATTAACGCGTGAATTTGACTATTTTCCTGTCCTGCTAAGCATTCAAAATGTAACGAGTACTTATGGATGTCAAGGAAAATGTATGGAGTAAAAAGTACAGTATTTCCTTAAGGAATGTAGTGAAGTAAAAGTAGTCAACAATATAAATAGTAAAGTACAGATACCCCAAAAAACTACTTAAGCAGTACTTTAAAGTATTTTTTACTTAAGTACTTTACACCACTGCAGCTGATCGAGATGTCATGTGATCAAACGCTGCAGACATTCACGGGTCACTACGGAGGAGAGTTGGTCTCAAAGTTGGTCCCTGCTGTCTTCCTCCGAGCGTTAAAATTTGTGGTCGTGCCTTCGTCAGCTCATATCTGTGTGAAGCTGGATTCAGTGCTCTCGTCTGCATTAAAAAACAAATATGGATCCAGGTTGGATGTGACAGCAGAGATGAGCTGCGCACTGTCGACCACGCACCCTGACTTTAAGAAGCTCCAACACCACATGCATCAAGCCACACCCATCTCATTGAGTGAGACAAGAGACAATCAGAGACAGGAGGCAATCAAAGACAAGAGACAATCAGAACATTTTGGACTAATTTGCAATTGACTGCCATGGCCACACATTAAAGGCATGTGACGGTGAGTTGAGAAGACAATCAGACATACTGCCAGAATGTTTTTCAATTGACTGCCATAGCGCCAAAAAAAATGTCAACATTGGCTCTTAATTACAAGTTGTTGTTTTTTTTCACATGGTTAGGGTGGCGAGAATTTTCAGTTTTCTAAATGTTTGGTGATCAAACATTTAGATTTGGTGATCTGCCCTATGAGGTGAGGTTGAAGAATAGTAGTCATCCAGCAGACAATCTGTTGCCAAACCATCCACTTTGTTCTTCAATCTTCCCACTTAAGAAAATAATTTAGAACATCTGATTTAAGTTTAGATTTTCTTTTTAAAAGGGCCAAGTTGTGACTCCTCTTTTACCATAATGCTCCTTTATCCATTAGGATCCTCACTGCTTCTCAATTCTGATTGGGACTGTGTAGGCGCCATCACGCTGCGTCAGGGTGGGTCCAGACACACTATACTACAGATCACAGTGAATACATTCATGTGAATGAATACCTGTCTTTAGCCCAGTTTGATCTGATCACTTCACATAGACAGCCCACAGAGAGAGGGGGAGAGAGAGAGTGAGGGAGAGAGAGGGGGAGAGAGAGAGGGAGAGAGAGAGAGGGGAGAGAGAGAGTGAGGGAGAGAGAGAGAGAGAAAAGGAGAAAGAGAGAGAGAGAGAGAGAGAGAGAGAGAGAGAGAGAGAGGGGAGAGAGAGAAAAAGAGAGAGAGAGAGGGGAGAGAGAGAGAGGAAAGGGAGAGAGAGAGAGAGAGAGAGAGGGGAGAGAGAGAAAAAGAGAGAGAGAGAGGGGAGAGAGAGAGAGGAAAGGGAGAGAGAGAGAGAGAGAGAGAGAGGGGAGAGAGAGAAAAAGAGAGAGAGAGAGGGGAGAGAGAGAGAGTAAAGGGAGAGAAACATTTTATGAATACAAAGAGGTCATGGGGAAAAAAACTATTTATCACCCCTTTAAATGTGAGAAGGAGGACAGACAGGGAGAAAGAGTGAGAGAAAGAGAGAGCGGGTGAAAGAGAAAGAGCAAGAACGAGAGAGAGAGAAAGAGAGGGTGGGGGGGAAAGACGTCACAGCAATTTGCGTCCTCAGCTCAGCGGTGTCTGATGTGGTCTGGCAGCTAGTTCACACACCCAAACCAGAGCCACACATTGGCTTCATATGCTGTATCCCTGGATGGAGGGAGGGAGAGAGGAACAGGGAAGAGAGGGAGGGAGGGAGGGAGGGAGGGAGAGAGGGAGGGAGGGAGGGAGGGAGGGAGGGAGGGAGGGAGGGAGGGAGGGAGGGAGGGAGGGAGGGAGGAGGGAGGGAGGGAGGGAGGGAGGGAGGGAGGGAGGGAGGGAGGGAGGGAGGGAGGGAGGGAGAATAATGGGACGAGCGTGTCTTTTGTGTGTTTACTCACAGGGAGGCAGTGCCAGAAACTTCAGACCACATAAGCTCTTCACTTCTGTCATATCGTAGTGCTGACCCAGTCACATGGTAATGATTGATGAGAGACATGATGAACTAAAATAAACCAATCTTACAGTCACTCACTCAGATGAAGGAGACGGCCTTCTCTTCAATGGCTGGAGTAGATTCAGAACACCCCCCCTCCCCTTCTGTCCAGTCAATGAAAAGCAGCTTGCTGCCCTCTTGTTAACAGTATGGGGCTGGTTAAGAGAATGTTGAGGTTAGAGTGTTTAAGGACTGTAGCTGCATTAATCTAGAGCAATTATTTAGTAAACGAGTTGCACAGATTATTTCTCATTCAGAATCCTCTTATCAAAGCTTTGGTGATCAGTTTGAGTTCCGCTTCAATTGTTTAGTTTACCTTTCAAATCTTTGATAATTTGCTGATGAACATCAGCAGTCAAACAGTGTTTCTCTCTCTCTCCCTCTCGCTCTCCCATCCACGAGGCCGGTGTCGTACCGCTGCTCTCCCTCTCGCTCTCCCATCCCCGAGGCCGGTGTCGTACCGCTGCTCTCCCTCTCGCTCTCCCATCCACGAGGCCGGTGTCGTACCGCTGCTCTCCCTCTCGCTCTCCCATCCACGAGGCCGGTGTCGTACCGCTGCTCTCCCTCTCGCTCTCCCATCCACGAGGCCGGTGTCGTACCGCTGCTCTCCCTCTCGCTCTCCCATCCCCGAGGCCGGTGTCGTACCGCTGCTCTCCCTCTCGCTCTCCCATCCCCGAGGCCGGTGTCGTACCGCTGCTCTCCCTCTCGCTCTCCCATCCCCGAGGCCGGTGTCGTACCGCTGCTCTCCCTCTTGCTCTCCCATCCCCGAGGCCAGTGTCGTACCGCTGCTCTCCCATCCCCGAGGCCAGTGTCGTACCGCTGCTCTCCCTCTCGCTCTCCCATCCCAGAGGCCAGTGTCGTACCGCTGATCTCCCTCTCGCTCTCCCATCCCCGAGGCCGGTGTCGTACCACTGCTCTCCCTCTTGCTCTCCCATCCCCGAGGCCAGTGTCGTACCGCTGCTCTCCCATCCCCGAGGCCAGTGTCGTACCGCTGCTCTCCCTCTCGCTCTCCCATCCCCGAGGCCGGTGTCGTACCACTGCTCTCCCTCTTGCTCTCCCATCCTCAAGGCCAGTGTCGTACCGCTGCTCTCCCATCCCCGAGGCCAGTGTCGTACCGCTGCTCTCCCTCTCGCTCTCCCATCCCCGAGGCCGGTGTCGTACCACTGATCTCCCTCTCGCTCTCCCATCCCCGAGGCCGGTGTCGTACCACTGCTCTCCCATCCCCGAGGCCAGTGTCGTACCACTGCTCTCCCTCTCGCTCTCCCATCCCCGAGGCCAGTGTCGTACTGCTGCTCTCCCTCTCGCTCTCCCATCCCCGAGGCCGGTGTCGTACCACTGCTCTCCCATCCCCGAGGCCAGTGTCGTACCGCTGCTCTCCCTCTCGCTCTCCCATCCCCGAGGCCGGTGTCGTACCACTGATCTCCCTCTCGCTCTCCCATCCCCGAGGCCGGTGTCGTACCACTGCTCTCCCATCCCCGAGGCCAGTGTCGTACCGCTGCTCTCCCTCTCGCTCTCCCATCCCCGAGGCCGGTGTCGTACCACTGATCTCCCTCTCGTTCTCCCATCCCCGAGGCCGGTGTCGTACCACTGCTCTCCCTCTTGCTCTCCCATCCCCGAGGCCAGTGTCGTACCGCTGCTCTCCCATCCCCGAGGCCAGTGTCGTACCGCTGCTCTCCCTCTCGCTCTCCCATCCCCGAGGCCGGTGTCGTACCACTGCTCTCCCTCTTGCTCTCCCATCCCCAAGGCCAGTGTCGTACCGCTTCTCTCCCATCCCCGAGGCCAGTGTCGTACCGCTGCTCTCCCTCTTGCTCTCCCATCCCAGAGGCCAGTGTCGTACCACTGCTCTCCCTGTTGCTCTCCCATCCCCAAGGCCAGTGTCGTACCGCTGCTCTCCCATCCCCGAGGCCAGTGTCGTACCGCTGCTCTCCCTCTCGCTCTCCCATCCCCGAGGCCGGTGTCGTACCACTGCTCTCCCTCTTGCTCTCCCATCCCCAAGGCCAGTGTCGTACCGCTGCTCTCCCATCCCCGAGGCCAGTGTCGTACCGCTGCTCTCCCTCTCGCTCTCCCATCCCCGAGGCCGGTGTCGTACCACTGATCTCCCTCTCGCTCTCCCATCCCCGAGGCCGGTGTCGTACCACTGCTCTCCCATCCCCGAGGCCAGTGTCGTACCACTGCTCTCCCTCTCGCTCTCCCATCCCCGAGGCCAGTGTCGTACCGCTGCTCTCCCTCTCGCTCTCCCTTCCCCGAGGCCAGTGTCGTACTGCTGCTCTCCCTCTCGCTCTCCCATCCCCGAGGCCGGTGTCGTACCACTGCTCTCCCATCCCCGAGGCCGGTGTCGTACCGCTGCTCTCCCATCCCCGAGGCCGGTGTCGTACCACTGCTCTCCCTCTCGCTCTCCCATCCCCGAGGCCAGTGTCGTACCGCTGCTCTCCCATCCCCGAGGCCAGTGTCGTACCGCTGCTCTCCCTCTCGCTCTCCCATCCCCGAGGCCGGTGTCGTACCACTGCTCTCCCTCTTGCTCTCCCATCCCCGAGGCCAGTGTCGTACCGCTGCTCTCCCATCCCCGAGGCCAGTGTCGTACCGCTGCTCTCCCTCTCGCTCTCCCATCCCCGAGGCCGGTGTCGTACCACTGCTCTCCCTCTTGCTCTCCCATCCCCAAGGCCAGTGTCGTACCGCTGCTCTCCCATCCCCGAGGCCAGTGTCGTACCGCTGCTCTCCCTCTCGCTCTCCCATCCCCGAGGCCGGTGTCGTACCACTGATCTCCCTCTCGCTCTCCCATCCCCGAGGCCGGTGTCGTACCACTGCTCTCCCATCCCCGAGGCCAGTGTCGTACCACTGCTCTCCCTCTCGCTCTCCCATCCCCGAGGCCAGTGTCGTACCGCTGCTCTCCCTCTCGCTCTCCCTTCCCCGAGGCCAGTGTCGTACTGCTGCTCTCCCTCTCGCTCTCCCATCCCCGAGGCCGGTGTCGTACCACTGCTCTCCCATCCCCGAGGCCGGTGTCGTACCGCTGCTCTCCCATCCCCGAGGCCGGTGTCATACTGCTGCTCTCCCATCCCCGAGGCCAGTGTCGTACCGCTGCTGGTGCATAGAGTCAGGGGGGAGGAAGTGTCACGGATTCTCCCGGTGCTGCTGCTCATTCCATTCACCAGCTCCGTCACTGAACTGGATCATTACCACCAACCCCGGACTGTCTTGTCTCATTACGGACACCTGGCTCCCATTCCCCCTGATTAGTATGTGTATATATGTGCCCTCTGTTCCCCATTGTCCTTGATGATTATTGTTCCATGTCCGTTGGTCTTGTGAGTACCTGTGCTCTGTTGTATCGGCTAAAGTGTTACTGTGTCCGTGTGCACTTATTACGGGTCTCGTCCCGTGTATTTTATTACGGGTCTCGTCCCGTGTATTTTATTACGGGTCTCGTCCCGTGTATTTTATTATGGGTCTCGTCCCGTGTATTTATTAGAGGTTTACTCCTCACTCTTTGTTTGGATTACAGCCCTGTGTTATATATGTACGTGTTTGTTTTGGGCTTCATCTCTGTCATGTTCATGACGTAGGCTATATTGAGTAGAATAAAATAAAAACTATTTCATATTTCTGCGCCTGTCTCCTATCATTATACAGCGTGACACTGTCTGTCACCTTGATTACTACAATTTGTTTCTCGACCTGTGTGCACCTATGTTGTAAATTTCCTTCGTAGGCTAGATTGTAGCAACCTCATGATGGGTACAGAGAACATTAGAGTATCATGTAGTAGCCTAAACCTATCGAGGTTACATTGAACTGGGTTAATGGAATATGAACGACAGTCATCCAATATGCTGTAATAGAAATAAGGCCATGTTCATAAAAAGCAAAGCATGAGAATACTTTTTCTTCGTTTTGGTTTGTTTGTTTTTCAATTAGGTGTGCAGGGCGAATACGTGATCTGTCGTACTGTAATCTGACATTTGCTCAGTACATTGTCTTTCTCTCTGTGTCTCTGCCTCTTTCTTTTTTGCAGTGTATGCCTTTGTTCAACCTCTCTACAACACAGATGCTACAGCCCAGTGTAGGCCTTTGTTCAACCTCTCTACAACACAGAAGCTACAGCCCAGTGTGGGCCTTTGTTCAACCTCTCTACAACACAGAAGCTACAGTCCAGTGTAGGCCTTTGTTCAATCTCTCTACAACACAGAAGCTACAGCCCAGTGTATGCCTTTGTTCAACCTCTCTACAACACAGAAGCTACAGCCCAGTGTAGGCCTTTGTTCAATCTCTCTACAACACAGAAGCTACAGCCCAGTGTAGGCCTTTGTTCAATCTCTCTACAACACAGAAGCTACAGCCCAGTGTAGGCCTTTGTTCAACCTCTCTACAACACAGAAGCTACAGCCCAGTGTAGGCCTTTTTTCAACCTCTCTGCAACACAGAAGCTACAGCCCAGTGTATGCCTTTGTTCAATCTCTCTACAACACAGAAGCTACAGCCCAGTGTATGCCTTTGTTCCATCTCTCTACAACACAGAAGCTACAGCCCAGTGTATGCCTTTGTTCAATCTCTCTACAACACAGAAGCTACAGCCCAGTGTATGCCTTTGTTCAATCTCTCTACAACACAGAAGCTACAGCCCAGTGTAGGCCTTTGTTCAATCTCTCTACAACACAGAAGCTACAGCCCAGTGTAGGCCTTTGTTCAATCTCTCTACAACACAGAAGCTACAGCCCAGTGTAGGCCTTTGTTCAATCTCTCTACAACACAGAAGCTACAGCCCAGTGTAGGCCTTTGTTCAATCTCTCTACAACACAGAAGCTACAGCCCAGTGTAGGCCTTTGTTCAATCTCTATACAACACAGAAGCTACAGCCCAGTGTAGGCCTTTGTTCAATCTCTCTACAACACAGAAGCTACAGCCCAGTGTAGGCCTTTTTTCAATCTCTCTACAACACAGAAGCTACAGCCCAGTGTAGGCCTTTTTTCAACCTCTCTACAACACAGAAGCTACAGCCCAGTGTAGGCCTTTTTTCAACCTCTCTACAACACAGAAGCTACAGCCCAGTGTAGGCCTTTTTTCAACCTCTCTACAACACAGAAGCTACAGCCCAGTGTAGGCCTTTTTTCAACCTCTCTACAACACAGAAGCTACAGCCCAGTGTAGGCCTTTTTTCAACCTCTCTACAACACAGAAGCTACAGCCCAGTGTAGGCCTTTTTTCAACCTCTCTACAACACAGAAGCTACAGCCCAGTGTAGGCCTTTTTTCAACCTCTCTACAACACAGAAGCTACAGCCCAGTGTAGGCCTTTTTCAACCTCTCTACAACACAGAAGCTACAGCCCAGTGTATCCCTGTAAAGGCATCTGTGTGTAGCTGGTGAGATGAGTCAGGCGCAGAACAGCAGATCTGAATGATAAAATACTTTACTAAAAAATTCAAACATAACATGTAAATTAACACGGCCACACAATACAACAAACAATCACTCACAAATACAACATGTAGAACAGGGGGTTAAATAATAAACAAGTCATTGATTAAGGGAAGCCAGGTGTGATAAGACAAAGACAGAACAAATGGAAAATGAAAAGTGGATCGTCGGTGGCTAAAAAGCCAGTGACGTCGACCACCGAATGCCACCCAAACAAGGAGAGGGACCGACTTCGGAGGAAGTCGGGACAATCCCTTCGTTCAACCTCTCTACAACACAGAAGCTACAGCTCAATGAATCCCTTTGTTCAATATCATCAATATCACCCACTGCAATCGTAAAATTGATGAATGCACAAATCCTTTGGAGGTAGTTCTCATATTTAAAGCAGTCCTGCTTTAATCATTAAAATGTGTTAATACAGGGGGTTTTCTTCAGAGGTAGCTAGTTCTAATTTAAGAGCAGCAGTGTCTCAAGTGTTTCACAAATAGCACCCTATTCCCTATATAGTGCACTACTTTTGACCAGAGCCCTATGGCACCCTATTCCCTATATAGTGCACTACTTTTGACCAGAGCCCTATGGGTAGTGAACTACATACAGTACCAGTCAAAAGTTTGTACACACCTACTCATCCAAGGGTTTAATAGTGAAGACATCAACACTATGAAATAACACATATTGAATCATGTAGTAAACAAAAAAGTGTTAAACAAATCCAAATGCATTTTATATCTGAGATACTTCAAAGTAGCCACCCTTTGCCTTGATGACAGCTTTGCACACTCTTGGCATCCCCTCAACCAGCTTCATGAGGTAGTCACCTGGAATGCATTTAAATGAACAGGTATGCCTTGTTAAAAGTTCATTTGTGGAATTTCTTTCCTTCTTAATGTGTTTGAGACAAACAGATGTGTTGTGACAGGGTAGGGTTGGAATACAGAAGATGGCCCTATTTGGTAAAATACCAAGTCAATATTATGGCAAGAACAGATCAAATAAGCAAAGAGAAACAACAGTCTGTCATTATTTTAGAACATGAAGGTCAGTAAATCAACATTTTTTGAGAACTATGAACGTTTCTTATAGTGCAGTCGCAAAAACCATCAAGCGCAATGATGAAACTGGCTCTCACGAGGACCGCCACAGGAATGGAAGACCGAGAGATACCTCTGCTGCAGAGGAGAAGTTCCTTAGAGTTAACTGCACCTCAGATTGCAGCCCAAATAAATGCTTCACAGAGTTCAAGTAACATACACATCTCAACATCAACTGTTCAGAGGAGACTGCATGAATCAGGCCTTCATGGTCGAATTGCTGCAAAGAAACCACTACTAGAGGACACCAATAATAAGAAGAGACTTGCTTGGGCCAAGAAACACGAGCAATGGACATTAAACCGGTGGAAATCTGTCCTTTTGTCTGATGAGTCCAAATTTGAGATTTTTGGTTCCAACCGTCGTGTCTTAGTGAGACGCAGAGTAGGTGAACGGATAATCTCTGCATGTGTGGTTCCCACCATAAAGCATGGAGGATGAGGTGTGATGGTGTGGGGGTGCTTTGCTGGTGACACTGTCAGTGATTTATTTAGAATTCAAGGCACACTTAACCAGCATGGCTACAAAAGCATTCTGCAGCGATACACCATCCGATATGGTTTGGGCTTAGTGGGACAATCATTTCTTTTTCAACAGAATAATGACCTAACACACCTTCAGGCTGTGTAAGGGCTATTTGACCAAGAAGGAGAGTGATGCAGTGCTGAATCAGATGACCTGGCCTCCACAATCACCCAACCTTAACCCAAATGAGATGGTTTGTTATGAGTTGGACCGCAGAGTGAAGGAAAAGCAGCCAAGAAGGGCTCAGCATATGTGGAAACTCCTTCAAGACTGTTGGAAAATCATTCCAGGTGAAGCTGGTTGAGAGAATGCCAAGAGTGTCCAAAGCTCTCATCAAGGAAAAGGGTGGCTACTTTGAAAAATATAAAATATAAAATATAATAATAATAATAATTTTCTAAAACACTTTTTTGGTCACTACAGGTTTCAATATGTGTTATATCATAGTTCTGATTTATTCACTACTATTCTACAATGTAGAAAATAGTACCCAAAAAATGAAGAAAAACCCTTGAATGAGTACGTGTGTCCAAACTTTTGACTGGTACTGCAGGGAATAGGGTATAATTTGAGACACACCCTAAATCATTAAAGTGTTAATAAACAGTGTTTTCTTTTTAGAGGTAAATCTCATTTAAGAGCAGTAGGGTGTCTAATTGGTGAGTTGTTGAAAAGCACCATTACCTCCCCGGAGAACGTTCCACAGTCATACAAAGGATAATTCACTTTCAATTAAATCCTACAGTTTTCCGAGGTTTATTTAAATTCAATGCATTATTTAAATCCAAATCACGGGGGTGTGGTTCTAAAATAACACGACGCCATTAGATACTGTTAATGACACCGGAACGGAGTGTGATATTCTGTCTCTGGAAATATAGAATGATGTGTGAACGAGATATCTGTTACAGGAAAAACAACAGACGTGAAAATACTCTGTCGGATCTGACATGGGGGATCGATGGAATAAATATCTTCAGCAAGAAAATAATCATATTCAGAATAAAGATGACATGAATCATTGTCAATATTTATATTTTTGAAATAATATTAGATTGAATAATATGAAATAATTACATTTGACATATTATGTGTCTACTAGTATCTGAGGGACCTTCACTATTCCAATCCAACACATAAACATTTCTGACCTTAGTTCTTTTGTTATGTCTTTGTTTTAGTATGGTCAGGGCGTGAGTTGGGTGGGTTGTCTATGTTCCTTTTTCTATGTTTTGGGATTTCTGTGTTTGGCCTGGTATGGTTCTCAATTAGAGGCAGCTGTCAATCGTTGTGCCTGATTGAGAACCATACTTAGGTAGCCTGGTTTCACTTTTGAGTTGTGGATGCTTATTTTCTGTTATGTGTTTGTATTTCACCGTTCAGGACTGTTTTCGTTTCGTTCTCGTGTTTTGTTGTTTTTGTTCGAGTGTTCGTTTTCATTAAAAGAGAATATGAATACTTACCACGCTGCACCTTGGTCCTCCTCTCTTTCTCCCACAGACGAACGTTACACCTGCAGGTGTTAAACACTGTTTGGCCCTGTCCGGGGGTGTCCTCGGATGGGGCCACAGTGTCTCCTGACCCCTCCTGTCTCAGCCTCCAGTATTTATGCTGCAGTAGTTTATGTGTCGGGGGGCTGGGGTCAGTTTGTTATATCTGGAGTACTTCTCCTGTCCTATTCGGTGTCCTGTGTGAATCTAAGTGTGCGTTCTCTAATTCTCTCCTTCTCTCTTTCTTTCTCTCTCTCGGAGGACCTGAGCCCTAGGACCATGCCCCAGGACTACCTGACATGATGACTCCTTGCTGTCCCCAGTCCACCTGGCCATGCTGCTGTTCCAGTTTCAACTGACCTGAGCCCTAGGACCATGCCCCAGGACTACCTGACATGATGACTCCTTGCTGTCCCCAGTCTACCTGGCCATGCTGCTGCTCCAGTTTCAACTTCCACCTGACTGTGCTGCTGCTCTAGTTTCAACTGTTCTGCCTTATTATTATTCGACCATGCTGGTCATTTATGAACATTGAACATCTTGGCCATGTTCTATTATAATCTCCACCCGGCACAGCCAGAAGAGGACTGGCCACCCCACATAGCCTGGTTCCTCTCTAGGTTTCTTCCTAGTTTCTTCCTTTGCCTTTCTAGGGAGTTTTTCCTAGCCACCGTGCTTCTACACCTGCATTGCTTGCTGTTTGGGGTTTTAGGCTGGGTTTCTGTACAGCACTTTGAGATATCAGCTGATGTACGAAGGGCTATATAAATAAATTTGATTTGATTTGATTTGATTTGGATAAGAGAAAGGACTGCTGAAATATAGGTTGGGATAAGAGAAAGGACTGCTGAAATATAGGTTGGGATAAGAGAAAGGACTGCTGAAATATAGGTTGGGATAAGAGAAAGGACTGCTGAAATATAGGTTGGGATAAGAGAAAGGACTGCTGAAATATAGGTTGGGATAAGAGAAAGGACTGCTGAAATATAGGTTGGGATAAGAGAAAGGACTGCTGAAATATAGGTTGGGATAAGAGAAAGGACTGCTGGCTATTCGGGAACCGATATGAACATTGAATCCATTCATGTACACCGTATTGAATTCCTCATGTTATTCTTGATAAAATGTTCTCATCCTTTTCAGTCGGTATCTTCGGTGTAATCTACATAGAATACATTTCCATGACTGACCTCCCCTCATCTACAACTTTGACTTCATGTATAACTCTTTCCATTCTCCTTTGAACTCTCTCATTTAAAAAAACCTCTTATCCGTATTTTTTGAAACCGAACTGTTGGTTAGGGGCTCGTAAGTAAGGATTTCACTGTATGCTCTACACCTGTTGTATTCGGGCGCATGTGACTAATACAATTTGATTGATCAACAAGCTGTCTATCTCTCTCTCCTTCTCTCTGTCTATCTCTCTCTTCTCTCTCTCTCTCTCTCCTCTCTCTCTCTCTCTGGCTCTCTGTCTCTCTCTGTCTCTCTCTCTCCCCTCTCTCCATCTCTCTCTCCTCTTCTCTCTCTCCTCTTTCTCTCTCTCCTTCTCTCTCTCCTTCTCTCTGTCTATCTCTCTCCTCTCTGTCTATCTCTCTCTCCTTCTCTCTGTCTATCTCTCTCTTCTCTCTCTCTTTTGAACTTTCTCTCTCTCACCTCTCTCTCTCTCTCTCTGTCTCTCTCTCTCTGTCTCTCTCTCTCTCCCCTCTCTCCATCTCTCTCTCCTCTTTCTCTCTCTCCTCTTTCTCTCTCTCCTTCTCTCTGTCTATCTCTCTCCTCTCTGTCTATCTCTCTCTCCTTCTCTCTGTCTATCTCTCACTTCTCTCTCGCTTTCGAACTTTCTCTCTCTCACCTCTCTCTCTCTCTCTCTGTCTCTCTCTCTCTCTCTGTCTCTCTCTCCCCATCTCTCTCTCCTCTTTCTCTCTCTCCTCTTTCTCTCTCTCCTTCTCTCTGTCTATCTCTCTCTCCTTCTCTCTGTCTATCTCTCTCTTCTCTCTCTCTTTCGAACTTTCTCTCTCTCTCTCTCTCCTCTCTGTCTCTCTCTGTCCCCTCTCTCTCTCTCTCTCTCTCTCTCTCTCTCTCTCTCTCTCTCTCTCTCTCTCTCTCTCTCTCTCTCTCTCTCTCTCTCTCTCTCTCTCTCTCTCTCTCTCTCTCTCTCTCTCTCTCTCTCTCTCAATTAAATGCAAAGGGCTTTATTGGCATTGGAAACATATGTTTACATAGCCAAAGCAAATGAAATAAACAATACAAAATGAACAGTAAACAATCACAAAAGTTCCAAAAGAATAAAGACATTTCAAATGTCATATTTTGTCTATATACAGTGTTGTAACGATGTGCAAGTAGTAAAAATAAAAAATAAAAATAAGCATAAATATGGGTTGTATTTATTTACTCTCTCTTTCTCTCTCCTTTTCTTTCTCTCTCTATGCTTATTTTCCCCAGTGTATTTATCCCTGTGTTACCTGTCTATCTGTGCCAGTTCTTCTTCTATGTTTCCAAGTCAACCAGCGTTTTTTCCTTTCTCCTGCTTTTTGCATTTCTCCTTTTTCTAGTCCTCCCGGTTTTGACCTTTGCCTGTTTCTGGACTTTGTACCTGCCTGCCTGACCATTCTGCCTGCCTTGACCACAAGCCTGTCTGCCACTCTGTACCTCCTGGACTCTGATCTGGTTTTGACCTTTTTGCCTGTCCACGACCATTCTCTTGCCTACCCCCTTTGGATTAATAAACATTGTAAGGCTCCAACCATCTGCCTCCTGTGTCTGCATCTGGGTCTCACCTTGTGTCCTGATACTCTCCCTCTCTCTCTGTAGCAGGTGTCTCACCCACTCTGTGGCCTCTCGGCAGCAGCACAGTGAGATAAGGGCCATACGTACAGAACGAGCTCACTTCCTTTGTGAGGTTAGGGCCTCAGTGACAACGACAGCAGTGTATGAGCGTATGTCACCGCAGCCGCTCACCTTCCTCGTCTCCGCGCCAACGGAGACTGTGGTCTCGGCCTCGCCGGCGCAGGTGTGTGTGACGATGTGTGAGACCTGAGAAACTGCGAGGCGCTCCAGTCTCATAGTCCCTTTGTTAAGGCTCTAGAAGAGGTCGTAGAGGGTGAGGTGTGTAACCGTGGGTTACAGTTGAGATTCTGTGGGATACAGTTGAGTTTATTCAAACGGACACTCAACCTGACCTGCCTTCGCTCACTGATATCTGACAAATCCAATTCAATTAAGGGTTTAGGAAGTTTTGCCTCAGTTTCATAATCACATACAGTATGTTATGTACGTACTTCAGTCTCCATTATAGTGTTTTCAAGTGAAACGCTGTGGAAGGTCCTATGGTAGAACTGAGTGCAGTTAAACTAAGGAATGAAGTTGAAACTGAAGACTGGACAGCAATGCCCTCTCATGGCTGGAAAGGTACCGTAACAACCTGCTCTCAATCTGACTGAGAATAGAAAAGGCAGAGAGATGTGGTAACGTTCTGAGAACCATATGTTTCTTAGCGTGTGGTTGTCCTATGGTTATTGTACATCAAAACGTTCTGGGGATAGTGCAGGATACTCAACTAGCACATATCATTGTAAGAAACTATTTGTTTCTTAGGTGGGAATGTCATTAATGTTTCCTACAGGGATCCTCATGGGTCTATTTAAAGTAATGTTCTCAAATTCTCCCAAGAATGTTAAGAAACAACTTTCTTCTGTGGAATTTCCGTTCTTCAGCATAAGGTTTTCTCTTCTATTTAAAGTCACATTCTCAAAATGTTCAGAGAACATTAAGAAACAACGTTCTTCTGTGGAAATGTCAGTACATCAGCATGACGTTTTCTGCAGGTTTCCTCATGGTTCAATTTAAAGTTATGTTCTCAGAACATTAAGAAACAACGTTCTTCTGTGGAAATGTCAGTACATCAGCATGACGTTTTCTGCAGGTTTCCTCATGGTTCTATTTAAAGTTATGTTCTCAGAACATTAAGAAAACTTTCCATAAAAACCACAAAAATAAAACATTAACGTTCAAAGAATACGTCAACAAAACTCTCTCTCTAACCTGTCACGCCCTGGCCATAGAGAGGGTTTTATTCTCTATTTTGGTTCTGACAGAACTGTTCGTTGTCGTTTTTGCTCTTTGTTTTTTGATCTAGTGTTCAGATTTCACGCTGCGCTTTGGTCCACTCCCTCTTCTTCAGACGAGCGTTACATAACCTCTATCTTGTTAAGTGTGTTCAGGTGTGTTGGCCACGCTCACTAATTGGCCACACTTGATCTTAATGAGTGATTTTTTTCCCCCCTTTGAAATAGGATCTGTTTGAATAGACTAAAACGAAAACATTTGTAGGACTTCATGCCACAAATAAATGTGTTTGTACGATTAATGCCTAAGCAAATTCATTTCCATGTGTTTTACACTTGGAGTTAGAAACAGTTAATCCAAACTAAGTAGTGTTAAAAGTCTTATTTAAACATGTTCTTATATGTTTATTTAATTACCTTAAAATCATCTATAATTTCCATTCTTAGAATGTTAATAAAAACTCAGGGAACCATAGTAAGAAGTTCTGAGAACATAAAAAAGAATGTTCTCAGAACAGCCAAAATTTTCGCTTCTGTTCTCAGAACGTCTAAAAAAAAAACGTTCCGTCTTACCAGTCAAGAAACGTATAGCTTGGTTCCCAGAACTAAAGGGAAAGTAAAAATGTACATTCCCACAACTTCCAAGAAACCAAATGTGAGGGCTGGGAGGCCTAGTGGTTAGCGCATTGGACTAGTAACCGGAAGGTTGCGAGTTCAAACCCCCGAGCTGACAAGGTACAAATCTGTCATTCTGCTCCTGAACAGGCAGTTAACCCACTGTTCCTAGGCCGTCATTGTAAATAAGAATTTGTTCTTAACTGACTTGCCTGGTTAAATAAAGAATAAAATGGTGAACAAGGCAGAAAGAACATATTTTTAATGCTTACATTTTTTGCACTCAAATTGTTAGTAGAAAAGTCTCTGAATAACCGGGTACTCTTTTTCCAGTACCAAGATTTGTAGTTGTGTATCGCCCCTGGTGAGCACAGTAGCATTTTTTGTATGTGTGACCTTGTTTAAACTTAAAACATGTAAGATGTAAGAACAGTATGTCTGACACAGATTCCTCTATTACAGTGGCACACCTTGTGCCTAGTTTTCAGATGCCAGCTACAATGGACACTATACAAGCTGTCCCATGACAGTTTCCCCTCTCTCTCACTGTCTCTCTCACTGTCTCTCACTGTCTCTCTCACTGTCTCTCTCACTTTCTCTCTCACTGTCTCTCTCACTGTCTCTCTCACTGTCTCTCTCACTGTCTCTCTCTCTCTCTCTCTTTCTCTCTCTCACTGTCTCTCTCACTGTCTCTCTCACTGTCTCTCTCTCACTGTCTCTCTCACTGTCTCTCTCTCACTCTCTCTCTCTCACTGTCTTCTCTCTCACTCTCTCTCTCTCTCCCTCTATCATTCTCTCTCACTGTCTTTCGCTCTCTCTCTCTCTCTCTATCATTCTCTCTCTCTCTATCATTCTCTCTCTCTCTCTCTCCTCTCTCTCTCTCACTGTCTTCCTTATCTCTTCTATTCTCTCTCTCTCTGTCTTCTCTCTCTCTGTCTCACACTGTCTTTCTCTCTCTCACGCTTTTATCTCTCTCTCTCTCTCTCTCTCTCTGTCTTTCTCTCTCTCACTGTCTTTCTCTCTCTCTCTTCTCTCTCTCTCTCTCTCTCCTTCTTTCTCTCTCTCAATTCTTTCTTATCTCTCTCTCATTGTGTTTCTCTCTCTCTCTCTCTCTCTCTCTCTCTCTCGCTCTCTCTCTCTCTCTCTTTCTCTCTCTCTCTCTCTCTCTCTCTCTCTCTCTCTCTCTCTCTCTCTCTCTCACTGTCTGTCCTTCTCTCTCTCTTCCTCTCTCCTCTCACTGTCTCTCTCTCTCTCTCTCTCTCTCTACTCTCTCTCACTCTCTCAGCTTCTCTCTCTCTCAATGTCTCTCTCTCTCTCTCATTCTCTCTCTCTCTGTCTTTCTCTCTCTCTCTGTCTCATGCTTTCTCTCTCTCTCTCTCTCTCTCTCTCTCTCACTCTTCTCTCTCTCTCTTCTCTCTCTCTCACTCTTCTTCTCCTCTCCTCTCTGTCTTTCTCTCTCTCTCTCTGTCTTTCTCTCTCTCTGTCTTTCTCTCTCTGTCTCTCTTTCTCTCTCTCTCACTCTCACTGTCTCTCTCTCTCTCTCTCTCTCACTGTCTCTCTCTCTCTCTCTCTCTCTCTCTCTCTCTCTCTCTCTCTCTCACTCTCTCTCCCTCTCTCTCTCTGTCATTCCCTCTCTCAATTAAATTAAATTTGCTTTATTGGCATGACGTAACAATGTCATGTGGATATTTACAATATAAAAATAAATAAAAATGAGAATCAAAATTGTCAACGGGACAACAGTAACAACAATAACCAAGGGTCAAAATAACCATACATTCAACAATAACAATAAGTATACAGTAGAGGACATGTGCAGGTTGATTGGTCTGTCAGACACTGTCCCTCAACTTATGGCAGGCAGCAATGTAGTGCGCTGCCAACCCACAGCTCTCTGCGTCCTCCCCCAACAGGACAGGTAGTCTATCCTCATCAGAGAGTAACATCAGTAACCATGGTCAAATAGTTAGCCACAGTGTACTGTCGATTTAGGGCCAGATAGCAATGCATTTTGCTTTGTGCATTGTGTTCGTTTCCCAATAAGCAACATAGTTTTTTTGTTGACTGTGTTGTAATTTGGTTTATCCTGATTGATTGGATGTTCTGGTCCTGAAGCATCAGTGCGTTAGTAGAACAGGTTTGTGAACTCAGCCCCAGGACCAGCTGGATGAGGGGACTCTTTTCTTTGCTCAGCTCTTGACATTGCAGGGCTTGGTAATGATATGAGAGGGTATATTAGATATATTTTAGATGTTTCCAAAACTTAATTGCTCTTTTTTGAGTTCTTATTATTAGTGGATATTGGCCTAATTCTGCCCTGCATGCATTGTTGAGAACTTTGGTCTAATTCCCTGAGATCTGGATCGTCTCTGGAAAATCATTATTTTAGTCTTTTGGGGTTTACTGTCAGGGCCCAGGTCTGGCAGGACTGCTCTAGCAGGTCCAGGCTCTGCTGTAGACCATGTGCTGTGGGTGACAGCAGGCATAGGTCATCTGCGAAGAGTAGGCATTTAACTTCTGAATTGTGGAGACTAACACCAGGGGCCGAGGATTTTTCTAGAATAGTGGCCAATTCATTCATGTAAATATTGAAGAGTGCAGGGCTCAGATTGCAACCCTGGCGAAAGCCCCGCCCCTGGTTTAAGAATTCTGTTCTTTTCTTACCAATTTTAATTTTAACGTATTTCCAGTATACATTGATTTAATTATGTCATATGTTTTACCACTTTCAATAACTTTGTAGAACAGTCCTGTATGCCAAATATAATCAAATGCCTTTTGGAAGTCGATAAAGCAAGCGTATATTTTGGTATTGTGTGTAGGGTGTAAATATGATCAGTTGTGTGATGTTTTGGTATAAATCCAATGTGGCTTTTATGTCACGAGTCCTACCGAAGGTGGCTCCTCTTCCTGTCTGAGCGGTGCTCAGCGGTCGTCATCGCCGGTCCACTAGCTGCCACCGATCCCTTTTCCTTTTTCTGTTGGTTTTGTCTTTTTAGTAACACCTGTTTCTTGTTTACATTTAGTTGGGCTATTTAAGCTGGTCGGCCCGCCTGCTCTTTGTGTGGGCTTATTTTCCCCACTGTGTTTGTGTGTGGTAGTGTATTGGTAGCGTGTTTCATTTTGGGGTTTTCCCTCTGGACTTGTTCTGTCCTGGTTTTGGGTATCGTGTTTGTTGCGCCCGTGAGTTTTGGCGCACACGATTTCCCCCCCGTGCCTAAATAAAACACAACTCAGTACTTTATGCCTCCTGCGCCTGACTCCGCACCCACTGCGCTTAAGTGCACTACATTTTACTCAAGACATTGTGCTTATTAAGGAAGTTTAGAACTCTTACATTGATAATACTACAGAAAACCTTCCCCAGGTTACTGTTCACACAAATGCCTCTGTAATTGTAAGGGTCAAATTTAAAGATTGGGGTTTAGAGTCCTTGATTCCAGATGTCAGGGAAATAACCTACACTCAGGATCAAATTAAACAGTTTTAATATAGCCAATTGAAATTTTGCGCTAGTGAGTTTGAGCATCTCATTTAGGATGCCATCAGGTCCACATGCATTTTTAAATTTGAGAGCCTGAAGTTTCTTATAGAGCTCCTGGTCAGTAATTGTGGAGTCCAGTGGATTTTGATTGTCCTTCTGTAACGGCGTTCTTCGTTTGTTGAAAGAGAGGACCGAAATGCAGCGTGGTGGTTAATCATGATCTTTAATGAAACTAATGACGGAACGATACATGAACTAACTTATAAATACAAAAACAACAAACGGAACGTGAAACCTAATACAGCCTATCTGGTGACACAACACAGAGACAGGAACAATCACCCACGAAAGACAAAGCGAACTCAGGCTACCTAAATACGGTTCCCAATCAGAGGCAACGAGAAGCACCTGACTCTGATCAAGAACCGCCTCAGGCAGCCAAGCCTAACTAGACACACCCCTAAACCTAGCAATCCCAAATCCTATAAAACCCCAATACGAAACACAACACGTAACCCATGTCACACCCTGGCCTGACCAAAATATATAACGAAAACACAAAACACTAAGACCAAGGCGTGACACCTTCATTGCTTTTTCTAATTAATCCATTCAACTTCTCATTAATTTGGTGTTGTTCTGCGTTTGTGTCAATTTGAACAGGGTTGTTTTAAAATGGGTTGTCCATATGTCACAATTTTGTATGGCTAATTCCTCTTGTTTAGATTTTTTTATTTTTTTCCCAATTTTGCCAGAAGTTGTTTGTGTTAATGGCTCTTCAATTAGTGTTGTACTGTACTTTTGTGTACAGTGTACAGTGTACGTGTCACATTCTGACCTTAGTTCTTTTGTTATGTCTTTGTTTTAGTATGGTCAGGGCGTGAGTTGGGTGGGTTGTCTATGTTAGTTTTTCTATGATTTGCTATTTCTGTGTTTGGCCTGGTAAGGTTCTCAATCAGAGGCAGCTGTCAATCGTTGTCCCTGATTGAGAACCATATTTAGCATGTTTCTATTGTGTTTCGTGGGTGATTGTTTTCTGGTGTGTGTCTGCACCAGCCAGAACTGTTCTCGGTCGTTTCTCTTTGGTATTTTTGTTATTTCCGTGTTTATTTGAATAAATATGGACACATACCACATACCACATACCACGCTGCACCTGCCGGGCTAGAGTGGGCATCGAGCCAGGTGCCATGAAGCCGGCTCAGCACATCTGGTCTCCAATGCGTCTCCTCGGGCCGGGGTACATGGTACCAGCCCTACGCATGGTGTCCCCGGTTCGCCAGCGGGCTATTCCACCTCGCCGCACTGGCCTGGCTACGGGGAGCATTCAGCCAGGTAGGGTTGGGCAGGCTCGGTGCTCGAGACCTCCAGTGTGCCTTCAAGGTCCGGTCTATCCGGTGCCACCTTCACGCACCAGCCCTCCGGTGGCAGCCCCCCGCACCAGGCTGTCTCTCCGTCTCCTCCCTACAGGTGCTCCCGCCTGTCCAGGGCTGCCAGAGTCTTCCTCCTGCCCAGTGCTGCCAGAGTCTCCCGTCTGTCCTGAGCTGCCAGAGCTGCCCGTCTGTCCTGAGCTGCCAGAGCCGCCCGTCTGTCCTGAGCTGCCAGAGCCGCCCGTCTGTCCTGAGCTGCCAGAGCCGCCCGTCTGTCCTGAGCTGCCAGAGCCGCCCGTCTGTCCTGAGCTGCCAGAGCCACCGGTCAGTCAGGAGCTGCCAGAGCCGCCGGTCAGTCAGGAGCTGCCAGAGCCGTCCGTTACTCCGGTGCTGCCGGAATCGCCCTGCACTCCAGAGCTGCCGAAGTCTCCCGCCTGTCCGGTGCTGCCGGAATCTCCCATCTGTCCGGTGCTAACGGAATCTCCCGTCTATTCGGGACCCGTGGCTAGGGTCCGCAGTCCGAGGTCGGTGGCGAGGGTCGCCGCTCTAAAGGGGCCACGGAGGCGGGCTAAGAGGCGGACAAGGACTATGGTGGAGTGGGGTCCACGTCCCGCGCCAGAGCCTCCACCGTGGACAGACACCCACCCAGACCCTCCCCTATAGGTTCAGGTTTTGCGGCCGGAGTACGAACCTTTGGGGGGGGGGGGTACTGTCACGTTCTGACCTTAGTTCTTTTGTTATGTCCTTGTTTTAGTATGGTCAGGGCGTGAGTTGGGTGGGTTGTCTATGTTAGTTTTTCTATGATTTGCTATTTCTGTGTTTGGCCTGGTATGGTTCTCAATCAGACGCAGCTGTCAATCGTTGTCCCTGATTGAGAACCATATTTAGGGAGCCTGTTTTCTATTGTGTTTCGTGGGTGATTGTTTTCTGGTGTGTGTCTGCACCAGCCAGAACTGTTTTCGGTCGTTTCTCTTTGGTATTTTTGTTATTTCCGTATTCATTTCAATAAATATGACACATACCACGCTGCACCTTGGTCCTCACCTTCTTCCACCAACAACGGCCGTTACAGTACGTTTATAGAGTTTTAAAGTCTCACAGTAATGAAGGCGTAATTCACCATTATTTGGGTCTCTGTGCTTTTGGTTGGATAGTGTTCTAAGTTTTTTCCTTATACTTTTACAATCTGCATCAAACCAGTTGTCATCTGTCGTCTTTTTTGTTTTGTTTTTATCAATTTCAATTGTGCTTCTTTTGCCGTTTGCCTGAATATATAGTTGATGTTTTGTACTGCTAGATTGATGCCTTCTTTGCTGTGAGTGAATGTGGCATCCAGAAAGTTATCTAAGACTGTTTGGATATTTTGGTTCCAGGTTGTTTTCTGGTATCTTCTGTGCTGTTTTGGGCCCATCTGTATGAATGTCTGATGTTGTACAGTTTACTGGGCTGTGAATGTGTGGTTGTTTCCATGTCTGTTCTTTTGAGGAACAACGTAATTTGGCTGTGATCAGACAGAGGTGTTAGAGGCTTGACAGTGAATGAGCTGTACAATCTCTCTCTCTCTCTCTCTCTCTCTGTCATTTTCTCTCTCTCTCGGTCTTTCTCTCTCACTCTCTCTCTCTCTTGCTCTTTGTCTTTCTTTCTCTCTCTCTCTGTCTTTCTCAATTCAATTCAAGGGGCTTTATTGGCATGGGAAACATGTGTTTACATTGCCAAAGCAAGTGAGGTAGATAATATACAAAAGTGAAATAAACAATCAAAATTAACAGTAAACATTACACATACAGAGTTTCAAAACAAAGACATTACAAATGTCATATTATATATATATACAGTGTTGTAACAATGTACAAATGGTTAAAGTACACAAGGGAAAATGAATAAGCATAAATATGGGTTGTAATTACAATGGTATTTGTTCTTCACTGGTTGCCCTTTTCTTGTGGCAACAGGTCACAAATCTTGCTGCTGTGATGGAACACTGTGGAATTTCACCCAGTAGATATGGGAGTTTATTCAATTTGATTTGTTTTTGAATTCTTTGTGGATCTGTGTAATCTGAGGGAAATATGTCTCTCTAATATGGTCATACATTGGGCAGGAGGTTAGGAAGTGCAGCTCAGTTTCCACCTCATTTTGTGGGCAGTGAGCACATAGCCTGTCTTCTCTTGAGATCCATGTCTGCCTACGGCGGCAATAGCAAGGCTATGCTCACTGAGTCTGTTCATAGTTTTTTTTTCTCTCTCTCTCTCTCTCTCTCTCTTTCTCTCTCTCTCTCTCTTTCTCTCTCTCTACATAAGTATTTGATCACCTACCAACCAGTAAGAATTCCGTCTCTCACAGACCTGTTAGTTTTTCTTTAAGAAGCCCTCCTGTTCTCACCCCTCACTCATTACCTGTATTAACTGCACCTGTTTGAACTCGTTACCTGTATAAAAGACACCTGTCCACACACTCAATCAAACAGACTCCAACATCTCCACAATGGCCAAGACCAGAGAGCTGTGTAAGGACATCAGGGATAAAATTGTAGACCTGCACAAGGCTGGGATGGGCTACAGGACAATAAGCAAGCAGCTTGGTGAGAAGGCAACAACTGTTGGCACAATTATTAGAAAATGGAAGAAGGTCAAGATGATGGTCAATCACCCTCGGTCTGGGGCTCCATGCAAGATCTCACCTCTATGCAAGATGTGAAGGATCAGCCCAGAACTACACGGCAGGACCTGGTCAATGACCTGAAGAGAGCTGGGACCACAGTCTCAAAGAAGACCATTAGTAACACACTACGCCGTCATGGATTAAAATCCTGCAGTTCACGCAAGGTCCCCCTGCTCAAGCCAGCGCATGTCCAGACCCGTCTGAAGTTTGCCAATGACCATCTGGATGATCCAGAGGAGGAATGGGAGAAGGTCATGTGGTCTGATGAGACAAAACTAGAGCTTTTGGTCTAAACGGAGGAGTGGGCCAAAATCCCTGCTGCAGTGTGTGCAAACCTGGTCAAGAATTGCAAACAAAGATAACTGTATAATGCCATATGTCCTCTCTCTCTCTCTCTCTCACTCTCTCTCTCTTACTCTCTCTCTCTCTTACTCTCTCTCTCTCTTACTCTCTCTCTCTCTTACTCTCTCTCTCTCTTACTTTCTCTCTCTCTTACTCTCTCTCTCTCTCTTACTTTCTCTCTCTCTTACTTTCTCTCTCTCTTACTTTCTCTCTCTCTTACTTTCTCTCTCTCTTACTTTCTCTCTCTCTTACCTCTCTCTTCTCTCTTACTCTCTCTCTCTCTTACTCTCTCTCTCTCTTACTTTCTCTCTCTCTTACTCTCTCTCTCTTACTTTCTCTCTACTTTCTCTCTCTTTCTCACTCTCTCTCTCTCTCTCTTCCTCTCTCTCTTCTCTCTCTCTCTCTTCCTCTCTCTCTCTCTCTCTTACTTTCTCTCTCTCTCTCTCTTACTTTCTCTCTCTTACTTTCTCTCTCTTACTTTCTCTCTCTTACTTTCTCCCTCTCTTCCTCTCTCTCTCTCGCTCTCTCTCTGTCTCTCTTCCTCTCTCTCTCTCTCTCTCTCTCGCTCTCACTCCCTCCCACCCTCTGTAAGTCCCTCCCTCCCACCCTCTGTAGGTCCCTCCCACCCTCCGTAGGTCCCTCCCTCCCACCACCGTAGGTCCCTCCCTCCCTCCCACCCACCGTAGGTCCCTCCCTCACACCCTCTGTAGGTCCCTCCCACCCACCCTCCATAGGTCCCTCCCTCCCACCCACCGTAGGTCCCTCCCTCCCACCCTCCGTAGGTCCCTCCCTCCCACCCACCGTAGGTCCCTCCCACCCACCCTCCATAGGTCCCCTCCCTCCCACCCACCGTAGGTCCCTCCCACCCTCCGTAGGTCCCTCCCTCCCACCCTCCGTAGGTCCCTCCCTCCCACCCACCGTAGGTCCCTCCCTCCCACCCTCCGTAGGTCCCTCCCTCCCACCCACCGTATGTCCCTCCCTCCCACCACCATAGGTCCCTCCCTCCCACCCTCCGTAGGTCCCTCCCTCCCACCCACCGTAGGTCCCTCCCTCCCACCCACCGTAGGTCCCTCCCTCCCACCCTCCGTTGGTCCCTCCCTCCCACCCACCGTAGGTCCCTCCCTCCCACCCTCCGTAGGTCCCTCCCACCCACCGTAGGTCCCTCCCTCCCACCCTCCGTAGGTCCCTCCCTCCCACCCACCGTAGGTCCCTCCCTCCCACCCTCCGTAGGTCCCTCCCTCCCACCCTCCGTAGGTCCCTCCCTCCCACCCTCCGTAGGTCCCTCCCTCCCACCCTCCGTAGGTCCCTCCCTCCCACCCACCGTAGGTCCCTCCCTCCCACCACCATATGTCCCTCCCTCCCACCACCATATGTCCCTCCCTCCCACCACCATATGTCCCTCCCTCCCACCACCATAGGTCCCTCCCTCCCACCCTCCGTAGGTCCCTCCCTCCCTCCCACCGTAGGTCCCTCCCTCCCACCGTAGGTCCCTCCCTCCCACCCACCGTAGGTCCCTCCCTCCCACCCACCGTAGGTCCCTCCCTCCCACCCACCGTAGGTCCCTCCCTCCCACCCACCGTATGTCCCTCCCTCCCACCATCTCCAAGACATTTACATATCTTTGAAAGAAAATAATAAAACAGGAGGGAGGGAGGGGGGGAGGGAGGGAGGGAGGGGGGGGGGAATAGAGAGAGGGAGCCCAGCTCTACTAGATTACATTCCTCCCATCAAGAAGATGAGGGAGAGAGCAGAGAGAGGTCTGTGGGGAGGATCTTTATTCAGATTTGTGTGTGAATTGTTTATCACGGTGACAGAAGCGTGCCAGAGCTGAGATAAAGGCAGAGTTCCATCACGGGCCATGTGACAGCAACCCCCAGAAATATTATTAATAGATACTGACTTGATTTGCCACGATTGCAGCGCCTTGGCACCGCTTGATTGTGGCCTGTGAAGTTACGTCCAAAGGGGAAGCGATTTTTCAAAAGTCTCTGCGATTTCTCCCCTTCACCCCCCCCCCCCCCCCACCACCCATCCTTCCCCTCTTCTATATCTCACCCCCCCCTGAAGATTTGCATCTCTTTTCCAAGGAGCTGATATGAGAGAGAGATAAAGAGAGTAGAGAACTATTTGCACATCATTAAGTGTAATGTTGTAAGTGTAATGTTTACAGTCAAATTGTTGCTTATCTATTTCACTTGCTTTGGCAATGTAAACATTTGTTTCCAATGCCAATAAATCTTAAATTGAATTGAGAGGAAAAAGAGAGAGAGAGAGAGAGAGAGAGAGAGAGGGGAAAACATAACATATGGCATTATACAGTTACCTTTGTTTGCAATTCTTGACCAGGTTTGCACACACTGCAGCAGGGATTTTGGCCCACTCCTCCGTTTAGACCAAAAGCTCTAGTTTTGTCTCATCAGACCACATGACCTTCTCCCATTCCTCCTCTGGATCATCCAGATGGTCATTGGCAAACTTCAGACGGGTCTGGACATGCGCTGGCTTGAGCAGGGGGACCTTGCGTGAACTGCAGGATTTTAATCCATGACGGCGTAGTGTGTTACTAATGGTCTTCTTTGAGACTGTGGTCCCAGCTCTCTTCAGGTCATTGACCAGGTCCTGCCGTGTAGTTCTGGGCTGATACTTCACATCTTGCATAGAGGTGAGATCTTGCATGGAGCCCCAGACCGAGGGTGATTGACCATCATCTTGACCTTCTTCCATTTTCTAATAATTGTGCCAACAGTTGTTGCCTTCTCACCAAGCTGCTTGCTTATTGTCCTGTAGCCCATCCCAGCCTTGTGCAGGTCTACAATTTTATCCCTGATGTCCTTACACAGCTCTATGGACTTGGCCATTGTGGAGAGGTTGGAGTCTGTTTGAGTGTGTGGACAGGTGTCTTTTATACAGGTAACGAGTTCAAACAGGTGCAGTTAATACAGGTAATGAGTGAGAACAGGGGGTGAGAACAGGAGGGCTTCTTAAAGAAAAACTAACAGGTCTGTGAGAGACGGAATTCTTACTGGTTGGTAGGTGATCAAATACTTATGTCATACAATAAAATGCTAATTATTTACTTAAAAATCATACAATGTGATTTTCTGGATTTTTGTCTCTCCGTCTCTCACAGTTGAAGTGTACCTATGATGAAAAATTACAGACCTCTACATGCTTTTAAGTAGGAAAACCTGCAAAATCGTCAGTGTATCAAATACTTATTCTCCCCACTGTATATTAACGAATTGGTGCGGGCACTAGAAAAGTCTGCAGCACCTGGCCTCACCCTACTAGAATCTGAAGCCAAATGTCTACTGTTTGCTGATGATCTGGTGCTTCTGTCACCGACCAAGGAGCAGCACCTAGATATTCTACACAGATGCTGACAGAACTGGGCCCTGACAGTAAATCTCAGTAAGAACAAAATAATGGTGTTCCAAAAAAGGTCCAGTCGCCAGGACCACAATTACAAGTTCTATCTAGACACCTAGAGCACACAAAAAACTATACATACCTTGGCCTAAACATCAGCGCCAGAGGTAACTTCCACAAAGCTGTGAACGATCTGAGAGACAAGGCAAGAAGGGCATTCTATGCCATCAGAAGGAACATAAAATTCAACATACCAATTAGGATCTGGCAAAAAATACTTGAATCAGTCATAGAGCCCATTGCCCTTTATGGTTGTGAGGTCTGGGGTCTGCTCACCCACCAAGAATTCACAAAATGGGACAAACACCAAATTGAGACTCTGCATGCAGAATTCTGCAAAAATATCTTCCGTGTACAACGTAGAACACCAAATAATGCATGCAGAGCAGAATTAGGCCGATACCCACTAATTATCTAAATCCAGAAAAGAGCCATTAAATTCTATAACCACCTACAAGGAAGCGATTCCCAAACCTTCCATAACAAAGCCATCACCTACAGAGAGATGAACCTGAAGAAGAGTCCCCTAAGCAAGCTGGTCTTGGGGCTCTCTTCACAAACACACCCCCACAGAGCCCCAGGACAGCAGCACAATTAGACCCAATCAAATCATGAGAAAACAAAAAGAGAATTACTTGACACATTGGAAAGAATTAACAAAAAAACAGAGCGCACTAAAATGCTATTTGGTCCTACACAGAGAGTACACAGCGGCAGAATACCTGACCACTGTGACTGACCCAAAATGAAGGAAAGCTTTGACTATGTACAGACTCAGTGAGCATAGCCTTGCTATTGAGAAAGGACGCCATAGGCAGACATGGCTCTCAAGAGAAGACAGGCTATGTGCTCACTGCCCACAAAATGAGGTGGAAACTGAGCTGCACTTCCTAACTTTCTGTCCAATGTATGACCACATTAGAGAGACATATTTCCCTCATATTACATATTTCCCTCAAACACCAATGCAAATACAACCCATATTTATGCTTATTTATTTTCCCTTGTGTACCCTTAACCATTTGTACATCATTACAACACTGTATATATACGTAATATGACATTTGTACTGTCTTTATTGTTTTGAAACTTCTGTATGTGTGATGTTTACTGTTAACTTTTATTGTTTATTTCACTTTTGTATATTATCTACCTCACTTGCTTTGGCAATGTTAACACGTTTCCCATGTCAATAAAGCCCCTTGAATTGAATAGAGAGAGAGAGAGAGAGAGAGAGAGAGAGAGAGAGAGAGAGAGAGAGAGAGAGAGAGAGAGAGAGAGAGAGAGAGAGAAGAAAACAATTCAGTAAGTCCCAACCAATAGATGTAACAGAGGAGGGTTAAGGCCAGTCAGTCAGCACCACCAGTGTTTGACAGAGCCTCGCTCCCATCATCTACCCCCACCCAGAACAGACAGTTCCCCCACCTACTCTGCATACCCCCATCTACATGCATTTAATTGTGGGGTGACAGGGAGGGTTTGAGCTGTGCCCCAGACAGCCCCAACCCGAGATCCATGGAGAGGCCTGGTGGCTCTGACAGCATACACATGCTCACACACACGCACACCCACACAAACACATGCTCACACACACGCACGCCCACACAAACACATGCTCACACACACACACGCCCACACACACACTCACACATACGCCCACAGACACGCTCACAGACACAAACACATGCTCACACACACGCCCACACACACACACACTCACACACACGCCCACAGACACGCTCACAGACACAAACACATGCTCACACACACGCCCGCACACACACTCACACACACACACTCACACACACATGCCCACAGACACGCTCACAGACAGAAACACATGCTCACACACACGCCCACACACACACTCACACACACGCTCACACACACGCCCACAGACACGCTCACAGACACAAACACATGCTCACACACACGCCCACACACACACTCACACACACTCACACGCAATGCCCCACCTCACATCATCTGGTCCACATGTCAACAGCGACTGGCATGGTGTATACAACTAGAGCGGCATGCATCCTGTAGCTGTACTTAATGTCTCTGTGGCTTTTCCCTGGAAACAGAAACACCAAACAAACAACTTATCCTCTAATGGTGGGACACAACAGAGGCTAGAATCCTAAACACAGAGCTTTTTTATTAATAACACTGAGACTATCGTCTACTGGGGCGGCAGGGTAGCCTAGTGGTTTGAGCGTTGGACTAGTAACCGGAAGGTTGCAAGTTCAAACCCCCGAGCTGACAAGGTACAAATCTGTCGTTCTGCCCCTTCTGGCTGTTCCTAGGCCGTCATTGAAAATAAGAATTTGTTCTTAACTGTCTTGCCTGGTTAAATAAAGGTAAAATAAAAAAATACTGGCTCACTCTTAAGCCTCAACACACGCCAGGCCGACGTGCCGGGACAATTTCTCCTCCACATAAAAACCAGGAAGGCTAATATGCACATGCAGAGCGCGGGTGCTTCCTATCCATTCCCCCGTGCATATTAAAGACACTTGTCATCAAGATATCACGGAGAAACAAGAGCTGTGAGAACGAGGGGCACAGGCTAGGTTGACAATGGCATCATATTCATTATGTTGTGCACTACTTTTGACCAGAGGGCCCACAGGGAGGACGGTTCATAGGGAATAGGGTCTATAGGGAATAGGGTTCATAGGGAATAGGGTCTATAGGGAATAGGATTCACATGGAATAGGGTCCATAGGGAATAGGGTTCATAAAGAATAGGGTTCATAGGGAATAGGGTCGATAGGGAATAGGGTCCATAGGGAATAGGGTTAATAAGGAATAGGGTTCATATGGAATAGGGTCTGTAGGGAATATGGTTCATAGGGAATAGGGTTCATAGGGAATAGGGTTCATAAGGAATAAGGTTCATAGGGAATAGGGTCAATAGGGAATAGGGTCCATAGGGAATAGGGTTCATAGGGAATAGGGTTCATCGGGAATAGGGTCGATAGGGAATAGGGTATATAGGGTTCATATGGAATAGCGTCTAAATGGAATAGGGTCTTTAGGGAATAGGGTCTAAAGGAATAGGGTCCATAGGGAACAGGGTCTAAAGGAATAGGGTCCATAGGGAATAGGGTCTAAAGGAATAGGGTCCATAGGGAATAGGGTTAATAAGGAATAGGGTTCATATGGAATAGGGTCTGTAGGGAATAGGGTTCATAGGGAATAGGGTTCACATGGAATAGGGTCCATAGGGAATAGGGTTCATAGGGAATAGGGTCCATAGGGAATAGGGTATATAGGGTTCATATGGAATAGGGTCTTTAGGGAATAGAGTTCGTAGGGAATAGGGTCTAAAGGAATAGGGTCCATAGGGAATAGGGTCTAAAGGAATAGGGTCCATAGGGAATAGGGTCTAAAGGAATAGGGTCCATATGGAATAGGGTCTGTAGGGAATATGGTTCATAGATAATAGGGTTCATAGGGAATAGGGTCTATAAAGAATTGGGTCTATTGGGAATAGGGTCTATAGGGCATAGGGTTCATAAGGAATAGGGTCTATAGGGAATAGGGTATATTGGGAATAGGGTCCATGGGGAATAGGCTCTATTGGAAATAAGGTTAATAGAGAATAGGGTTCACAGGGAATAGGGTCTACAGGGAATAGTTTTCATTGGGAATAGTGTCTATAGGGATTAGTGTTCATAGGGAATAGTGTCTATAAGGAATAGGGTTCATAGGCAATAGGGTATTCAGGGAAAATGTTCTATATGGAATAGGGTTGATAGGGAATAGGGTCTATAGGGAATAGGGTCTATAAGGAATAGGGTTCATAGGCAATAGGGTATTCAGGGAAAATGTTCTATATGGAATAGGGTCTACAGTGAATAGGGTCTTTAGGGAATAGAGTTTGTAGGGAATAGGGTTCATAGGGAATAGGGTTCATAGGGAATAGGGTCTACAGGGAATAGTTTTCATTGGGAATAGTGTCTATAGGGATTAGTGTTCATAGGGAGTAGTGTCTATAAGGAATAGGGTTCATAGGCAATAGGGTATTCAGGGAAAATGTTCTATATGGAATAGGGTTGATAGGGAATAGGGTCTATAGGGAATAGGGTCTATAAGGAATAGGGTTCATAGGCAATAGGGTATTCAGGGAAAATGTTCTATATGGAATAGGGTCTACAGTGAATAGGGTCTTTAGGGAATAGAGTTCGTAGGGAATAGGGTTCATAGGGAATAGGGTTCATAGGGAATAGGGTTCATAAAGAATAGGGTTCACATGGAATAGGGTCCATAGGGAATAGGGTCTACAGTGAATAGGGTCTTTGGGAAATAGAGTTCGTAGTGAATAGGGTCTAAAGGAATGGGGTTAATAAGGAATAGGGCTCATAGGGAATGGGGTCTATAGGGAATAGGGCTCATAGGGCATAGAGTCTATAGGGAATAGGCCTCATAGGGAATAGGGTCTATAGGGAATAGGCCTCATAGGGAATATGGTCTGTAGGGAATAGGCATCATATGGAATAGGGTATGTAGGGAATAGGGTTCATAGGGAATAGGGTCTGTAGGGAATAGGCCTCATAGGGAATAGGGTCTGTAGGGAATAGGGTTCATAGGGAATAGGGTCTGTAGAGAATAGGGTCTGTAGGGAATAGGGTTCATAAGGAATAGGGTCTGTAGGGAATAGGGTTAATTGTGAATAGGTTCTATAGGGATTAGGGTTAATTGTGAATAGGTTCTAAAGGGATTAGGGTTAATTGTGAATAGGTTCTATAGGGATTAGGGTTAATTGTGAATAGGTTCTATAAGGATTAGGGTTAATTGTGAATAGGTTCTATAAGGATTAGGGTTAATTGTGAATAGGTTCTATAGGGATTAGGGTTTATAGGGAATATACTTCTTTTTGGATTAGGGTACATAGGAAATAGGGTTCATAGAGAATAGGGTACATAGGGAATATGGTACATAGGAAATAGGGTTCATAGAGAATAGGGTACATAGGGAATAGGGTACATAGGAAATAGTGTCTATAGGAAATAGGGTTCATAGAGAATAGGGTTCACATGGAATAGGGTCTATAGGGAATAGTTTTCATTGGGAATAGTGTCTTTGGGGAATAGTGTTCATTGGGAATAGTGTCTATGGGGAATAGTGTTCATTGGGAATAGTGTCTATGGGGAATAGTGTTCATTGGGAATAGTGTCTTTGGGGAATAGTGTTCATTGGGAATAGTGTCTATGGGGAATAGTGTTCATCGGGAATAGTGTCTTTGGGGAATAGTGTTCATTGGGAATAGTGTCTTTGGGGAATAGTGTTCATTGGGAATAGTGTCTTTGGGGAATAGTGTTCATTGGGTCTATAGAATAGTTCATAGGGAATAGGGTTCATAAGGAATTTGGTCTATAGGGAATAGTGTTCATAGGGAATAGGGCTCAAATGGAATAGTGTCTATAGGGAATAGGAACTATAGGGAATATATTTACTCCTGAGGTGCTGACCTGTTGCATCGTCTACAACCACTGTGATTATTATTATCTTTCCATACAGATCATCTATGAACATTTGAACATCTTGGCCATGTTCTGTTATAATCTCCACCCGGCACAGCCAGAAGAGGACTGGCCACCCCTCAGAGCCTCGTTCCTCTCAAGGTTTCTTCCAAGGTTCCGGCCATTCTAGTGAGTTTTCCCAAGCCACCGTGCTTCTACATCTACATTGCATTCTGTTTGGAGTTTCAGGCTGGGTTTCTGAACAGCACTTTGTGACATCAGCTGATGTAAGAAGGCCTTCATAAATGTATTGATTAATTGATAGGGAATAGGGTCTTTATTGAATAGGGTCTATAGGGAATAGGGTATATTGGGAATCACATCTATAAGGAATAGGGCCCATAGGGAGTAGGGTCTATAAGGAATAGGGTCTATAGGGAATAGGGTATATAGGGAATCGTGTCTATAAGGAATAGGGTATATAGGGAATAGGGTCTATAGGGAATAGGGCCCATAGGGAGTAGGGTCTATAAGGAATGTGGTCTATAGGGAATAGGGTCTATAAGGAATAGGGCCCATAGGGAGTGGGGTCGGTAAGGAATAGGGTCCATGGGGAATAGGTTCCATTGGGAACTCAACCACAGTTCCTCAGAGACCGACTCAGTCACTCGCCATCAAAACCATGAAATTAGACCTAGGGAAAATAGCCACGTGATGGGAAAAATGATACACTGTAGTACATTTAGCATATAATAATAAATATATAAAACTCTGCCTTCCTTGAAACGGATGCATGTAAATTATCCCGTGCCACAAAGACAAATTGGTCATTCAGGTTTGGAATGAAAATGACACTAAAGTGCAGAAATGGAAAGGGTGCAGTAGAGAGAGAGAGGGAATAAGGGGTTGTTAAAATGTCCCATTTCAGATGCCCTGCCTTTAGTAGAGGAGACATTACAGTCAGATGTGATGAAACAAGAGGCCAGATGTACAGCAGGCAGCAAATAGAGGTTTCATGTAAGCAGTAGTAGTCTTATACAATGCAACACATTTAGATGTACTATACATTGGTGAAAGACACACTGATGTATATGAAATTGGTGGTTTTAATGGTATTTATAATGGTGGTTATATTGGTTGTTATAATGGTATTTATAATGGTGGTTATATTGGTGGTTATATTGGTATTAATAATGGTCATTATATTGGTGGTTATATTGGTATTAATAATGGTGGTTATAATGGTTGTTATAATGGTATTTATAATGGTGGTTATATTGTTGGTTATATTGGTATTAATATTGGTGGTTATAATGGTTGTTATATTGGTATTTATAATGGTGGTTATAATGGTGGTAATAATAGTATTTATAATGGTGGTTATATTGTTGGTTATATTGGTATTAATAATGGTGGTTATAATGGTTGTTATAATGGTATTTATAATGGTGATATTGGTGGTTATATTGGTATTAATAATGGTGGTTATAATGGTATTTATAATGGTATTTATAATGGTTGTTATATTGGTATTTATAATGGTTGTTATATTGGTGGTTATATTGGTATTAATATTGGTGGTTATAATGGTTGTTATATTGGTATTTATAATGGTGGTTATAATGGTGGTTATATTGGTTGTTATAATGGTGTTTATAATGGTGGTTACGTTGGTATTAATAATGGTGGTTATAATGGTTGTTATATTTGTATTTATAATGGTGGTTATAATGGTGGTTATATTGGTTGTTATAATGGTGTTTATAATGGTGGTTACGTTGGTATTAATAATGGTGGTTATAATGGTTGTTATATTTGTATTTATAACGGTGGTTATAATGGTGTTTATAATGGTGGTTACGTTGGTATTAATAATGGTTGTTATAATGGTATTTATAATGGTGGTTATATTGAAGCTGACTCCTACTTCTTTAGTTTATCGATTACATTTCAGCATCGCAACAACCAGGACACGTGAACTCAAAATAACGCATTATTTAACACATTTGGTTTTCAAACGTTGCAGAAAGACGTCGGTATATGTGGTTTCTATCATTGTGAGATGTTCATGTCAATTGATGAAGAGAGGAAAGCATTACTTCTCCATCCAAATCAGGAGAACCTTTCTCTGAATGATACAGCCCAGACAAGAGGTTTGGTCCTTCGAGCCATGGACGCTTATTGGCTGACAGCCGTGGTATACCAGACCGTACACCACAGGTATGACAAAATACTTAATTTTTCTGCTCTAATTATGTTGGTAACTAGTTTATAACAGCAATAAGGCACCTCTGAGGTTTGTGGTATATGGCCAATATACAGTGACTAAGGGCTGTATCCAGGCACTCCGCGTCACGTTGTGCCTAAGAACAGCACTTAGCCGTGGTATATTGGCCATATACCACACCACCTCGGTCCTTATTGCCTTAATTATTCCTACTTGAAATAGTGTAGGTACATGTAAACATTGTTGATACAATTCACAGAGATCCTCAGCTAAACAATATAGCCATAATTTATAGTACAGTGCCTTGCGAAAGTATTCGGCCCCCTTGAACTTTGCGACCTTTTGCCACATTTCAGGCTTCAAACATTAAGATATAAAACTGTATTTTTTTGTGAAGAATCAACAACAAGTGGGACACAATCATGAAGTGGAACGACATTTATTGGATATTTAAAACTTTTTTAACAAATCAAAAACTGAAAAATTGGGCGTGCAAAATTATTCATCCCCTTTACTTTCAGTGCAGCAAACTCTCTCCAGAAGTTCAGTGAGTATCTCTGAATGATCCAATGTTGACCTAAATGACTAATGATGATAAATACAATCCACCTGTGTGTAATCAAGTCTCCGTAGAAATGCACCTGCACTGTGATAGTCTCAGAGGTCCGTTAAAAGCGCAGAGAGCATCATGAAGAACAAGGAACACACCAGGCAGGTCCGAGATACTGTTGTGAAGAAGTTTAAAGCCAGATTTGGATACAAAAAGATTTCCCAAGCTTTAAACATCCCAAGGAGCACTGTGCAAGCGATAATATTGAAATGGAAGGAGTATCAGACCACTGCAAATCTACCAAGACCTGGCCGTCCCTCTAAACTTTCAGCTCATACAAGGAGAAGACTGATCAGAGATGCAGCCAAGAGGCCCATGATCACTCTGGATGAACTGCAGAGATCTACAGCTGAGGTGGGAGACTCTGTCCATAGGACAACAATCAGTCGTATATTGCACAAATCTGGCCTTTATGGAAGATTAGCAAGAAGAAAGCCATTTCTTAAAGATATCCATAAAAAGTGTTGTTTAAAGTTTGCCACAAGCCACTTGGGAGACACACCAAACATGTGGAAGAAGGTGCTCTGGTCAGATGAAACCAAAATTGAACTTTTTGGCAACAATGCAAAACGTTATGTTTGGCGTAAAAGCAACACAGCTCATCACCCTGAAAACACCATCCCCACTGTCAAACATGGTGGTGGCAGCATAATGGTTTGGGCCTGCTTTTCTTCAGCAGGGACAGGGAAGATTGTTAAAATTGATGGGAAGATGGATGGAGCCAAATACAGGACCATTCTGGAAGAAAACCTGATGGAGTCTGCAAAAGACCTGAGACTGGGATGGAGATTTGTCTTCCAACAAGACAATGATCCAAAACATAAAGCAAAATCTACAATGGAATGGTTCAAAAATAAACATATCCAGGTGTTAGAATGGCCAAGTCAAAGTCCAGACCTGAATCCAATCGAGAATCTGTGGAAAGAACTGAAAACTGCTGTTCACAAATGCTCTCCATCCAACCTCACTGAGCTCGAGCTGTTTTGCAAGGAGGAATGGGAAAAAATGTCAGTCTCTTGATGTGCAAAACTGATAGAGACATACCCCAAGCGACTTACAGCTGTAATCGCAGCAAAAGGTGGCGCTACAAAGTATTAACTTAAGGGGGCTGAATAATTTTGCACGCCCAATTTTTCAGTTTTTGATTTGTTAAAAAAGTTTGAAATATCCAATAAATGTCGTTCCACTTCATGATTGTGTCCCACTTGTTGTTGATTCTTCACAAAAAAATACAGTTTTATATCTTTATGTTTGAAGCCTGAAATGTGGCAAAAGGTCGCAAAGTTCAAGGGGGCTGAATACTTTCGCAAGGCACTGTATATATTTTATTGTAAGAAGATATAGGTGTGTGTATGCCCGCGAGTGTGTGTGTGTGTGTGTGTGTGTGTGTGTGTGTGTGTGTGCGTGTGTGTGTGTGCGTGTGTGTGTGTGTGTGTGTGTGTGTGTGTGTGTGTGTGTGTGTGTGTGTGTGTGTGTGTGTGTGTGTGTGTGTGTGTGTGTGTGTGTATATATGCCTGCGAGCATGTGTGTGTGCGTGTGTGCGTGTGTGCGTGTGTGTGTGTCTGAGTGTGTGAGTAAGTGGATTCCCCCACTCTCCTCAGGCCTGACAGTCGTCCTCTGTCCTCTCTAAGTGTCTATGTCCCTGGTCTCCTCAGACCTGACAGTCGTCCCCTGTCCTCTCTAGGTGTCTATGTCCCTGGTCTCCTCCCTGGTCTCCTCAGGCCTGACAGTCGTCCCCTGTCCTCTCTAGGTGTCTATGTCCCTGGCCTCCTCAGGCCTGACAGTCGTCCCCTGTCCTCTCTAAGTGTCTATGTCCCTGGTCTCCTCAGGCCCGACAGTCGTCCCCTGTCCTCTCTAGGTGTCTATGTCCCTGGTCTCCTCAGGCCTGACAGTCCTCCCCTGTCCTCTCTAGGTGTCTATGTCCCTGGTCTCCTCAGGCCTGACAGTCCTCCCCTGTCCTCTCTAGGTGTCTATGTCCCTGGTCTCCTCAGGCCTGACAGTCGTCCCCTGTCCTCTCTAAGTCTCTATGTCCCTGGTCTCCTCAGGCCCGACAGTCATCCCCTGTCCTCTCTAGGTGTCTATGTCCCTGGTCTCCTCAGGCCTGACAGTCATCCCCTGTCCTCTCTAAGTCTCTATGTCCCTGGTCTCCTCAGACCTGACAGTCGTCCCCTGTCCTCTCTAAGTGTCTATGTCCCTGGTCTCCTCAGGCCCGACAGTCATCCCCTGTCCTCTCTAAGTGTCTATGTCCCTGGTCTCCTCAGGCCCGACAGTCGTCACCTGTCCTCTCTAAGTGTCTATGTCCCTGGTCTCCTCAGGCCTGACAGTCGTCCCCTGTCCTCTCTAGGTGTCTATGTCCTTGGTCTCCTCAGGCCTGACAGTCGTCCCCTGTCCTCTCTAAGTGTCTATGTCCCTGGTCTCCTCAGGACTGACAGTCATCCCCTGTCCTCTCTAAGGTTCTCAGTCCCTGGTCCCATCAGACCTATAGAGAACCAGACCAGTACCCTCCACCCGGAGGAATGACAAATGGCCTTAATGAAATTGGACAAATAACTCAGCATACACGCCTGAGCCCTCTGTTAAATATTAATATATTTAGGAGGATCAACATAGCCAATATTCCCCTGTTTAATATTTTATATGTGCTATTGAGAGGTAAATCCCTTCACTTCATCTCTCCATTCAGGATGCTCGTTTAACCTTACGTAATGGCGACCGCCTGACGAGAGGCGTTCTGGAGGTTATGCATCAAAGCACATACTTTACCTATAGGCACTCAACACAGTTTTACACATACGTACGAGATTAAATGAAAGCAATAGATTTGTTCTGCTGCATCAGGAACGATGACATTAGTTATATACCCTATCTGCATAAAAGCAGAAAGGTGTTGCGAGGGTCAATGGTATCCTTTGTTCTAAGTTGGACTGATTGTAATACCCGTAAACAACGTGGTAAATTATGCGTAAGGGAAACCCTGCCCTATCAAACAACCATTAACATGTTGTAATATCTATTCATATCTTCCACTGTACAGTTAGCCTACATCTGGGGGTGTTGCGTCGTGCCTCGCTGCCTATACTGTATTATACTGTACTGTACCATACTGTATTATACTGTACTACACTGTACTATACTACACTGTACTGTACTACACTGTACTGTATTATACTACACTGTACTGTATTATACTATACTGTGCTGTACTATAATATACTGTACTGTACTGTACTACACTGTACTGTATTATACTACACTGTACTGTACTATACTGTACTGTAAGGTACTACACTGTACTGTACTACACTGTACTGTATTATACTGTACTGTACTACACTGTATTACACTGTACTGTACTGTACTATACTGTATTACACTGTACTGTACTACACTGTACTACACTGTACTGTATTATACTATACTGTACTATACTATACTGTACTGTAAGGTACTACACTGTACTGTACTACACTGTACTGTATTATACTGTACTGTACTGTACTACACTGTATTACACTGTACTGTACTGTACTATACTGTATTACACTGTACTGTACTGTACTACACTGCACTGTACTACACTGTACTGTATTATACTATACTGTACTGTACTGTACTGTACTGTACTGTACTGTACTGTACTGTACTGTACTACACTGTACTGTACTACACTGTACTGTATTATACTACACTGTACTGTACTATACTGTACTGTACTGTAAGGTACTACACTGTACTGTACTACACTGTACTGTATTATACTACACTGTACTGTACTATACTGTACTGTACTTTAAGGTACTACACTGTACTGTACTACACTGTACTGTATTATACTGTACTGTACTACACTGTATTACACTGTACTGTACTGTACTACACTGTATTACACTGTACTGTACTGTACTGTATTACACTGTACTACACTGTATTACACTGTACTGTACTGCGCTGTACTGTATTACACTGTACTGTACTGTACTACACTGTGTTACACTGTACTGTACTACACTGTAAAAGGTCTCGAATAACCATTATTCAAATCGATTCAAATTAGGGGGGGGGGTGGCTTCAAAGTAATCGGCTAATATCTAATATCCCAGAAAATCTATTCCACTCCCATTTGGACACAATTGAATGAAGAGGGCAATTATTAACCACACAGATCAGGTCCCATAATTGGAGAGATTGTCATGAAGGCTAATGCATTTATTTCTGGAGGGAGAGGGAGGTAGACGCTAAGCGCTAGCTAACGTAGTAGGGGTAGGGGCTGGGTGCCAGGGGGCTGTTGGGGGCTTTGGCCACCTGGTGACTGGCTGCTCCTGGAGGGGCCTTGTACACCCCCTGTCCCCCCCTCCCCAGCCACCATACACCCACTCCCCACCGCCCCTTGATCCACCCCCCCCCCCCCCCTTCTCTGTTGTGCGTCCAGTCCTGGATCTGACACACCAGAGGGATGACCCTGAGAATCTCATTATGCTTATATTCAACATTTCCCTCCTCTACCATCACCCCTACTTCCACCATCACTTCAGCATACCATCACACTTACCTCTATCATCACCCCTACCTCCACCATCACTCCCTCCTCTATCATCACCCCTACCTCCACCATCACTCCCTCCTCTACCATCACCCCTACCTCCACCATCACTCCCTCCTCTACCATCACCCTTACCTCCACCATCACCCCTAGCTCCACCATCACCCCTACCTCCACCATCACTCCCCCCTCTACCATAACCTCTACCTCCACAATCACCATCACCTCTACCTCCACCATCACCTCTACCTCCATCATCACCCCCCCTCTCCCATCACCCCTACCTCCACCATCACACCTACCATCACCCCTAACTCAACCATCACCCCTACCACCATCATCACCCCCCTCTACCATCACCTCTACCTCCACAATCACCATCACCTCTACCTCCACCATCACCTCTACCTCCATCATCACCCCCCCTCTCCCATCACCCCTACCTCCATCATCACCCCCCCTACCATCACCCCTACCTCCACCATCAGCCCTACCGCCAATATCACCATCACCCCTACCTCCACCATCACCCCTACCTCCACCATCACCGCTACCTCCACCATCACCTCTACCTCCACCATCACACCTACCTCCACCATCACCCCTACCTCCACCATCACCATCACCCCTACCTCCACCATCACCCCTACCTCCACCTCTACCATCACCTCTACCTCTGCCATCACCTCTACCTCCACCATCACCCCTACCTCCACCATCACCCCTACCTCCACCATCACCTCTACCTCCACCATCACCCCTACCTCCACCATCACCTCTACCTCCACCATCACCCCACCATCACCCCTACCTCGACCATCACCCCTACCTCTACCATCACCCCTACCTCTACCATCACCTCTACCTCTACCATCACCTCTACCTCCACCATCACCCCTACCTCCACCATCACCTCTACCTCCATCATCACCCCCCCTCTCCCATCACCTCTACCTCTGCCATCACCTCTACCATCACCTCTACCTCTGCCATCACCTCTACCTCCACCATCACCCCTACCTCCACCATCACCCCTACCTCCACCATCACCTCTACCTCCACCATCACCCCTACCTCCACCATCACCTCTACCTCCACCATCACCCCACCATCACCCCTACCTCGACCATCACCCCTACCTCTACCATCACCCCTACCTCTACCATCACCTCTACCTCTACCATCACCTCTACCTCCACCATCACCCCTACCTCCACCATCACCTCTACCTCCACAATCACCATCACATCTACTTCCATCATCACCTCTACCTCCATCCTCACCCCCCCTACCATCACCCCTACCTCTCCAATCACCCCTACCTCTCCCATCACCCCTATCTCCACCATCACCTCTACCTCCACCATCACTCCTACCGCCACGATCACCATCACCCCTACCTCGACCATCACCCCTACCTCTACCATCACCTCTACCTCTACCATCACCTCTACCTCCACCATCACCCCTACCTCCACCATCACCCCTACCTCCACTATCACCCCTACCGCCACGATCATCATCAACCCTACCTCCACCATCACCCCTACCTCTACCATTACCTCTACCTCCACCATCACCTCTACCTCCACCATCACCCCTACCTCCACCATCACCTCTACCTCCACCATCACCCCTACCTCCACCATCACCTCTACCTCCAACATCACCCCTACCTCCACCGTCACCCCTACCTCCACCATCACCCCTACCTCCACCATCACCTCTACCATCACCTCTACCTCTACCATCACCTCTACCTCCAACATCACTCTCTCCTCTACCATCACCCCTACCTCTACCATCACCCCTACCTCTACCATCACCCCTACCTCTACCATCACCCCTACCTCCACCATCACCCCTACCTCCACCATCCCCCCTACCTCCACCATCCCCCCTACCTCCACCATCACCCTTGCCTCCACCATCACCCCTATCTCTACCATCACCCCTACCTCCACCATCACCCCTACCTCCCCCATCACCCCTACCTCCACCATCACCCCTACCATCACCCCTCCTCTACCATCCACCCATCTCACCACCTGCCCCTTCATTTGCATACAGAAGACAGCCCAAATAAGGCAATAAATCAGGTCCTATATTCAAATGGTTTTGCCTGGAGATTAAAACCCTCTGCATCCACTCTGTCCCTGAGTAAATTGTCCCTGTGCTTTTCCTCTGTCGCTGTGTGACTGCCTGGCAAGAGATGAGAGATATACATACCCCTGTTCTCATCATGGGGACAGAGGTAGTACTATAACCATCACCACACAGACACCCATATATTTAAATATAACCCCCCATCCCCCACCCCCCTCTTCTCTTTCTCTCATTGCATGGCCCAGGGATGAGATAGTCACTCACTTCAATATATCAATATACATATGCTTATATCTCATATGCCTGGGGCAAACTAACTGCCTTGGTTATCAGGCTGCCCAAGGTTTAATGACTGCCAAAGGTCACTGCTCATATGGGGTTCGAGGTGATACTTGAATATTGCTCTTAATGTAGGTCTTAGGACACTGCCTCCCTCCCTCCCGAGTCGCTACACCCAATTCACTTTACCTCAACAATTATTGAAATGAACCACCAACCATGCATGGAAATCACTATGGAATTCAACCACCAACCATGCACGGAAATCATTATGGAATTCAACCACCAACCATGCACGGAAATCATTATGGAATTCAACCACCAACCATGCATGGACATCACTATGGAATTCAACCACCATCCATGCATGGACATCATTATGGAATTCAACCACCAACCATGCATGGACATCACTATGGAATTCAACCACCAACCAAGCATGGACATCACTATGGAATTCAACCACCAACCACGCATGGAAATCACTATGGAATTCAACCACCAACCATGCATGGACATCACTATGGAATTCAACCACCAACCATGCATGGACATCATTATGGAATTCAACCACCAAACCATGCATGGACATCACTATGGAATTCAACCACCAACCATGCATGGACATCACTATGGAATTCAACCACCAACCATGCACGGAAATCACTATGGAATTCAACCACCAACCATGCATGGACATCACTATGGAATTCAACCACCAACCATGCACGGAAATCACTATGGAATTCAACCACCAACCATGCATGGACATCACTATGGAATTCAACCACCAACCATGCATAGAAATCACTATGGAATTCAACCACCAAACATGCACGGACATCACTATGGAATTCAACCACCAACCATGCATGGACATCACTATGGAATTCAACCACCAACCATGCATGGAAATCACTATGGAATTCAACCACCAACCATGCATGGACATCACTATGGAATTCAACCACCAACCATGCACGGAAATCACTATGGAATTCAACCACCAACCATGCATGGAAATCACTATGGAATTCAACCACCAACCATGCATGGACATCATTATGGAATTCAACCACCAACCATGCATGGACATCACTATGGAATTCAACCACCAACCATGCATAGAAATCACTATGGAATTCAACCACCAACCATGCACGGACATCACTATGGAATTCAACCACCAACCATGCATGGACATCACTATGGAATTCAACCACCAACCATGCATGGAAATCACTATGGAATTCAACCACCAACCATGCACGGACATCACTATGGAATTCAACCACCAACCATGCATGGACATCACTATGGAATTCAACCACCAACCATGCACGGAAATCACTATGGAATTCAACCACCAACCATGCATGGAAATCACTATGGAATTCAACCACCAACCATGCATGGACATCATTATGGAATTCAACCACCAACCATGCATGGACATCACTATGGAATTCAACCACCAACCATGCACGGAAATCACTATGGAATTCAACCACCAACCATGCACGGAAATCACTATGGAATTCAACCACCAACCATGCATAGAAATCACTATGGAATTCAACCACCAACCATGCATGGACATCACTATGGAATTCAACCACCAACCATGCACGGAAATCACTATGGAATTCAACCACCAACCATGCACGGAAATCACTATGGAATTCAACCACCAACCATGCATAGAAATCACTATGGAATTCAACCACCAACCATGCACGGACATCTAAATAATTTCCCAAAAGTATAAAAGACACAAAGGGTTTTCAATCTTCGAATGTAGTAGGTCTGTAGACTTCAAAGGCCTGTAGACTTTGTCATTTAGATTTTGGTGAGGGTGTCATGTTGATGGAAAAAGAATGGTTACCCTTCCAAGCATGAAACAGAATCCAGGACATACTTCACATGGAGGATTAGGAATGTTGAATGGAAGCATATAAATATATTGCTGGTTTTACCAAAGCATAATGAAATCATATAAAGGTGTGTGTGTGTGTGTGTGTGTGTGTGTGTGTGTGTGTGTGTGTGTGTGTGTGTGTGTGTGTGTGTGTGTGTGTGTGTGTGTGTGTGTGTGTGTGTGTGTGTGTGTGTGTGTGTGTGTGTGTGCACATGTCTAACACTCAACCACCAGGCCTCTGATCAAATAATGATTGGGTGGAAAATCGAAATGAATTCCACTTAACAGAATTCTCTATTCCAATTATTATGAATACAAGGGAGTGGGGAGAAAACAAGACAAATATGCATTTTTAGAATAAAATAGCTATCCATCAATCAATTTGTTGGGTCCCCAAACACCCATCAAAGGTTCACAGGCTGTGAAGTATAGCGATTCGCCATCAACAAACGGAGGATTGGAACCCGAAAGCCTTCAACCTTAATTAATGTTCCAGTCTGCTACTATTACTTGGTGTGTTTAACACAGATGGCAACTCGTCTTTTACGTGAATCACTGTGCCACAGTTTCACTTGTTCGACATCACTGAACTGTCTCTATCGCGCAACAAGAAAATCCATCTCCTGTCAAATCCTTCTCCCGCAAGGAGTCGTCATGTCAGTTTTTTATTTTATTATCCCTGATGTGTAAATGTGTAGGCTACAATCGGTCTGCTACGCGTTCCATTTCCTTCCTCTGCACGTCTGATTCTACAGGGAAGCAATTGTAATTATTATGAAGCAGATCATTTTGTAATTTGTGAAATAACCACTCCAGTTATCTCAAGCTGGCAGACGGTGTTGTGGCACGTTGGACAGAACAATCCTAACTATCGGGAAGACAGAACAATCCTAACTATCGGGAAGACAGAACAATCCTAACTATCGGGAAGACAGAACAATCCTCACTATCGGGAAGACAGAACAATCCTAACTATCGGGAAGACGGAACAGGAACAATCCTAACTATCGGGAAGACAGAACAATCCTAACTATCGGGAAGACAGAACAATCCTAACTATCGGGAAGACAGAACAATCCTAACTATCGGGAAAACAGAAATTACTGTGTTTATAAAATAACCATCAAGGTCTCAGTGCCATCAAGCAGACAAACGCTGATTCAGTCCAGATGTAGCCACCGTGATGCCGATCACGATCCCTCTAAAAAAGTATATTTTCCCTCCAAAAAGTAAAGTCTTTGCATAATGAGAGACTTTTTGTTTTACTGAAGATTGCCAATTACATCTCAGTAAACAGTGCTGTGATTAAACTTTCTGTTTTGTCGGTTTCATTGTGAAAATGTAGCTTATTAATAGCTATAAAACATACTGAAGTTTGTTCAAAATGTCAAACCCAGACTTGGTTTCGCAGGGAGCCGAAATGGAAATGAGTCAATGTAAATACAATTTGATTAAAAATTCCCCCCGGTGTTACAAACTCAATTGTAGAAATTCTCCCAAAATACAGAGAAACTTTTCAGCCTCTTGAGCTAATAACTGGTGACAGCGAGAGGCTTAAACAAAAGATCAGTCAAGCGTTCATTTGAATTTTCAAATCCCTTTTAATACAACTTGGCTTGATTCATTTCCCTGAGAATTCATCAAAAACATCAGTTTTGCATTGAGAGAGGAGATCATTTACATTTTTGAGTGAGACTGTAGCATTCAGAGCTGTGCAGCACCCGGCTCCCAAACTTCATTTGAGTACAATGGTGACATTCTGCCTCACATAAGACAACTGGCAGGTTTTCATGTGCGGACAAATAAACCGGATGGTTGGAATGGTGCTCTTTACATGGCCTGTCTCTCTAGAGAGGCACGCTGACATGCACAAGACTGGTACTTGGATTGATCTCTGAAATAAATAAATAAATCACTGATGAGTTTGGTTAAGGCTCGGACACACTAATAGCGTTTGCCTGCCTCCAAACATCAGATAACCTGATCTTATTTACCATGCTGTGAACTTCTCCAACTTTCGTCTGTGACTCCTCTGTTTCCAAGGCTTCCATTAGCTCTCATAAACAAAGTGATTTATTCAAATCAAATTGTATTTGTCAAATGTGCAGAATACAGTGATATGCTTACTTACAAGCCCTTAACCAACAATGCAGTTTTAAGAAAAACAAGTGTTAGTTAAAAAATAGATAAGTAAAAAATAAAAAATTATAGTAACAAGTAATTAAAGAGCAGCAGTGAAATAACAGTATCTTGATTACGCCATTGTACGCCATAGTATGCCATAGTACGCCATAGTACGCTATAGTACGCTATAGTACGCTATAGTACGCCATAGTACGCCATAGTACGCTATCGTACGCCATAGTACGCTATCGTACGCCATAGTACACCATAGTACGCTAAAGTACGCCATAGTACGCTATAGTATGCTATAGTACGCCATTGTACGCTATAGTACGCCATAGTACGCTATAGTATGCCATAGTACACCATAGTACGCAATAGTATGCCATAGTACGCCATTGCTACGCTATAGTACGCCACTGTATGCTATAGTACGCCATAGTACGCCATAGCACGCCTAGTACGCCATAGTACGCCACTGTATGCTATAGTAATACGCCATAGTACGCCTATGTACGCAACTGTACGTCATAGTACGCTATAGTACGCACTTATTACATCATAGTACGCTATAGTACGCTATAGTACGTCATTAGTACGCAATTGTATGCCATAGTAACACATAGGTACGTCTATAGTACCGCCATAAGTGGCGCTATAGTATGACATAGTACTGCTATTAGTACGCCTAGTATGCCATACGCCATAGTACGCCATTGTATGC
>NC_034185.2:9748417-9918654 GCF_002021735.2 Oncorhynchus kisutch | reverse complement strand
AGAGAGAGAGAGAGAGAGATGGAGGGAGAGAGAGAGAAGAGAGAGATGAGAGAGAGAGAGAGATGGAGGAGAGAGAGAGAGAGAGAGGAGGGAGGAGAGAGAGGAAGGAGAGATGAAGAGAGAGAGAGAAGAATGGAAGGGCAGAGGAGGGAGGGAGAGAGAGATGGAGGGAGAGAGAGAGAGAGAGAGAGAGAGAAGAGAGAGCAGGAGGAGAGGAGGGAGAGAGAGAGAGAGAGAGAGAGAGAGAGAGAGAGAGAGATGGAGGGAGGGAGAGAGGAAGAGAGAACGATAGAGGGAAAGTGGGGAGTAAAAGAGAGAGGGAGGGGAGATAAGGAAAGAGAGCGAGAGAGAGATAGGGAAGTAGCATGAGAGAGAGAGAGAGAGAGAGAGGAGCGCGAGACCGAGAGCGAGAGAGAGAGATCAACTGTCCTCATCATATCTCTCCAAAGTCCCAACAACATGGCCGACATCTACTCTCTCTCTCTCTCACACTCACTCACTCTCTTTCTCTCTCTCTCACACACACACACACACACACACACACACACACACACACACACACACACACACACACACACACACACACACACACACACACACACACACACACACACACTCTCCACTTTGGGAACAGCTGTCTATCAGACACATAAAGTAGAAAATCTCCCATCTCAGCACCTCTCCTCGACTCTCTGCCAGAACAATAGATTGGAGCATTAAAGACATGGCCCTCTTGTTTGAAAATCATAAAAAATGAAAGAGCGAAATAAACAAGTGAGGTAAAAGGAAAGAGAGATAGAGAGAGAGAAAGAGAGAGAGAGAGAGATAGAACCCGGACTTCACCAAAGAAATCGGAAATACAGACATTGTCATCCTGCAAGAAACCTGGTATAGGGTAGACAGATCCACTGGTTGCCCTCTAGGTTACAGAGAGCTGGTAGTCCCATCCACCAAACTACCAGGTGTGGAACAGGGAAGGGACTCAGGGGGTATGCTAATTTGGTATAGAGCAGAACTAACTCACTCCATTCAATTAATCAAAACAGGAACATTTTACATTTGGCTAGAAATTCAAAAGGAAATTATCTTAACAGAGACAAATGTCCTCCTGTGTGCTACCTATATCCCCCCACTAGAATCCCCATACTTTAATGAAGACAACTTCTCCATCCTGGAGGGGGAATCAATCATTTCCAGGCCCAGGAACATTTACTAGTCTGTGGCGACCTAAATGCCAGAACCAGACAAGAACCTGACACCCTCAGCACACAGGGGGACAAACACCTGCCTGCAGGTGACAGCATTCCCTCCCACATATGCCCCCCTAGGCAAAACTATGACAACATAACCAACAAAAACGGGTCACAACTCCTGCAGCTCTGTCACACGCTGGGTATGTACATAGTCAATGGTAGGCTTTGAGGGGACTCCTATGGTAGGTACACCTATAGCTCATCTCTTGGCAGTAGTACTGTAGACTACTTTATCACTGACCTCAACCCAGAGTCTCTCAGAGCGTTCACAGTCAGCCCACTGACACCCCTATCAGACCACAGCAAAATCACAGTCTACTTGAACAGAGCAATACTCAATCATGAGGCATCAAAGCCAAAGGAACTGAGTAACATTAAGAAATGCTATAGATGGAAGGAATGCAGTTTGGAAACCTACCAAAAAACTATTAGGCAACAACAAATTCAATCCCTTTTAGACAATTTCCTGGGTAAAACATTCCACTGTAATAGTGAAGTTGTAAACTTGGCAGTAGAAAATCTTAACAGTATATTTGACCCCTCAGCTTCCCTATCAATCTAAAAAATCTCAACAATGACAAATGGTTTGATAAAGAATGCAAAAATCTAAGAAAGAAATTGAGAAACCTGTCCAACCAAAAAGATAGAGACCCAGAAAACCAGAGTCTACGCATTCACTATGGTGAATCACTAAAACAATACAGAAATGCACTACGGAAAAGAAGGAACAGCACGTCAGAAATCAGCTCAACGTAATTGAAGAATCCATAGACTCTAACCACTTCTGGGGAAACTGGAAAACACTAAACAAACAAATATACGAAGAATTATCTATCCAAAATGGAGATGTATGGGTAAACCACTTCTCCAATCTTTTTGGCTCTATAACAAAGAATAAAGAGCAAAAACATATACATTATCAAATACAAATCTTATAATCAACTATTAAAGACTACCAGAACCCACTGGATTCTCCAATTACCTTGAATGAGCTACAGGACAAAATAAAAAAACCCTCCAACCCAAAAAGGCCCGTGGTGTTGATGGTATCCTCAATGAAATGATCCCCACTAGATCCTCACTATACAGACAACAAATTCCAATTGGCTATACTAAAACTCTTCAACATCATCCGTAGCTCTGGCAACTTCCCCAATATTTGGAACCAAGGACTGATCACCCCAATCCACAAAAGTGGAGACAAACTTGACCCCAATAACTACCGTGGGATATGCATCAACAGTAACCTTGGGAAAATCCTCTGCATTTACATTAACAGCAGACTCGTACATTTCCTCAATAAAAACAATGTACTGAGCAAATGTCAAATTGGCTTTTTACCAAATTACCGTACAACAGACCATGTATTCACCCTGCACACGCTAATTGACAACCAAACAAACCAAAACGAAGGCAAAGTCTTCTCATGCTTTGTTGATTTCAAAAAAGCCTTTGACTTAATTTGGCATGAGGGTCTGCTATACAAATTGATGGAAAGTGGTGTTGGGGGTAAAACATATGACATTATAAAATCCATGTACACAAACAACAAGTGTGCGTTTAAAATTGGCAAAAAACACACATTTCTTCCCGCAGGGCCGTGGGGTGAGACAGGGATGCAGCTTAAGCCCCACCGTCTTCAACATATACAGTGGGGAGAACAAGTATTTGATACACTGACGATTTTGCAGGTTTTCCTACTTACAAAGCATGTAGAGGTCTGTAATTTTTACCATCGGTACACTTCAACTGTGAGAGTCGGAATCTAAAACAAAAATCCAGAAAAATCACATTGTATGATTTTTAAGTAATTAATTTGCATTTTATCGCATGACATAAGTATTTGATCACCTACCAACCAGTAAGAATTCCGGCTCTCACAGACCTGTTAGTTTTTCTTTAAGAAGCCCCCCTGTTCTCCACCTGTATTAACTGCACCTGTTTGAACTCGTTACCTGTATAAAAGACACCTGTCCACACACTCAATCAAACAGACTCCAACCTCTCCACAATGGCCAAGACCAGAGAGCTGTGTAAGGACATCAGGGATAAAATTGTAGACCTGCACAAGGCTGGGATGGGCTACAGGACAATAAGCAAGCAGCTTGGTGAGAAGGCAACAACTGTTGGCGCAATTATTAGAAAATGGAAGAAGTTCAAGATGAAGATCAATCCCCCTCGTCTGGGGCTCCATGCAAGATCTCAACTCGTGGGGCATCAATGATCATGAGGAAGGTGAGGGATCATCCCAGAACTACACGGCAGGACCTGATCAATGACCTGAAGAGAGCTGGGACCACAGTCTCAAAGAAAACCATTAGTAACACACTATGCTGCCATGGATTAAAATCCTGCAGCGCACGCAAGGTCCCCCTGATCAAGCCAGCGCATGTCCATGCCCGTCTGAAGTTTGCCAATGACCACTCGCCGTGTTTGGAGGAACCCCAAGAACACCATCCCAACCGTGAAGCATGGAGGTAGAAACATCATTCTTTGGGGATGCTTTTCTGCAAAGGGGACAGGATGACAGCACCGTATTGAGGGGAGGATGGATGGGGTCATGTATTGTGAGATCTTGGCCAACAACCTCCTTCCCTCAGTAAGAGCATTGAAGATGGGTCGTGGCTGGGTCTTCCAGCATGACAATGACCCGAAACACACAGCCAGGGCAACTAAGAAGTGACTCCGCAAGAAGCATCTCAAGGTCCTGGAGTGGCCTAGCCAGTCTCCAGACCTGAACCCTATAGAAAATCTTTGAAGGGAGCTGAAAGTCCGTATTCTTCAGCGACAGCCCCGAAACCTGAAGGATCTGGAGAAGGTCTGTATGGAGGAGTGGGCCAAAATCCCTGCTGCAGTGTGTGCAAACCTGGTCAAGACCAACAAGAAACGTATGGTCTCTGTAATTGCAAACAAAGTTTTCTGTACCAAATATTAAGTTCTGCTTTCTGATGTATCAAATACTTATGTCATGCAATAAAATGCAAATTAATTACTTAAAAATCATACAATACAAATATCATGGATTTTTGTGGATTTTAGATTCCGTCTCTCACAGTTGAAGTGTACCTATGATAAAAATTACAGACCTCTACATGCTTTGTAAGTAGGAAACCCTGCAAAATCGGTAGTGTATCAAATACGTGTTCTCCCCACTGTATATATCAACGAATTGGCGCGTGCACTAGAAAAGTCTGCAGCACCAGGCCTCACCCTACTAGAATCTGAAGTCAAATGTCTACTGTTTGCTGATGATCTGGTGCTTCTGTCACCAACCAAGGAGGGCCTACAGCAGCACCTAGATATTCTGCACAGATTCTGCCAGACCTAGGCCCTGACAGTAAATCTCAGTAAGACCAAAATAAGACCAAAATAATGGTGTTTCTATACCATCAAAAGGAAAATTTAATTCAACATACCATCAGGATCTGGCTAAAAATACTTGAATCAGTCATAGAGCCCATTGCCCTTTATAGTTGTGAGGTCTGGGGTCCGCTCACCAACCAAGATTTCACAAAATGGGACTTAAACCAAATTGAGACTCTACATGCAGAATTCTGCAAAAATATCCTCAGTGTACAACGTAGAACACCAAATAATGCATGCAGAGCAGAATTAGGCCGATTCCCACTATTTATCAAAATCCAGAAAAGAGCCATTATATTCTACAAACACCTAAAAGGAAGCGATTCCCAAACCTTCCATAACAAAGCCATCACCTACAGAGAGATGAACCTGAAGAAGAGTCCCCTAAGCAAGCTGGTCCTGGGGCTCTGTTCACAAACACAAACACACCCCACAGAGGCCCAGGACAGCAGCACAATTAGACCCAATCAAATCATGAGAAAACAAAAAGATAATTACTTGACACATTGGAAAGAATTATTAAAAAAAACAGAGCAAACTAAAATGTTATTTGCCCCTAAACAGAGAGTACATCGTGGAAGAATGCCTGACCACTGTGACTGACCCAAAATGAAGGAAAGCTTTGACTATGTACAGACTCAGTGAGCATAGCCTTGCTATTGAGAAAGGCTGACGTAGGCAGACCTGGCTCTCAAGAGAAGACAGGATATGTGCACACTGCCCACAAAATGAGGTGGAAACTGAGCTGCTCTCCCTAACCTCCTGTCCAATGTATGACCATATTAGAGACACATATTTCCCTCAGATTACACAGATCCACAAAGACTTCGAAAACAAACCCAATTTTGATAAATTCCCATATCTAATGGGTGAAATACCACAGTGTGCCATCACAGCAGCAAGATTTGTGACCTGTTGCCACAAGAAAAGGGCAACCAGTGAAGAACAAACACCACTGTAAATACAACCCATATTTATGCTCATTTATTTTCCCTTGTGTATTTTAAACCATTTACACATACTGTAATATGACATTTGAAAGGTCTTTATTATTTTGGAACTTTGTGAGTATAATGTTTACTGTACATTTTTTATAGTTTATTTCACTTTTGTTTGTTATCTATTTAACTTGCTTAGGCAATGTGAACGTATGTTTCCCATGCCAATAAAGCCCCTTAAATTGAAATTGAATTGAGATAGAGAGAGAGAGATAAAGAGAGAGAGATAGAGAGAGAGAGAAAAAAAGAGAGAGAGAGATTGAGAGAGAGATATATAAAGAGAGAGAGAAAAAAGAGAGAGCGGGATAAAGAGAGAGAGATTAAGAGAGATAAAGAGAGATAAAGAGAGAGAGCGAGATAAAGAGAGAGAGATAAAGAGAGAGATAGAGAAAAAAAGAGAGAGAGAGATTGAGAGAGAGATATATAAAGAGAGAGAGAAAAAAGAGAGAGGGATAAAGAGAGAGATATATAAAGAGAGAGAGAAAAAAGAGAGAGAGGGATAAAGAGAGAGAGATTAAGAGAGAGAGAGATTAAGAGAGAGAGAAAAAAGAGAGAGAGGGATAAAGAGAGAGAGATTAAGAGAGAGAGAGATTAAGAGAGAGAGAGATATATAAAGAGAGAGAGAAAAAAGAGAGAGAGGGATAAAGAGAGAGAGATTAAGAGAGAGAGAGATTAAGAGAGAGAGAGATTAAGAGAGAGAGAGATTAAGAGAGAGAGAGATTAAGAGAGAGAGAGATTAAGAGAGAGAGAGATTAAGAGAGAGAGAGATTAAGAGAGAGAGAGATTAAGAGAGAGAGAGATTGAGAGAGAGATATATAAAGAGAGAGAGAAAAAAGAGAGAGGGATAAAGAGAGAGATATATAAAGAGAGAGAGAAAAAAGAGAGAGAGGGATAAAGAGAGAGAGATTAAGAGAGAGAGAGATTAAGAGAGAGAGATTAAGAGAGAGAGAGATTAGAGTGTAGAAGAGAGATTAAGAAGAGAAGAGAGATTTAAGAGAGAGAGAGATTCAGAGAGGAGAGGAGATTAAGAGAGAGAGAGATTAAAGAGAGAGAGGATTAAGAGAGAAGAGAGATTAAGAGAGAGAGAGATTAAGAGAGAGAGAGATTAAGAGCAGAGAAGAGATTAGAGAGAGAGAGATGAGAGAGATAGAGATTGAGAGAGAGAGAGATTAGAGGGAGAGAGAGATTAAGAGAGAGAGAGAGATTAAGAGAGAGAGAGATTAAGAGAGAGAGATATTAAGAGGAGAGAGAGATTAAGAGAGAGAGAGATTAAGAGAGAGAGATTAAGAGAGAGAGAGAGGTTAAGAGAGAGAAGAGAATTAAGAGAGAGAGAGATTAGAGAGAGGAGAGGGATAAGAGAGAGAGAGATTATTAGAGAGAGAGAGATGAGAGAGAAGGAGATTAAGGAGAGGAGAGATTAAGAGAGAGAGAGATTAAGAGAGAGAGAGAGATTAAGAGAGAGAGAGATAGAGAGAGAGATTAAGAGAGGAGAGGAGATTAAGAGAGAGAGGATTAAGAGAGAGAGATTAAGGATAGAGAGAGAGATTAGAGGAGAGAGAGAGATTAAGAGAGAGAGAGATTAGAGAGAGAGATTAAGAGAGAGAGAGATTAAGAGAGAGAGAGATTAAGAGAGAGAGAGATTAAGAGAGAGAGAGATTAGAGAGAGGGAGATTAAGAGAGAGAGAGATTAAGAGAGAGAGAGATTAAGAGAGAGAGAATTGAGAGAGAGAGGAGATTAAGAGAGAGAGAGATTAAGAGAGAGAGAGAGAGAGATTAAGAGAGATAGGGATTAAGAGAGAGAGAGATTAAGAGAGAGAGAGATTAAGAGAGAGAGAGATTAAGGAAATGAGAGAGAGAGAGATTAAGGAGAGAGAGGGATGGGATGAAAGATATTATACATATGAAAATGTCCTGAAAAAGGAGTTTTGATGTTGTATTTATTAATGTATTAGATGCACATTCCACTGGGCTCAAGTCAGATTTCTATTCGAACAGCTGATCAAACTCTCTCTCATTGCCCTCCCTCTGCATGGGGAGGGAGGGATATTTACAGCCAGATATTTTACCCACCTCATCCACAGGGAGATTATCAATTGCAATCTACTCTCCAGGACCATGGTGGACCATTAACAAGCAGTCACCACATAGAGGAGAGGAGAGGAGAGGAGAGGAGAGGAGAGGAGAGGAGAGGAGAGGAGAGGAGAGGAGAGGAGAGGAGAGGAGAGGAGAGGAGAGGAGAGGAGAGGAGAGGAGAGGAGAGGAGAGGAGAGGAGAGGAGAGGAGAGGATCCCTATGGCACCCGATACCCTATGTGATCATATGGCATCTTCTGCCCTATGGAATCCTATGGCACCCTCTACCCTATGGGATCCTATGGCACCTTCTACCCTATGGGATCCTATGGCACCCTATACCCTATGTGACCCTATGACACCCTCTACCCTATGGGATCCTATGGCACCCTCTACCCTATGGGATCCTATGGCACCCTCTACCCTATGGGATCCTATGGCACCCTCTACCCTATGAGATCCTATGGCACCCTCTACCCTATGGCACCCTCTACCCTATGGGATCCTATGGCACCCTCTACCCTATGGGATCCTATGGCACCCTCTACCCTATGTAATCCTATGGCACCCTCTACCCTATGGGATCCTATGGCACCCTCTACCCTATGGGATCCTATGGCACCCTCTACCCTATGGGATCCTATGGCACCCTCTGCCCTATGGGATCCTATGGCACCCTCTACCCTATGTGATCCTATGTCACCCTCTACCCTATGGGATCCTATGGCACCCTCTACCCTATGTGATCCTATGGCACCCTCTACCCTATGTGATCCTATGGCACCCTCTAGCCTATGGGATCCTATGGCACCCTCTACCCTATGTAATCCTATGGCACCCTCTACCCTATGGGATCCTATGGCACCCTCTACCCTATGGGATCCTATGGCACCCTCTACCCTATGGGATCCTATGGCACCCTCTGCCCTATGGGATCCTATGGCACCCTCTACCCTATGTGATCCTATGTCACCCTCTACCCTATGGGATCCTATGGCACCCTCTACCCTATGTGATCCTATGGCACCCTCTACCCTATGTGATCCTATGGCACCCTCTAACCTATGTGATCCTATGGCACCCTCTAGCCTATGGGATCCTATGACACCCTCTACCCTATGTGATCCTATGTTCTAAGATGAATTTGGCATTAAGATGCTTTTGGGAAACCGAGCCCTGGACAAAAGCAGTGTTCTATAAAGGGACTACAGTGTCTGTCGTTAGGGATGCGGCCAATTGTGACTCTACTTCCTGTAGCTCCAAGCCAATCACATAACAGATAAATAGATAGATTGACACCATTGGGGAGTAAAGTGTGTAGGTATACAGTAGGCCGGCAGGGTCTTGTAACGGAAAGGGAGGACTATTCAAAGGGTCATTGACTGGTGTTTCATCAGGTCTCATTTGATCTCTAGGAGGAAAGCTGTGGCCTTCTCACCCCCTGGTTAGATGAAGAGAGTTAATGCGTCAATATTGCGTCCCTCATTAAAACGCTAGAGAAGAGAGAGCTGAGAACATGTTCAATGCAGTTTTTAAAAAATGAATCGCGTTTTATAAATCGTGACTTTTTTCGTGTATGTGGTAACTGAGTGAGTTAGGTAAACCTAGAACAAAAACCAGTCTCCAAAACAGGTTAAAGTCTTTCTGACACCATTTTCTGACACTCTATAACCTTCCCTCTCTTCTCGTTGTCCTTCTTGCATCCGCTAGTTCTATTTGTTTGGGATCTTAAAGACAGACGGAAAAAAAAGTCAGATGTTTTGAATGTGAGTGTCTCTCTCTCTCTCTCTCTCTCTCTCTCTCTCTGATTTATCTATCTTTGTGGGGGGGTGGGGGGGGCTTGTGTATACATCCATATCCCTCTCTCTCATCTCCTCTCTTTCTGTCCCCTGATGTCAATGACAAGGTAAGTTGTGGCTGCGGTGCCGTGGTTTTGATATGCATTTCAAACAGGAAACTTCACAATGACAGAGGAGGCTAATTTGCAATGGAGATTTTTTTGTATTTCTTATTATCATTTTTCTCTCTGCTTGGAAGGAAAACAGTGTCAAGCGACTGACACATTTGTTTTCCTGTAATGATTTCTGCAAACTTGAGGTCTGTTCTGTTTTGTTCCTACCACAGTGTGACCTAGTTTGAGTATGAACACATACCTTCCAACTATCTTTCCCCTCTCTCTTTCCTTTCTCTCTTCTCTCTCTCTCTCTCTCTTTCCTCCCTCTTTCCTCTCCTTTTCTCTTTCCTCCCTCTTTCCTCTCCTTTTCTCTTTCCTCCCTCATCTCTCTCTCTCTCTCTCTCTCTCTCTCTCTCTCTCTCTCTCTCTCTCTCTCTCTCTCTCTCTCTCTCTCTAATCAAGCTTTATTTATACAACACATTTCATACATGGAATGCAACACAATGTGCTTCACAGGGGAAAAAAGGTGTGTTTTAAATATGCCCACAGTTTCGGCCCCCCTCAGGTTCTCTGGCAGGTTATTCCAGAGGCTGGGGGCATAATAACTAAAGACTGTCTCTCCATGCCTCTTGGTCTCCATCAGGTTCTCTGGCAGGCTATTCCAGAGGCTGGGGGCAGGATATTCCAGAGGCTGGGGTAGGGATATTCCAGAGGCTGGGGTCAGGATATTCCAGAGGCTGGGGTAGGGATATTCCAGAGGCTGGGGTCAGGATATTCCAGAGGCTGGGGTCAGGATATTCCAGAGGCTGGGGTCAGGATATTCCAGAGGCTGGGGTCAGGATATTCCAGAGGCTCCATGCCTCTTGGTCCCCCTCAGGTTCTCTGGCAGGGTATTCCAGAGGCTGAGAGCATAATAACTAAAGACTGTCTCTCTATGCCTCTCGGTCCGAGGCTTATAAGACCAGCGCCAGGGGACCCGAGGGAGCTACTGGGTACATAACTTAAAACCATGTCTGACATGTGTTAGGGTGCACAATCGTGGATTGATTTAAAAACTAATAGAAGAATCTTCAAATGAATTATAAAACTCACAGGCAGCCAGTACAGAGACCTTTAAACCGATGTGATGTGTGCTCTTCATCTGGTCTTGGTCACTACCCATGCTTCAGCATTCTGTATGTTTTACAGTTGACCAATGGCTTTCTTGGGTAGACCAGACAGGAGACCACTACAGCAGTCAACCTGCTTGTAATAAAAGCGATGAGTCTCTCTGTATCAGCATGAGAGGGAAACGGACGCACCTTGGTAATGTTCCTCAGGTGGTAAAAAGCTATTTTGGTCACATTCCTAATGTCTGATTCAGAATTGAGTTCAGACTCTAAAATAACACCTAGGTTTTTTAGCTGGTGTTTTATCTGCCCGTGGATTAACATTTGTGGCCAGATTCTCTCTCTGTGCTTTAGCTCCAACAATTAGTAACTCGGTCTTGTCTTGATTTAGCTGGAGAAAGTTGTGAACCATCCCAAGTATTTAAATCACTAATACCAGTCTAATAATTTATCTGTGGAGCTAAAAATCCTCTGGTGAAACGGAAATGTAAAGTTGTGTATCGTCTGCGTAGCCGTGAAAATCAGTGCTGTGCTTTCTGATAATGCTGCGAAGGGGTAACATATGTAAACTGAAGCGTACTTGACTCAAAATCAAACCTTGTGGAACGCCACGTGTGATATGTATTTTCTCTGAGTTATGTTCGCCTTTCCTCCTCCTCTCTCTTCTCTCCTCTCTCTCTCTCTCTCTTCTCTCTCTCTCTCTCTCTCTCTCTCTCTCTCTCCCTCTCTCTCTCTCTCTCTTCCTCCCTCTCTCTATTTCCCCTCCTGTCTCTATTTCCCCTCCCTCTCTCTTTCCCCCTTTCTCTCGCTCTCTCTTCCCCCCCTCTCTCTCTTCCCTTCCCTCTCTCTCTTTCCCCCCTATCTCACTCTCTCTTCCTCTCCCTCTCTCTCTTCCCCTCCCTCTCTCTCTTCCCCTCCCTCTCTCTCTTCCCCCCTCTCTCTCACTCTCTCTTCCTCTCCCTTCCTCTCCCTCTCTCTCTTTCCCCCTCTCTCTCCCTCTCTCTCTTTCCCCCTCTCGCCCTAGCATTGTAAAACCTGTGGGCATGGATCAGTAATCACCAGTCAGATATAGTTCACACTGAGCTAATGGGGAGTCAAGACTATTAAACCCTGACATTCTTCAACCAAAACACAGTGAAAAGAAGTGTCTCTTCTCGTGTGAACCACATTCAATTAAGAAATCAGAAAGGAAATTCCTTTTAACTGTTTCAACTGCATAATTCGATCTTCAATTCATGACGAGTACGAAGTTAGGTGGCTGCAACAACAACAACAACAACAACAAAATGATGAAAACAATGAAGCATAAGGATAAGGAGCATCATATGTGTCAGACCACATTCAGTCCAGGACTTTCAGACATTCATGTCATCTGAATGTGACACTAAAACATCAACAGTCCTGACTCCCAAACTGGCCTTTACTTAAGCAATAAAGCAATAAGGGTGTGGTTTATGGCCAATTTGCCACGGCTGTCAGCCAATCAACATTCAGGGCTGGAACCACACAGTTGATAATTTGGACTATAGCACCATTATCTTATTCATTTGACAGACCATGACTGAAACGATGTGGGCTTGATGTCTCGGAGAGAAAAGTTTTCTCAAACAGCTGCTGAGGAGCAAGAGGAGAGGAGAGAGAAGAGAAGAAAGAGAGAGGAGTGAGAGAGAGAGAGAGACAGAGAGAGAGAGAGAGAGAGAGAGGAGAGAAGAGGAGATAAAGACAAGAGAATAGAGAAGCCCATAGGAGATGACTCGAGCATACCCAGTCAGCCAGCCAGCCAGCCAGAAATATTCACTAACAGAGTAGGAATGCTTTGTTAAAAAAGAGCGAGAAGCATCCCTAGGGCTGTCTCTGTGAATAAGCCAGAAGCTATGACGCCTTTCTCACACTAAAGAAGAACAGCTATCCTTGCCGCCTCCCCTCCCTCCACCCCTTCATTCTCTCGTTCTCACTAACTCCTTCCGTTCCTCAGCTCCATCTCTCCCTGGGAGCGACAGGGGTATAATTGTGCCACAGGGTTTTAGGCGGTGTGACATAGCTGTCACCTTGGAGACGTGCCACCACTCGCTCTACCGAGGAGCTGGCTTCCTTCCTGTTGTGGTGTCTCAGACATTTTTGTTGACTTTATGTTGACTTTTCGTCAGAACAGTAATGGTTCGTAAACTTTCTCCCTACAGTTTTAGCGCTAGAGCTCAGCTTTCTGTGACACCAAAGGCATGAAATACAATATTGGTCAAGTTTTATTGTGTCTAAACGAACCAGATTGTCTTTAGATAAAGATGACCTAAATGAGCATGAAGTCAGCATTGAGTACTCGTAGCAGTCTCGTTTGAAATCTGAACAAGTGTATTCTTCATTTGAATGTAACCACTATGACGAGTTGTGCAGTGAGGAAATCTTATACATTGATGAGAAATGTCAAATCAAGCACTTACTGTAAAAAGCAATATCTCCCTATTTCTGTCTCTCTGTGTCTCTCTGTGACTTCTCTCAGCCTTCTCTCTGTCTTCTCTCTCTATCCTGTCTCTCCGTCCATCTTCTCTCTCTCTCCCTCCATCTTCTCTCTCTCTCCGTCCATCTTCTCTCTCTCTCCCTCCATCTTCTCTCTCTCTCCCTCCATCTTCTCTCTCTCTCTCTCCCTCCATCTTCTCTCTCTCTCTCTCTCTCTCTCTCTCTCTCTCTCTCTCCCTCCATCTTCTCTCTCTCTCCCTCCATCTTCTCTCTCTCTCTCTCCCTCCATCTTCTCTCTCTCTCTCTCCGTCCATCTTCTCTCTCTCTCCCTCCATCTTCTCTCTCTCTCTCTCCCTCCATCTTCTCTCTCTCTCTCTCTCCCTCCATCTTCTCTCTCTCTCTCTCTCTCCCTCTGTCTCATTCTTTGAAAGAATGGCGCTGCAATAGATGGCAGCCATTTTATGGGCTCCTGACAAATTCTTCCAAATCATGTCCAATCAATTGAATTTACCACAGGTGGACTCCAATCAAGTTGAAGAAACATCTCAAGGATGAATCAGGAAACTGGATGCACCTGAGCTCAATTTTGAGTCTCATAGCAAAAGGTCTGAATACTTATGCTAGTAAGTTATTTCTGTTTTAAATTTTTCATTAATTAAAAATATTTCAGAACACCCGTTTTCGTTTTGTTGGAATTGTGTATAGATTTATGACGAAAAACATTTATTTAATTGATTTTAGAATAAGGCTGTAACATAACAAAATGTGGAAAAAGAGAAGGGGTCTGAATGCTTTCCGAAGGCACTGTATGAGATGAGTAAAGCAGTATGTAAACATTATTAAAGTGACTATTGTTCCAATATTAAAGTTGTAAGTGATCCCATATTTATATATAAAGGGCAGCAGCCTGTAAGGTGCAGGGTTGAGTAACCGGGTGGTAGCTGGCTAGTAATAGCTATTTAACAGTTTGATGGCCTTGAGATAGAAGCTGTTTTTCAGTCTCTCGGCCCCAGCTTTGATGCACCTGTACTACATTCTGGATGATAGGCGGGTGAACAGGCCATGGCTTGGGTGGTTGATGTTATTTATGATCTTTTTGGCCTTCCTGTGACATCAGGTGCTGTAGGTGTCCTGGAGGGCAGTCAGTGTGCCCCCGGTGATGCGTTGGACAGTTGCGGAAGGTGCAGTTGCCGTACCAGGCGGTGATACAGCCCGGCAGCATGCTCTCAATTGTGCATCTGTTAAAGTTTGTGAGGTTCCCGGGGCCAAGCCAAATTTCTTCAGTCTCCTGGGGTAGAAATTAGACTTTTGTGCTTTCTTCACCACACTGTCGATGTGGGTGGATCATCTCAGTGATGTGAAGCTTTTCACCTTCTCCTTCGTTTTGTTGATGTTTTCCTAGCAGCACTCCCCTAAGGCCCTCACCTCCTACGTCCTTCCTGTAGGCTGTCTCGTCATTGTTGGCAATCAGGCCAACTACTGTTGTGTCGTCTGCGAACTTGATGATTGAGTTGGAGGCATGTGTGGCCACGCTTTAATGGGTGAAAAGGGAGTAGAGGAGGGGGTTGAGCACACACCCTTGTGGGGCCCCTGTGTTGAGGATCAGCGAACTGGAGGTATTGTTTCCTACCACCTGGGGGAGGCCCGTCAGGATGTCCAAGACCCAGTTTCACAGGGTGGGATTCAGACCCAGGGCCCCGAGCTTAATGATGAGCTTGTAGGGTACTCTGGTGTTGAATACGGAGTTATAGTCAATGAACATCATTCTTACATAGGCATTCCTCTTGTCCAGATTTGATAGAGCAGTGTGCAGTGTGATGGCGATTGCATCGTCTTTGGATCTATTGGGGCGGTAAGCAAATTGAAGTGGGTCTAGAGTGTCAGGTAAGGTAGAGGTGATATGATCCTTAACTAGCCTCTCAAAGCACTTCATGATGACAGAAGTGAGTGTCATGGGGTGATAGTAATTTCGTTCAGTTACCTTTCATTTCTTGGGTACAGGAACAATGGTGGACATCTTGAAGCAAGTGGAGACAGCAGACTGGGATAGGGAGAGAGTGAATACGTCCGTAAACAATCCAGCCAGCTGGTCTGCGCATGCTCTGAGGACACGGCTAGGGATGCCTTCTGGGCTGACAGCCTTGCGAGGGTTAACACGCTTATATGTCTTACTCACGTCGGCCACAGAGAATGAGAGCCCACAGTCAAAGGGGGTGAAGAAGGTGTTTAGCTTGTCCAGAAGCAAAACGTCGGTGTCTTCGACGTGGCTGGTTTACCTTTGTAATCTGTGATGGTCTGTAGACCCTGCCTCATACGTCTCATGTCTGAGACGTTGAATTGTGACTCCACTTTGTCTCTGTACTGACGTTTTGCCTGTTGTATTGCCTTACGGAGCAAATAACTACACATTCAAACATATTCCCAGTCACCTTGCGGTGGGTAAATGCGGTGGTTCGCGCTTTCAGTTTGCGCGAATACTGCCATCTATCCACGGTTTCTGATTTGAGTAGGTTTTAATAGTCACAGTGGGAACAACATCCCCTATACACTTCCTGATGAACTCAGTCAACATGTCCGTGTATACATCAATGTTATTCTCAGAGGCTACCTGGAACATATTCCAGTCCGAGTCATCAAAACAATCTTGAAGCATGGATTCCGATTTGTCAGACCACGGTTGAATAAACCTTAGCACAGGTACTTCCTGTTTGAGTTTCTGCCTATAGCAATGGAGGAGCAGAATGGAGTCGTGATCTGATTTGCCAAAGGGCGGGTGAGGTAGGGCCTTGTAGGGAATAGCAGTGGTCGAGTGTTTTTACAGAACGAGTACTACAGTCAATGTGTCGATAGAATTTCGGTAGCGTTTTCCTCAAATTTGCTTTGTTAAAATCAGCTACAATAATCTGCCGTCTCGAATGTTAGTCTCCACTCGGGAGACACATCGATCTGCCGGTTGAATATGGTGAGATTGTAGACTCCAAATTTGATACTGCAGTTTGTTTAGGTAATTTGGGATTTTTGTAGTCGACTTGAGCTGCAACAGATTCCCTCAATGATTTTCCATGTTGCTAACAACCTAATTGTAATGCCAAAATGAAACATCTGTTGACAAACAATTTTGTTCTCACATATTAGTATTATTTAACACTGTACATTAAAGGAATTAGTGGTTTTGGATATATTTTTCCTTCAAATCCACTTCAATCAGTTTACATGAAGGGTAGGAGACAGGTTAAAGAAGTAATTTTAAGCCTTGAGAAAATTGAGACATGGATTGTGTATTTGTTCCATGGGCAAGAAAAAAGGTTTAAGTGTCTATGAACGGGGTATGGTAGTAGGTGCCAGGCACACTGGTTTGTGTCAAGAACTACAATGCTGCTGGGCTTTTCACACTCAACAGTTTCCCATGTGTATCAAGAATGGTCCACCACCCAAAGGACATCCAGCCAACTTGACACAACTGTGGGAAGCATTGGACTCAACATGGATCAGCATCCCTGTTGAACGCTTTCGACACCTTGTAGGGTCCGTGCCCTGATGAATTCATCCAACAGGCAAATCGTCAATACAGGACTAAGATTGAATCATACTACACCGGCTCTGACCCTCGTCGGATGTGGCAGGGCTTGGAAACCATTACAGAATAGAAAGGGAAGCACAGCCGAGAGCTGTGACACGAGCCTACCAGACGAGCTAAACTACTTATATGCTAGCTTTGAGGCAAATAACACTGAAACATGTATGAGAGTACCAGCTGTTCTGGAAGACTGTGTGATCACGTTCTCCACAGCCGATGTGAGTAAGACCTTTAAACAGGTCAACATCACTAGGCCACAGGGCCAGACAGATTACCAGGAAGTGTACTGCGAGCATGCGCTGAAAAACTAGCAAGTGTCTTCACTGACATTTTCAACCTCTCCCTGTCCAAGTCTGTAATACCAACATGTTTTAAGCAGACCACCATAGTGCATGTGCCCAAGAACACTAAGGTAACCTGCCTAAATGACTACCGACCAGTAACACTCACGTCTGTAGCCATGAAGTGCTTTGAAAGGCTGGTCATGGCTCACATCAACACCATTATCCCAGAAACACTAGACCCCCTCCAATTTGCATACCGCACCAACAGATGCACAGATGAAGCAATCTCTATTGCACTCCACACTGCCCTTTTCCACCTGGACAAAAAGGAACACCTATGTGAGAATGCTATTCATTGACTACAGCTCAGCGTTCAACACCATAGTGCCCTCAAAGCTCATATATAAGTTAAGGACCCAACGGACTAAACACCTGGATCCTGGACTTCCTGACGGGCCGCCCCCAGGTGATAAGGGTAGGTAACAACACATCTGCCACACTGATGCTCAACACAGGGGACTCTCAGGGGTGCGTGCTCAGTCCCATCCTGTATTCCCTGTTCCCTGTTCATGACTGCACGGACAGGCACGACTCCAACACCATCATTAAGTTTGCCAATGACACATCAGTGGTAGGCCTGATCACTGACAACAACGAGACAGCTTATAGGGAGGAAGTCAGAGACCTGGCCGTGTGGTGCCAGGACAGCAACCTCTCCCTCAACGTGATCAAGACAAAGGAGATGATTGTGGACTACAGGAAAAAGAGGACTGAGCACGTCCCCATTCTCATCGACAAGGCTGCAGTGGATTAGGTTGAGAGCTTCAAGTTCCTTGGTGTCCACATCACCAACAAACTAACATGGTCCAAGCACACCAATACAGTGCTGAAGAGGGCACGACAAAACCTATTCCCCCTCAGGAGACTGAAAAGTTTTGGCAATGGTCCTCAGATCATCAAAAGGTTATACAGCTGCACCATCGAGAGCATGGTTGCATCACTGCCTGGTTTGGCAACTGCTCGGCCTCCGACCGCAAGGCACTACAGAGGGTAGTGCGAACGGCCCAGTACATCACTGGGGCCAAGCTTCCTGCCATCCAGGACTTCTATACCAGGAGGCGTCAGAGGAAGGCCCTAAAAATTGTCAAAGACTCCAGCCACCCTAGTCATAGACTGTTCTCTCTGTTACCGCATGGCAAGCGGTACCGGAGCACGAAGTTTAGGTCCAAGAGGCTTCTAAACAGCTTCTACCCCCAAGCCATAAGACTCCTGAACATCTAATCAAATGGCTACCCAGACTATTTGCATTGCCCCCCATCGCCCTTCCCCTCTTTTACACCGCTGCTACTCTCTGTTGTTACCATCTATGCATAGTCACTTTAATAACTCTACCTACATGTACATATTACCTCATCTAACCGGTGCCCCCGCCCATTCACTCTGTACCGGTACCCCCCTGTATATAGTCTCACTATTGTTATTTTATGACTAATGACTAATACCATTTGATTTGTCAATCCCTCCTGGCTAAAAGTGAAGGAGAGATTGAAGGAGAGATTGACTTCATCACTACTTGTACTTGTGAGAGGTATTGACATGTTGAAAGTACCCATGCATACCCCACAAAACATGCCACCAGAGGTCTCTTCACAGTACTACATAGAGCCATGACTACATGGAACTCTATTCCACATTAGGTAAATGATGCAAGCAGTAGAATCAGATTTTAAAAACAGATAAAAATACACCTTATGGAACAACAGGGACTGTGAAGCAACACAAACATAGGCACAGACACACACATACACACACATGATAACATACACACTAAACACACACACTATACACACACGCACACATGGATTTTGTGTAGTAGATATGTGGTAGTGGAGTAGGGGCCTGAGGGCACACACTTAGTGAGTTGGAAAATCTGTTATGAATGTATTGTAATGTTTTTAAAATTGTATAACTGCCTTAATTCTGCCGGACCCCAGGAAGAATAGCTGCTGCTTTGGCAGGAACTAATGGGGATCCATGATAAACCCAGGAAGAGTAGCTGCTGCCTTGACAGGAACTAACAGGCTGACTACACCGCTCTAAATAAATGTAGAAATCTGTTATTCAATTATTGCACCCACACATCTCGCTCTCGCCAACGAGCGTCTGTGTTGCCAAGGGCTAAAATAGAAGTCAGTTCTATTTCTGATGCAGATCGCGCTGTAAGTCATGCCTCTCCCATCTCCTCATTGGTTTATAGAAGCAGGTACCCACCCACGTGCCATCTCCTCATTGGTTGAAAGACTGAAAGACAAACAAGGTCAGTGGCGGTAAATGCACCTAATTTATGAAAATTGCCAATTGCAATATAAAGTCAAGAGAAGAAAAAGCCTGAATGGAGGAGAGATGACTAGAAGCGATTCGGTTGACCGTTTTATGTGTGGATTAATTGTCGGAGTAGAGGACCTTGTGCATTTCAGGTAAAATAACAACTCAATGCTTATATCCCAGGACAAATTAGCTAGCAACAGCAAGCTAGCTAAATAGGACAAATTAGCTAGCAAGTGCAAGCTAACTAGCTACATTTCCATACATGTTTAATGCTTTTCGACTTGTCCACAAATTAATATAATTGGTTCAGAGTTTGTTTTGATATTTGAACCTGCGTGTCGTGATCGCGTTTGGTATGGGGGGGACAAAATATGTTTATACACAATGGTGCATGATGGCACACGATGGCGCACCTGCGCAGCCGGTTTGGGTTCCGTGTAATGGGGATCCATAATAAACCCCAGGAAGAGTAGCTGCTGCCTTGGCAGGAACTAATGGGGATCCTTTAATAAATACAAATACCCCTGCACATCAACTCGGTACTGGTACCCTGTGTATATAGCCAATTTATCGTTATTATTACTACTATTACTTATTACGTGTTTTATTCTTCTGTCATTTTCTATATTTATTTCTCTCTACGTTGTTGGGAAGGGCCTGTAAGTAAGCATTTCAATTTTAATCTATGCCTGTTGTTTACGAAGCATAACATTTGATTTATTCTCTCTCTCTGTGTCCTCTCTCCCTTGTTCTCTATCTCGGTCTCTCTCTCTCTCTCTGCCTTCTCTCTCTTTCTCTCTTTCCCTTCCCTCAAGTTTTAATTCAATATAAAGAGTTCAGATGAACTATATTGGATTTGACAACTCTAAGAAAGAGTTACAGGAGGATACCAGCATTGCAGCATTTTATTTTTGGTGACCTAATTGTATCCTCCCAATGGCTGCCTGCTAGTTGCTTGTGGGGTATCTCAGTCAGTCCTCAAACGGCTTCATTTCCTCATTCAAATTATTCATCATCCCACAGATTTCTTTCTTTCCTTTTTTCAGTTTTGATACCTTTGGTCTGTTCTGTGGGGATTTTGGAAGAGGGAAAAAGTGCTTCTTTGTATTTTTTACAAGCTATTGTTGAAACACCTTAAGTCTCTGGTGAGCAGGAGGAAGCATCCTAGATAGACTGCTGTATTTAGAGAAACATTCAAAGAAACAACACAGGGAGACAGTGTTAAATGATGATTGTCTGTGACATTTTAACAATTGATTAAAGACAGATAAGTTCCAATAGTGGGGGTTTACTTTTACTTCAACTAGCCTGCAGTCTGACACAAAGAAGTGGCATTCCTTTCTAAGAAATGATCTAAATAAGATGGAAAATGTGGTGATATCTCTTATGTTTCTAATAAATAATGCTGGAATATTGTTTAACTTACACGCACACAATCTCAAGTCAACTTTATAATAAAACATGCTGCAGGTTATACTACAGGTTCAACTATTCACAACACTACAGAATATAGAATTAGTCAAGTCTCTGTAGACATTTTCAGAGGGAGAGAGAAAGAGAGAGTAGAGAGAGGGAAAGAAAAAGAGGGGTGCTGCAGGTGTGCACAATTGTTTTTGTTGATAAAGTGGCAGAGACACCACACAGACCGAGAGAGTGAGTGCTGTTAGCTGCTTAGTGAGATGCTAATCTATCTGACTGTTGTTAGCTGCTTAGTAAGATGCTAATCTATCTGACTGTTGTTAGCTGCTTAGTGAGATGCTAATCTATCTGACTGTTGTTAGCTGCTTAGTGAGATGCTAATCTATCTGACTGTTGTTAGCTGCTTAGTGAGATGCTAATCTATCTGCGTGTTGTTAGCTGCTTAGTGAGATGCTAATCTATCTGACTGTTGTTAGCTGCTTAGTGAGATGCTAATCTATCTGACTGTTGTTAGCTGATTAGTGAGATGCTAATCTATCTGACTGTTGTTAGCTGCTTAGTGAGATGCTAATCTATCTGACTGTTGTTAGCTGCTTAGTGAGATGCTAATCTATCTGACTGTTGTTAGCTGCTTAGTGAGATGCTAATCTATCTGACTGTTGTTAGCTGATTAGTGAGATGCTAATCTATCTGACTGTTATTAGCTGATTAGTGAGATGCTAATCTATCTGACTGTTGTTAGCTGCTTAGTGAGATGCTAATCTATCTGACTGTTGTTAGCTGCTTAGTGAGATGCTAATCTATCTGACTGTTGTTAGCTGCTTAGTGAGATGCTAATCTATCTGACTGTTGTTAGCTGATTAGTGAGATGCTAATCTATCTGACTGTTGTTAGCTGATTAGTGAGATGCTAATCTATCTGACTGTTGTTAGCTGCTTAGTGAGATGCTAATCTATCTGACTGTTGTTAGCTGCTTAGTGAGATGCTAATCTATCTGACTGTTGTTAGCTGCTTAGTGAGATGCTAATCTATCTGACTGTTGTTAGCTGATTAGTGAGATGCTAATCTATCTGACTGTTATTAGCTGCTTAGTGAGATGCTAATCTATCTGACTGTTGTTAGCTGCTTAGTAAGGTGCTAATCTATCTGCGATGCTATGTGCAGTGCCAAAGTAATATAACGTGATGCTATATATAGTCATTTCCATATGTCTGCTGAGTGTTACCCTGCTGATAATTCCTGGTGTGTGTGCCGTGCATGGTGACGCGTGGCAGTGTCCTGTAGAGAAGGCTAAGATCCCCACCCAGCCCAGCGACAACAGCTGGTGTGCGGCGGCTGTACCCCGCTGATCAGATCTTGTCCGTCACATTTCCCCTAATTAACAGATCTCCCGGTTCCTTACATGATTCTGTAGTTCTACTCTGGTTCCCTACAAGGCTACAGAGTCCCTCGTTCTGGTTCTATTCATCTGATCCTTGACCCTTGAACTTCCTCAAGTCACACAAGGGGGAATCCAGATGGACCAGGGAGGTGGTATGAGACACAAGACCAAACACACCAGGCTACATGCTCTGCTGGGATATTTTAGTTTAATGTGTCAAGATGTTTAGAGTTTTTTTATTGCAGTTTCTGACATGGAACCTCAAACAGACCAGACTAGCTTGAATAAGGATTGGATAAGAATTTCAACTAACCAATAACCTTTTTTGTGTGGGACTTTGTTTTGGGTAATGTCATTGTTACATTTCTATCCATAAAATGTATTTTCCACTGAATAAAAATGGCATAGTCAGACGGTTTGTGTCTAAGTCTGGAGAGTGCCTTCGGAAGGTATTCAGACCCCTTCACGTTTTCCACATTTTGTTACGTTTCAGCCTTATTCTAAAATGGATGAAATAGTTTTTTCCCACTTCATCAATCTGCACACAATACCCCATAATGACAAAGAAAAAAACGTTTTTTAGAGATTTTTGCTAATTTATTAAAAATAAAACACTGAAATATCACATTTACATACGAATTCAGACCCTTAACTCAGTACTTTTTTGAAGCACAGCGATCACAGCCTCGAATCTTCTTGGGTATGACACTACAAGCTTGGCACATCTGTATTGGGAAATTTCTCCCATTCTTCTCCGCAGATCCTCTCAAGCTCTGTCAGGATGGATGGGAAACGTCGTTGCACAGCTATTTTCAGATCTCTCCAGAGATGTACGATCGGGTTCAAATCCGGGCTCTGGCTGGGCCAGGACATTCTGAGACTTGTCCTTAACCACTCCTGCGTTGTCTTGGCTGTGTGCTTAGGGTTGTTGTCCTGTTGGAAGGTGAACCTTCACCCAAGTCTGAGGTCCTGAGTGTTTTGGAGCAGGTTTTCATCAAGGATCTCTCTGTACTTTGCACCATTCATCTTTCCATTAATTTTTCCCTCGATGCTGACTAGTCTCCCAGTCCCTGCCGCTGAAAAACATCCCCACAGCATGATGCTGCCGCCACCATGCTTCACCGTAGGGATGGTGTCGGGTTTATTTCCAGACGTGATGCTTGGCATTCAGGCCAAATAGTTCAATATTGGTTTCATCAGACCAGAGAATTTTGTTTTTCATGGTCTGAGAGTCCTTTTGGTGCCTTTTGGCAAATTCCAAGCGGGCTTTCATGTGCCTTTTACTGAAGAGCGGCTTCGGTCTTGAAACTCTACCGTAAATGGCCTGATTGGTGGAGTGCTGCAGAGCTGGTTGTCCTTCTGGAAGGTTCTCCCATATTCACAGAGTTACTCTGGAGGTCTGTCACAGAGACCATCGGGGTTCTTGGTCACATCACTGACCAAGGCCCTTCTCCCCTGATTGCTCAGTTCTGCCAGGTGGCCTGCTCGAGGAAGAGTCTGGTGGTTCCAAACTTCTTCCATTTAAGAATGATGGAGGCCACCGTGATCTCGGGGACTTTCATTACTGCAGACATTTGTTGGTACCCTTCCCCCGATCTGTGCCTCGATACAATCCTGTCTCAGAGCTCTACAGACAATTCCTTTGACCTCAAGGGTTGGGTTTTGCAATGACATGCAATGTCAACTGTGGGACATTATATAGACAGGTGTGTGCCTTTCCAAATCATGTCCAATCAATTGAATTTACCACAGGTGGATTCCAATCAAGTTGTCAAAACATCTCAAGCATGATAAATGGAAACAGGATGCACCTGAGCTCAATTTCGAGTCTCATAGCAAAGGGTCTGAATACTGATGTAAATAAGGTATTTTTTTATTTTTTATTATACATTTGCAAACATTTCTAAAAACCTGTTTTTTCTTTGTCGTTATGGGGTATTGTGTGCAAATTGATGAGTAATTGTTTTTATTTCATACATTTTAGAATAAGGCTGAAACGTAACAAAATGTGGAAAAACTCAAGGGGTCTGATACTTTCTGAAGGCACTGTATAGAAGTGTTATATGGAGGGGGGGGGGGGTGGGGGGTTGACATACCGTAGTGTTCCTTCATTCACAACACACGGACTGCACCTGAAGACGAAGCAGCTGGTGATGTGAAAGGTGTGCTCTAATTTAAAATGCACTTAATTAAAATGCAATATTTATGCAATATTTATAATGCTTTCAAATAAGAAAGACAACTTTCAAGTCCTTGAAGATCAATAAAAGGCATTTTTTTTCCATTTTATTGTTTATTGTTTACCAAATGTCCAACATAAACTTAATTGCGGAATCTGTTCTAAATATTTTTCAATTCCTGCTAATAGATTTGTATAGATTCTGCATCTGACATTCAACCTTCAATCTTTTGTTTTGCGTTGATGTTTTGACATTTATTGGAGCGGGATTGAAAATTGAAAGGACTATTTTAGTTGTTTTGTTTATTTGTTACCATTGTTTAAACCCCATTCCCATTGAGTGAGAGAGAACCACACTGAAGAACAGAACAGTGCATGCACCCCAAATAGCAACCTATTTCCTTCATAGTGCACTACTTTTAACTGGAGGGAATATAGGGAGTAGAGAGCCACTAAATAGGGAATAGGGTGCCATTTTGGACTCAAACAGTGTTTATTCAATTGGGTGAGAGAGATGGCTCCATACACTGCCAAAGAGAGATTCATTAAAACGTAATTAATATGCATCATTATGTAAATTAGGTTGTAGTTAATGAGTTTTTAAAATAAGCATTCCTTAATTAGTTCACTTTTAATGGCATCATCATTTATCTTTTTCCTCTTTGAAGCAGAATGATGCGGAAAACGTTAGGCAGAGGAAATGCTAATCTATGTTTTATCATCTTATTTTTCTGATTTCTCAGTGATTGCCACGACGTCTTGGATCTTGTCGCTAATAAGGGACGTTAGTGTTTTTTAATGTCAGTTATTTCAATTTAAAACAACGTCTGTGAAACCTCTATGTACAGGAGAGGGTCCGTGATGACACAAAATGCTCAACATATCTCTTTCACAAACAATTAAACATATATCTTCACTAATGCTTATAAATTGCTACTTATGTATGCGGTTTTTCACTCCAGTTTGTGAGATTCATCAACAGCTCTCGTTTTACACTTTGAAGGTGTCAGGAGACTTGTGAAGATTGGTGAAGATGTTTCAGCGTCGCACACAGAGACAATCGGTCCCCTGCACTTCCTGTTAAGAAACTAGCACACTTCCCTCTCCTTTGGAGAGCTCAGAACAAGAGTTTGGCTTGTTCGTTTTTCTAAATCAATGTGTGTGTGTGTGTGTGTGTGTGTGTGTGTGTGTGTGTGTGTGTGTGTGTGTGTGTGTGTGTGTGTGTGTGTGTGTGTGTGTGTGTTGGTGTATTTGTGTCATACAACATATCAACTCTATGACCTCTACCCTGATAATCATCTTCAATTTATCAAATCAACCTGGACTATTCACATTGCCATCACCCCCCCCCAAAATTGTTCCTATTTTGTTGCCTTACAAACTGGAATAAAAATTGATTTTTATTTCTTCCGTAAAGCCCAGCTCTGTGTGTACTGCTTAAACTGGTCCTATTGACAGATACTCCAATCTCCGCTGTGGAGCTTTGCAGCTCCTTCAGGGTTATCTTTGGTCTCTTTGTTGCCTCTCTGATTAATGCTCTCCTTGCCTGGTCCGTGAGTTTTGGTTGGCAGCCCTCTCTTGGCAGATTTGTTGTGGTGCTATATTCTTTCCATTTTTTAATAATGGATTTAATGGTGCTCCATGGGATGTTCAAAGTTTCTGATATTTTTTCATAACCCAACCCTGAACTGTACATCATCACAACGTTGTCCCTGACCTGTTTGGAGAGATCCTTGGTCTTCATGGTGCCGCTTGCTTAGTGACGTTGTAGTATCTGGGGCCTTTCAGAACAGGTGTATATATACTGAGATCTTGTGACAGATCATGTGACACTTAGATTGCACACAGGTGGACTTTATTTGACTAATTATGTGACTTCTGAAGGTAATTGGTTGCACCAGATCTTATTTAGGGGCTTCATAGCAAAAGGGTTGAAAACATATACTGTACATGCACAATCTTTCAGTTTGTATTTTGTATAATTTTTTTAAACAAGTCATTTTTTTCATTTCATTTCACCAATTCGGACTATTTTGTGTATGTCCATTACACGAAATAAAAATAAAAATAAATTCAAATTACAGGTTGTAATGCAACAAAATAGGAAAAACGCCAAGGGGGATGAATACTTTTGCAAGGCACTGTACATGTACAAATTACCAAAAACACAAACACACAGATAGCATCTCCTACCCTGAGGATCATTCTTAATGTACTTTATCAGAAGGAATCAGTGGCATCATTCCACCTGATACGTTAGCACTGGGCGGTACAAGCTTTCTGCATTAACATTTTTTTTAAATCACTATATCACGGATGAGAGTATGACTATGCCCCTCCCACGTGGATTGGTAAGTGGAAATGAATAAGAACATTTTTATTTAATCTAAATTTAAACAGGTAGGCAAGTTGAGAACAAGGCCTCATTTACAATTGCGACCTGGCCAAGATAAAACAAAGCAGTTCGACACATACAACAACACAGAGTTACACAGAGTTACACATGAAGTAAAACAAACATACAGTCAATAATACAGTAGAAAAATAGGTTTATATACGATGTGTGCAAATGAGGTGAAATAAGGGAGGTAAAGGCAAAAAAAAAGGCCATGGTGGCAAAGTAAATACAATATAGCAAGTAAAACACTGTCACGACCGTTGAATGAGAAGGACCAAAGCGCAGCGTGGTAGGCGTACATATTCCTTTTGTTTCGGATGATGCTGACAAAGACCATAGAAAAACGACCGTGAAGCTTAAGGGCTTAAATGCTACACACAAAAACAACTTCCCACACCCACAGGTGGGAAAAGGGGTACCTAAGTATGGTTCCCAATCAGAGACAACGATAGACAGCTGTCCCTGATTGAGAACCACACCCGGCCAAACACACAGAAATAGAAAACATAGAACACAAAACATAGAATGCCCACCCCAACTCACGCCCTGACCAAACCAAAATAGAGACATAAAAGGATCTCTAAGGTCAGGGTGTGACAAACACTGGAATGGTAGATTTGCAGTGGAAGAATGTGCAAAGTAGAGATAGAAATAATGGGGTGCAAGGGAGCAAAATAAATAAATAAATACAGTAGGGGGAGAGGTAGTTATTTGGGCTAAATTATAGATGGGCTATGTACAGGTGCAGTAATCTGTGAGCTGCTGGTGAGACAGCTGGTGCTTAAAGTTAGTGAGGGAGATAAGTGTTTCCAGTTTCAGAGATTTTTCTAGTTCGCGTTCCAGTCATTGGCAGCAGGGAACTGAAAGGAGAGGCGGCCAAAGGAAGAATTGATTTTGGGGGTGACCAGAGAGATATACAGTGCCTTGCGAAAGTATTTGGCCCCCTTGAACTTTGCGACCTTTTGCCACATTTCAGGCTTCAAACATAAAGATATAAAACTGTATTTTTTTGTGAAGAATCAACAACAAGTGGGACACAATCATGAAGTGGAACGACATTTATTGGATATTTCAAACTTTTTTAACAAATCAAAAACTGAAAAATTGGGCGTGCAAAATTATTCAGCCCCCTTAAGTTAATACTTTGTAGCGCCACCTTTTGCTGCGATTACAGCTGTAAGTCGCTTGGGGTATGTCTCTATCAGTTTTGCACATCGAGAGACTGACATTTTTTCCCATTCCTCCTTGCAAAACAGCTCGAGCTCAGTGAGGTTGGATGGAGAGCATTTGTGAACAGCAGTTTTCAGTTCTTTCCACAGATTCTCGATTGGATTCAGGTCTGGACTTTGACTTGGCCATTCTAACACCTGGATATGTTTATTTTTGAACCATTCCATTGTAGATTTTGCTTTATGTTTTGGATCATTGTCTTGTTGGAAGACAAATCTCCGTCCCAGTCTCAGGTCTCATATCCAATAAATGTCGTTCCACTTCATGATTGTGTCCCACTTGTTGTTGATTCTTCACAAAAAAATACAGTTTTATATCTTTATGTTTGAAGCCTGAAATGTGGCAAAAGGTCGCAAAGTTCAAGGGGGCCGAATACTTTCGCAAGGCACTGTACCTGCTGGAGTGTGTGCTACAGGTGGGTGATGCTATGGTGACCAGCGAGCTGAGATAAGGGGGGATTTGACCTAGCAGGGTCTTGTAGATGACCTGGAGCCAGTGGGTTTGGTGACAAGTATGAAGTGAGGGACAGCCAACGAGAGCGTACAGTTCGCAGGGGTGGGTGGTATATGGGGCTTTGGTGACAAAATGGATGACACTGTGATAGACTGTATCCAATTTATTGAGTAGGGTATAGGTGGCTATTTTGTAAATTACATCGCCGAAGTTGAGGATCGGTAGGATGGTCAGTTTTACAAGGGTTTGTTTGGCAGCATGAGTGAAGGATGTTGAGTGAAGGATGTTTGTTGCGAAATAGGAATCCAATTCTAGATTTAACTTAGGATTGGAGATGTTTGATGTGAGTCTGGAAGGAGAGTTTACAGTCTAACCAGACATCTAGGTATTTGTAGTTGTCCACATATTCTAAGTCAGAACCATCCAGAGTAGTGATTTTGGACGGGCGGGCAGGTTCAGGCAGTGATCGGTTGAAGAGCATGCATTTAGTTTTACTTGTATTTAAGAGCAATTGGAGGCCATGGAAGGAGAGTTGTATGGCATTGAAGCTCGTCTGGAGGGTTGTTAACACAGTGTCCAAAGAAGGGCCAGAAGTATACAGAATGGTGTCGTCTGCGTAGAGGTGGATCAGAGACTCACCAGCAGCAAGAGCGACATCATTGATGTATACAGAGAAGAGAGTCGGTCCAAGAATTGAACCCTGTGGCACCCCCATAGAGACCTCCAGAGGCCCGGACAACAGTCCCTCCGATTTGACACACTGAACTCTATCAGAGAAGTAGTTGGTGAACCAGGCGAGGCAATCATTTGAGTAACCAAGGCTATAAAGTCTGCTGATGAGGATGTGGTGATTGACAGAGTCGAAAGCCTTGGCCAGGTCAATGAATACAGCTGCACAGTATTGTTTCTTATTGATGGCGTTTAAGATATCGTTTAGGACATTGAGTGTGGCTGAGGTGCACCCATGACCAGCTCTGAAAGCAGATTTCATAGCGGAGAAGCTATGGTGGGATTCGAAATGGTCGGTAATCTGTTTGTTGACTTGGCTTTCGAAGACCTTAGAAAGGCAGGGTAGGATAGATATAGGTCTGTAGCAGTTTGGGTCAAGAGTGTCCCCCCTTTGAAGAGGGGGATGACCGCAGCTGCTTTCCAATCTTTGGGAATCTCAGACGACACGAAAGAGAGGTTGAACAGGCTAGTAATAAGGGTTGCAACAATTTCGGCAGATCATTTTAGAAAGAAAGGGTCCAGATTGTCTAGCCCGGCTGAATTGTAGGGGTCCAGATTTTGCAGCTCTTTCAGAACATCAGCTGACTGGATTTGGGAGAAGGAGAAATGGGGAAGGCTTGGGCGAGTTGCTGTGTGGGGTTCAGTGCTGTTGACCGGGGTAGGGTTAGCCAGGTGGAAAGCATGGCCAGACGTAGAAAAATGCTTATTGAAAGTCTCAATTATAGTGGATTTATCGGTGGTGACAGTGTGTCCTTTCCTCAGTGCAGTGGGCAGCTGGGAGGAGGTGTCCCAGAACTTTTTTTGAGTTTGTGTTACAGGAAGCAAATATTTGCTTGAAAAAGCCTTCGCTTTTCTAACTGCCTGTGTATATTGGTTTTTAGCTTCCCTGAAAAGTTGCACGAATACATGAATGTATTATCGTAGAACAAGTGACATCGTCATAATACTCTCTAGGCCTATAGAGGTTTTAATATCACAATTATACTGAAAAAAATGTATAAACGCAACATGTAACACTTTCAACAGTTGTGCTGAGTTACAGTTCATACAAAGAAATCAGTCAATTGAAATAAATTCCTTAGGTCCTAATCTATGGATTTCACTTGACTGGGTAGGGACACAGCCATAGGTGGGCATGGGCCCGCCCTCTGGGGAGCCAGGCCCAGCCAATCAGAATGAGTTTTTCTCAACACAAGGGCTTTATTTACAGACAGAATTACTCCTCTGTTCCATCAGCTGTCTGGGTGTCTGGTCTCAGACGATCCCGCGGGTGAAGAAGCTGGATGTGGAGGTCCTGGGCTGGCGTGGCTACACGTGGTCTGCGGTTGTGAGGCCAGTTGGACGTACTGACGAATTCTCAAAAATGACATTGGAGGTGGCTTATGGTAGAGATTATTAACATTCAATTATCTTGCAACAGCGCTGGTGGACTGTGGCATTGTCTTGTGTGACAAAACTGCACATTTTAGAGTGTCACATCTGTGTAGTGATCATGCTGTTTAATAAGATTATTGATATGCCACACCTGTCAGGTGGATGGATTATATTGGCTCACTAACAGGGATGCAATCAAATTTGAGAACAACATTTGAGAGAAATAAGCTTTTTTATGGAACATGGATCTTTTATTTCAGCTCATGAAACATGGGACCAACACTTTACATGTTGCATTTATATTTTTGTTCATTATACATTAAATCTGAACGTTGGCCATTCAAATAACCACTACATGAGCAAAAGTATGTGGACACCTGCTCGTTGACCATCTCATTCCAAAATCATGAGCAGTAATATGGAGTTGGTCCCCCCTTTTCAGCCTCCACTCTTCTGGGAAGGCTTTCCACTAGATGTTGGAACATTGCTGCTATAACAGCCTCCACTCTTCTGGGAAGGCTTTCCACTAGATGTTGGAACATTGCTGCTATAACAGCCTCCACTCTTCTGGGAAGGCTTTCCACTAGATGTTGGACCATTGCTGCTATAACAGCCTCCACTCTTCAGGGGAAGGCTTTCCACTAGATGTTGGACCATTGCTGCTATAACAGCCTCCACTCTTCTGGGGAAGGCTTTCCACTAGATGTTGGAACATTGCTGCTATAACAGCCTCCACTCTTCTGGGAAGGCTTTCCACTAGATGTTGGAACATTGCTGTTATAACAGCCTCCACTCTTTTGGGAAGGCTTTCCACTAGATGTTGGACCATTGCTGCTATAACAGCCTTCACTCTTCTGGGAAGGCTTTCCACTAGATGTTGGAACATAGCTGCTATAACAGCCTCCACTCTTCTGGGAAGGCTTTCCACTAGATGTTGGAACATTGCTTCTATAACAGCCTCCACTCTTCTGGGAAGGCTTTCCACTAGATGTTGGACCATTGCTGCTATAACAGCCTCCACTCTTCTGGGAAGGCTTTCCACTAGATGTTGGAACATAGCTGCTATAACAGCCTCCACTCTTCTGGGAAGGCTTTCCACTAGATGTTGGAACATTGCTTCTATAACAGCCTCCACTCTTCTGGGAAGGCTTTCCACTAGATGTTGGAACATTGCTGCTATAACAGCCCCCATACTTCTGGAAAGGCTTTCCACTAGATGTTGGAACATTGCTGCTATAACAGCCTCCACTCTTCAGGGAAGGCTTTCCACTAGATGTTGGAACATTACTGCTATAACAGCCCCCATACTTCTGGGAAGGCTTTCCACTAGATGTTGGAACATTACTGCTATAACAGCCTCCACTCTTCTGGGAAGGCTTTCCACTAGATGTTGGAACATTGCTGCTATAACAGCCTCCACTCTTCTGGAAAGGCTTTCCACTAGATGTTGGAACATTACTGCTATAACAGCCTCCACTCTTCTGGGAAGGCTTTCCACTAGATGTTGGAACATTGCTGCTATAACAGCCTCCACTCTTCTGGGAAGGCTTTCCACTAGATGTTGGAACATTGCTGCTATAACAGCCTCCACTCTTCAGGGAAGGCTTTCCACTAGATGTTGGAACATTGCTGCTATAACAGCCTCCACTCTTCAGGGAAGGCTTTCCACTAGATGTTGGAACATTACTGCTATAACAGCCTCCACTCTTCAGGGAAGGCTTTCCACTAGATGATGGAACATAGCGGCGGGGACTTGCTTCCATTCAGCATCAAGAGCATTAGTGAGATCTTAAATATACTTATTATTATTTGTATTTTTTATGCATTATTATTATCTATTTATTTTCTATATAAAAGCTTCCATCTCCTCTCTCAGCTCAAGCTGTGGTTCTGGTCTGTCTCATTATTTACAGTTGCATTGCCGTGGAATTAATTCTCATAGACACATATAAATTATTGTTTAACGAGAAGCTGTATCCTATAAATTATTCAAAACACCTGGGATTACAATACGAGATCAAATGATAGGAGAGAGAGAGTATTCTCTGCTGGAGGCAGCAGCCTGCATACCCCCCCCCCCCCCCACCCCCCACCCTCGGTTTGATGTTACACACTATCTGGTTATGTGAGAATAATTTAGGAGAAATAGTGTGGTGGTGTATGTGACTGTGTAACATATGATACTCTGGACAGAATGATCTGTGTAGACCGTATCTACACTGAACAAAAATATAAACGCTACATGTAAAGGGTTGGTCCCGTGTTCCATATGCACAAAAAGATTAGTGCTGACGAGTATTTCTGTCTGTTTTAAAGCCCAATTTGTGGGGTAATTCTGATCGGCTGGGCCTGGCTCCCCAAGTGGATGGGCCTGGCTCCCCAAGTGGATGGGCCTGGCTCCCCAAGTGGATGGGCCTGGCTCCCCAAGTGGATGGGCCTGGCTCCCCAAGTGGATGGGCCTGGCTCCCCAAGTGGATGGGCCTGGCTCCCCAAGTGGATGGGCCTGGCTCCCCAAGTGGATGGGCCTGGCTCCCCAAGTGGATGGGCCTGGCTCCCCAAGTGGATGGGCCTGGCTCCCCAAGTGGATGGGCCTGGCTCCCCAAATGGATGGGCCTGGCTCCCCAAGTGGATTTGGTTACGTTACAGCCTCATTCTAAAATGGATTAGATTTTTTAAAATGTCCTCATCAATCTACACACAATACCCCATAATGACATCACAATACCCCATATTGACAAAGCAAAAACAGGTTTTTAGACATTTTTGCAAATGTATTACAAATACAAAACAGAAATACTGTATTTACATACGTATTCAGAGCCTTTGCTCTGAGACTAGAAATTGAGCTCAGGTGCATCTTGTTTCCATTGATCATGTTTCGACAACCTGATTGGAATCCACCTGTGGTAAATTCAATTGATTGGACACACACCTGTCTATAAGAGGTCCCACAATTAACAGTGCATGTCAGAGCAAAAACCAAGCCATGAGGTTGAGGAGACAGGAACCACCAGACTATTTCTCGAGCTGGCCACCTGGCAGAACTGAGCAATCGGGGGAGAAGGGCCTTGGCCAGCGATGTGACCAAGAACCCAATGGTCACTGTGACAGACCTCCAGAATTCCTCTGTGAAGATGGGAGAACCTTCCAGAAGGACAACCATCTTTGCAGCACTCCACCAATCAGGCCTTTACGGTAGAGTTTCCAGACCGAAGCCACTCTTCAGTAAAAGGCACATGAAAGCCCACTTGGAGTTTGCCAAAAGGCACCTAAAGGACTCTCAGACCATGAGAAACAAGATTCTCTGGTCTGATGAAACCACAATTGAACTATTTGGCCTGAATGCCAAGCGTCATGTCTGGAGGAAACCTGGCACCATCCCTACAGTGAAGCATGGTGGTGGCAGCATCATGCTGTGGGGATGTTTTTCAGCGGCAGGGACTGGGAGACTAGTCAGGATCGAGGGAAAGATGAATGGAGCAATGTACAGAGAGATCCTTAATGAAAACCTGCTCCAGATCACTCAGGACCTCAGACTGGGTATTGTGCGTAGATTGATGAGGGGGACAAAAACAAATCCATTTTAGAATAAGGCTGTAATGTAACAAAATATGGAAAAGGTGAAGGGGTCTGAATACTTTCTGAATCCACCCATGGCTGCACTCCTAACCAGTCATGTGAAAAACATAGAGGGCCTAGAGGGCCTAATGACTTATATGAACTCAGTAAAATCTTTGAAATTGTTGCATTTATATTTTTGTTCAGCATAGATGGATGTAATTGGTCTTCAGCTGGACATGGTCACTAATGTCAGTATTTTATTTGTTCAGCATAGATGGATGTAATTGGTCTTCAGCTGGACATGGTCACTAATGTCAGTATTTTATTTGCCCTCTATACAGAGATGTTTGCAAAGCCTTTTTTCATTTTACAGAATTATTATTAATATGTAATGTTTGATAAACATTTAACGATAACCATCTAAAAGTTAGTTTGCGTCTGCTTGTCACCAACTTTACGTAGACAAACGCCTGTTTTTTTGCTCAATAGAAATGACGTCTTTTGCTAATCTTGTTCTATAGAATGTTGCTTTACTGTTGCTTGTTTTGAACTAAACACAGAAACAAAAATATGACCACTTCTGTGGTCTCAGTGAATTGAAAGAATAAACTAAGTAGATAAAGAAGCAGAAGCTGCGGTGTTTATTGCGATGTTCATGTGCCCTGATTATAAAAGACTCTGGGAGAACAACCCTCTGTGTGCTGTGTGACTGATGGAGCAGTGGTCTTCAGTTAAATAATGTGTATACAGAGACAGAGATGGAAAGATAGAGAGAGAGAGAAAAGTGAAGAGACAGGGAGAGCGAGCGAGAGAGGGGGCGGGGGGGGGGGGGGGGGAGACAGAACAATAATCCACTCGGGGGCTGTATCCTGGCATGCAGAGGGCTTGTGGGATTGTTAGAACATGAGGGATGCAGGTGTGTAACTGTGTGAGATGTGTAGATGTGGTGACGGCTGCGTGTGGTTCAGTCGAGTTCGTGTGGTCAGGATATAGGGCATAAGGAGCGGTCCATAGCTCCAACTTCCATCTCCAACTGCATGCATGCGTAGGTGAAAGCAGTATGACCAGAAACGTTCCGAGTTGGAAACACAGTCAGAAAGAGACAATGGGTGCACTCCAGTGCCACCTTCAGGTCACCTTCAGATCTTCACTAACCCCTAACCCACCCCTCAAAGCTCCTCACACCCAACTAAGGGAGAGGGAGATAGAGGGAGAGGAAAGGGAAGGACGTAGGGATATAGTTCTGAGAGATGGAGGGAACGAGATTGAACGGGATCTATCTCACAAACATCACATCCAGGCCTCTCCTCCAACAGAACAGAGGGATATGTCTTTATAAATGCACTCACTGGAACAGATAGGGAGAGAGAGACCATAGAGACAGAGACATAGAGAGAGAGAGACCTAGAGAGAGAGAGAAAGAGAGAGACCTAGAGAGAGAGAGAGAGACCGTAGAAAGAGAGAGAGATAGAGACCTAGAGAGATAGAGACCTAGAGAGAGATAGAGACCGTGGAGAGACATAGATATAGACCGTAGAGAGAAATAGATAGAGACCATAGAGAGAATGAGATAGAGACCGTAGAGAGACATAGATAGAGACCCTAGAGAGAGGGATATATATATATATATATAGAGAGAGAGAGAGAGAGAGAGAGAGACTGTAGAGAAAGATAGAGAGAAAGAGAGACTGTAGAGAAAGATAGAGAGAAAGAGAGACAAGGCAAGAGAGAGAGAGAGAGAGAGAGAGAGAGAGAGAGAGAGAGAGAGAGAGAGAGAGAGAGAGAGAGAGAGAGAAAGAGATAGAGAGAGAGAGAGAGAGAGACTGTAGAGAAAGATAGAGAGAAAGAGAGACTGTAGAGAAAGATAGAGAGAAAGAGAGACAAAGCAAGAGAGAGAGAGAGAGAGAGAGAGAAATAGAGCAAGAGAGAAATAGAGCGAGAGAGAGAGACCGTAGGGGACCGTCCCCAATCCTTTACCCCCGCGCTGAGCACTCTTTTCCTCTCCCCGCCTGTGCCACCTCCGATCATGGATACAGACACAATCCAGCCCCCTTGACACAACCACAGCCTCGTGGTGCCTGATCAATTTTCCCTCCCTCCTGAATACTCCCACCGACACCTCTCTGTAAGGAGAAGACAAGAGAGGGAAGAGAGAAGTTTGGAACTCTCACTAGGGATGTTCCTCTTATTTTTTATTCATTTCAATTACAAGGGCTGTTATTCCTGCAGGGGCACAGTATCAACTCTAATGTAGTGAGGCTACATATACATACATGTTATAGATAACAGCTTAAAGTTTTGTTTAACCTTTATGTGATCAGGGAGTCATACTGAGACCAAGGTCTATTTTACAGATGAGTCCCGAATGACAGAAATGACAGAAAATACACACGTCAAAATAAGAAAAGAAAAACAGGGTCATAAAACACAATCCCATTCATCAGTAATACGGTCCTCAATCAGCTGTCTGAATTGACCTCGAGACATCAGGTTTTACAATATTTAACAGATTGTGCAAACAAATAAGGTGCAAGAAAACTAAAAGCGGATGAACCTAGAGACCAAAGGAATATCTGGAGTTATCCTTCCCTGAGACCTGCAGATGGTGACTCCTATGTCTGAAGTGTAGTAACGATGTTGGGTACAGTGGGACTTTTTTCATTATAAAAGGGCTTTTTTACATGAAAACATAGCAAGGTATTAACTTACGTGACTTCGAAGAGGGCCGACCAACTTCCTGGTAGAGGAGGCAGTGATGACTACTAACATCGTCTCTCGTAATAAAGCTCAGTGTATCTAATGGCTTTAAGGAAGTGGCAGCTGTGTGTTCATATAGATGATGTCACCACAGTCTAGGACCGATAGGAACGTTGACTGAATAATCTGTTTAGCGAGAGGCAGGACCTTTGTCTATAGAAGAAACCAATTTTATTCTCAGCTTCTTAACTATCTCATCAATATATATATATATATTTTTTTTTTAAAGACAGCTTTTCATCTATCCAGATGGCCAGATATTTGTATGCACGGACACGATCAATATGGAGACCGTCCAAAGTACATTACGCCTAAATCAGAGTTATTTTGATGTGCTCTAGAGAACAACATATACTTAGTTTCACCTGCTCTCAGTACTCATTTCAGGTCAATGACATTACCTCAGGGATACAGACAGTAGACGTGTTCAACATAGATAGGCCTGATGACATTATGAGACGGTATGAGGAGAGTTTAACAGAAAGTGACTCTACAATACAATACTGTATGTAGGGTAAAGGTGTGTGTGTGTGTGTGTGTGTGTGTGTGTGTGTGTGTGTGTGTGTGTGTGTGTGTGTGTGTGTGTGTGTGTGTGTGTGTGTGTGTGTGTGTGTGTGTGTGTGTGTGTGTGTGTGTGTGTGTGTGTGTGTGTGTGTGTGTGTGTGTCAACACTCAGTTGAAAAAAGACAATCAACACCAAGGAACATCCGCCTTAGTGTAATGAAAACCATTAGAGAAATCCTGCAGTGGAGGATGTTTGTTTTCCTCTAGGTGAAGTATGCATTATTTAGTTGTGAGTTCTCCTTTGTTCATATTATGTTATATTTGTATTTTATGCATTTGAATGACATCAGCCAAGTGTTGATAATTAGATGCTTTAAGGTCCTCTTCTGAGTTTATGTGTAAAGCTGTCTAATTGTTGGCACTGGATCAGGACGGGCTGTGTGAAAGCCCAACAGTGCCACCTGGCCTCAGAATGCTGAGGGATACCACTGTCTCTCAACCATTTTTACAACACTGGTTTTCATCTAGAAGTTCATTTTTATTTAACTAAAGCAAGTCAGTTAAGAACAAATTATTAATTACAATGACGGCCTACCCCGGCCAAACCCAGATGATGCTGGGCCAATTGTGCACCACCCTACGGGACTCCCAATCATGGCCGGTTGTGATACAGCCTGGAATCGAACCAGGCGCGGTAGTGACGCCACTAGCACTAAGATGCAGTGCCTTAGACCGCTGCGCCACTCAGAAGTAAACTCATTATAATAAAAATGATAACAAGCCAATACAGTATTTTAAAGAGTTTCTTATAACCAAATCAAATCAAATCAAATGTATTTATATAGCCCTTCATACATCAGCTGATATCTCAAAGTGCTGTACAGAAACCCAGCCTAAAACCCCAAACAGCAAGCAATGCAGGTGTAGAAGCATGGTGGCTAGGAAAAACTCCCTAGAAAGGCCAAAACCTAGGAAGAAACCTAGAGAGGAACCAGGCTATGTGGGGTGGCCAGTCCTCTTCTGGCTGTGCCGGGTGGAGATTATAACAGAACATGGCCAAGATGTTCAAATGTTCATAAATGACCAGCATGGTCGAATAATAATAAGGCAGAACATTTGAAACTGGAGCAGCAGCATGGCCAGGTGGACTGGGGACAGCAAGGAGTCATCATGTCAGGTAGTCCTGGGGCATGGTCCTAGGGCTCAGGTCAGTTGAAACTGGAACAGCAGCATGGCCAGGTGGACTGGGGACAGCAAGAAGTCATCATGTCAGGTAGTCCTGGGGCATGGTCCTAGGGCTCAGGTCCTCCGAGAGAGAGAAAGAAAGAGAGAAGGAGAGAATTAGAGAACGCACACTTAGATTTTATATACCTGTCATCAATGGGTGTGGCTGAAATAGCTGAATCCACTAATTTGAAATGGTGTCCACATACTTTTGAATATATAGTGTATAACAACTCACTCACTCACTGCCTCCCAGCATGTCATTTCTAGCAGTAGGAGTCTGGGGCCGTGGCTGTGCAGGGGATTTATTCTGTATCTGTAACTGCCAAAATAACTGCAGATAATTAGTCCTCTCAGAACGCTGGATGTCTCTTAACAAAGACACCTGTGCTGCCCGTGGTGAACGAAGCACAGCGCTACGTACCGTAGAGTGATTGTCATTTTTTATCTAGCTCTCCTGCAGAGACTTCCGTTGCGTCAGCCTAGTCTGCAGGGGGCCAGAGGTGAGTGTGTGTATGTGTGTGTGTGAGTGTGTGTGTGTGTGTGTGTGTGTGTGTGTGTGTGTGTGTGTGTGTGTGTGTGTGTGTGTGTGTGTGCGTGCGTGCGTGTTTGCTTGCGTGCGTGCGTGTTTGCGTGCGTGCGTGTTTGCGTGTGTAAGTGCGTGCGTGTTTGCGTGTGTAAGTGCGTGCGTGCGTGTTTGCGTGCGTGCGTGCGTGCGTGTTTGCGTGTGTAAGTGCGTGCGTGTTTGCGTGTGTAAGTGCGTGCGTGTTTGCGTGTGTAAGTGCGTGCGTGTTTGCGTGTGTAAGTGCGTGCGTGTGTGTTTGCGTGTGTAAGTGCGTGCGTGTTTGCGTGTGTAAGTGCGTGCGTGTTTGCGTGTTTGCGTGCGTGCGCGCGTGTTTGCGTGCGTGCGTGTTTGCGTGCATGCGTGCGTGTTTGCGTGTGTGCGTGCGTGTTTGCGTGCGTGCGTGCGTGTTTGCGCGTGTAAGTGCGTGCGTGTTTGCGTGCGTGCGTGTTTGCGTGTGTAAGTGCGTGCGTGCGTGTTGCGTGTGTAAGTGCGTGCGTGTTTGCGTGCGTGTTTGCGTGTGTAAGTGCGTGCGTGCGTGTTTGCGTGTGTAAGTGCGTGCGTGCGTGCGTGTTTGTGTGTGTAAGTGTGTGTGTGTTTAAACAACCCCTTTTATAAATATGCTCATCATTGTCTGGAAATTTAGACAGACAAAGCCACTAAATCCACCCCCAAAACAACAAGAGAACAGAACCTCTGCAGTTCTTCTCCAGTTCAGTCATCCTCATCCTACACAGTGCCAGGTCAAATCATTGAAATGGTTTCCCTCCCCCTCTCCTCTCCATCTCTCACCTCCCCCCTCTCCTCGCCCTCTCTCACCTCCGTCCTCTCCTCTCCCTCTCTCACCTCCGTCCTCTCCTCTCCTTCTCTCACCTCCGTCCTCTCCTCTCCCTCTCTCACCTCCCCCCTCTCCTCTTCCTCTCTCACCTCCGTCTTCTCCTCTCCCTCTCTCACCTCCGTCCTCTCTCTCCTCTCCTCTCTCACCTCCGTCTCTCCTCTCCCTCTCTCACCTCCGTCTTCTCCTCTCCCTCTCTCACCTCCGTCCTCTCCTCTCCCTCTCTCACCTCCATCCTCTCCTCTCCCTCTCTCACCTCCGTCTTCTCCTCTCCCTCTCTCACCTCCGTCCTCTCCTCTCCCTCTCTCACCCTCCGTACTCTCCTCTCCCTCTCTCCTCAACCTCCCCCTCTCCTCTCCCTCTCTCACCTCCCGTCTTCTCTCCTCTCCCTCTCTCACCTCCGTCCTCTCCCTCCTCACCTCCGTCCTCTGCCTCTCCTCTCCTCTCTCACCTCCGTCCTCTCCTCTCCTCTCCCCTCTCACCTCCGTCACTCTCCCTCTCACCTCCGTCTCTCATCCCTCTCCCTCTCTCTCCCTCTCTCACCTCCGTCCTCTCCTCGTCCCTCTCTCACCTCCGTCCTCTCCTCTCCCTCTCTCACCTCCTCCTCCCTCTCCCCTCCTCCGTCCTGTCCTCTCCTCCTCCCCTGTCTCCACCTCTCCGTACTCATCCTCTCCCTCTCCTCCCCTCCCCCCTCTCCTCTCCCTCTCTCACCTCCGTCTTCTCCTCTCCCTCTCTCACCTCCGTCCTCTCCTCTCCCTCTCTCACCTCTGTCCTCTCCTCTCCTCTCCCTCTCTCACCTCCGTCCTCTCCTCTCCCTCTCTCACCTCCGTCCTCTCCTCTCCATCTCTCACCTCCGTCCTCTCCTCTCCCTCTCTCACCTCCGTCCCCTCCTCTACCTCTCTCACCCTCCAGTCCGCCTCTCCTCTCCCTCGTCCTCACCTCCGTCCTTCCTCTCCCTCTCTCACCTCCCGCCCCTCCTCTCCCTCTCTCACCTCCCCCCTACTCCTCTCCCTCGTCTCACCTCCGTCCCTCCTCTCCCTCTCTCACCTCCGTCCTCTCCTCTCCTTCTCTCACCTCCGTCCTCTCCTCTCCTCTCCCTCTCTCACCTCCCCTCTCTCCTCGCCCTCTCTCACCTCCGTCCTCTTCCTCTCCCTCTCTCACCTCCGTCCCCTCCTCTCCCTCTCTCACCTCCGTCCTCTCCTCTCCCTCTCTCACCTCCGTCCTGCTCCTCTCCCTCTCTCACCTCCGTCCTCTCCTCCTCCCTCTCTCACCTCCCCCCTCTCCTCTCCCTCTCTCACCTCCCCCCGTCTCCTCTCCCTCTCTCACCTCCGTCCTCTCCTCTCCCCTCTCTCACCTCCGTCCTCTCCTCTCCCTCTCTCACCTCCGTCCTCTCCTCTCCCTCTCTCACCTCCGTCCTCTCCTCTCCCTCTCTCACCTCCGTCCTCTCCTCTCTCCTCTCTCACCTCCGTCCCCTCCTCGCCTCTCCCTCTCTCACCTCCGTCCTCTCCTCTCCCTCTCTCACCTCCGTCCTCTCCTCTCCTCTCCCTCTCTCACCTCCGTCCTCTCCTCTCCCTCTCTCACCTCCGTCCTCTCCTCTCCCTCTCTCACCTCCGTCCTCTCCTCTCCTCTCACCTCCATCCTCTCCTCTCCTCTTTCTCACCTTCGTCCCCTCCTCTCCCTCTCTCACCTCCGTCCCCTCCTCTCCCTCTCTCACCTCCGTCCTCTCCTCTCCCTCTCTCACCTCCGTCCTCTCCTCTCCCTCTCTCACCTTCGTCCCTCCTCTCCCTCTCTCACCTCCGTCCTCTCCTCTCCCTCTCTCACCTCCGTCCTCTCCTCTCCCTCTCTCACCTCCGTCCTCCTCCTCTCCCTCTCTCACCTCCGTCCCCTCCTCTCCCTCTCTCACCTCCGTCCTCTCCTCTCCCTCTCTCACCTCCGTCCTCTCCTCTCCTCTCCCTCTCTCACCTCCGTCCTCTCCTCTCCCTCTCTCACCTCCGTCCTCTCCTCTCCCTCTCTCACCTCCGTCCTCTCCTCTCCTCTCTCACCTCCGTCCTCTCCTCTCCCTCTCTCACCTGTCCCTCCTCTCCCTCTCTCACCTCCGTCCCCCTCCTCTCCCTCTCTCACCTCCGTCCTCCTCCTCTCACCTCCGTCCTCCTCTCCCTCTCTCACCTCCGTCCTCTCCTCTCCTCTCCCTCTCTCACCTCCGTCCTCTCCTCTCCCTCTCTCACCTCCCCCCTCTCCTCTCCCTCTCTCACCTCCGTCCTCTCCTCTCCCTCTCTCACCTCCGTCCTCTCCTCTCCCTCTCTCACCTTCGTCCCCTCCTCTCCCTCTCTCACCTCCGTCCTCTCCTCTCCCTCTCTCACCTCCGTCCTCTCCTCTCCCTCTCTCACCTCCGTCCTCTCCTCTCCCTCTCTCACCTCCGTCCCCTCCTCTCCCTCTCTCACCTCCGTCCTCTCCTCTCCCTCTCTCACCTCCGTCCTCTCCTCTCCTCTCCCTCTCTCACCTCCGTCCTCTCCTCTCCTCTCCCTCTCTCACCTCCGTCCTCTCCTCTCCCTCTCTCACCTCCGTCCTCTCCTCTCCCTCTCTCACCTCCGTCCTCTCCTCTCCCTCTCTCACCTTCGTCCCCTCCTCTCCCTCTCTCACCTCCGTCCTCTCCTCTCCCTCTCTCACCTTCGTCCCCTCCTCTCCCTCTCTCACCTCCGTCCTCTCCTCTCCCTCTCTCACCTCCGTCCTCTCCTCTCCCTCTCTCACCTCCGTCCTCTCCGTCTCTCCACTCCTCAACTGGCATCTCATTCAGATGCCCGTGTCTGATGGCCCGAGTCAATTTGAAGACCTGGGTGCCCCCCCCCCCCCCCCGCACACACACGGCTACCTGGCAAAGACAAGAAAGAGGAATTATTTTTTATCCTCCAAACGCACTGGTTATGCACCAATGATTTCAAATGCCTGGCTGGCGCACGCCGCACATTGTCAGGGGTGACTTCGGCTCAGTGCCAAACCTATTATATTGATCTTTCTTTCTCTGGATTTCAATGGCAACGGACAACGGTGATTTAAAGCAGAGCATATTAGGGAAATACAATCTGCCTCTTGCATTGAACTAATGGAGATGGTGACGGATGTGTGTGTGTGTGTGTGTGTTCGCGCACGCGCGTGTGTGTGTGTGTGTATGTTTAATCGCTTGTAGAGGATGACATTCCCACACTTACTATCGTGTTCATGTCCAATATATCCTCATTTGTACCTCATTCACGTCTCTAAAGATCTAGATGTACATTATAATTAGCTTCAGATAGACAGCCATTCTCTCATGTCAGGATTAGAATACTGTAGTTAAGCCAGTTTTTATGGCTCGTTGCCTGGTGACATCCAGGTCTCCATTCCTCAGAGTCTCTTCACTACCTGGCATGTCAGAACTGGCTCTAATGGAAGCGATCAGACCTTCGATGTCAACACGGGAATATTCAAATGTTGAACCTGGTAGGGAGCAGCCTGTCGGTTAATGAGTATGTCTATGAGAAAATGGTCTGCTTGTTTCCAGAGAGGAAAATCACAGATAATGGCTCAATGAGAATCCTCTGTAGAGAAGAGACTGGATTAGGAGCTCTAGTGTGGTACTGGAGGGACTGAGACTGGATCAGGAGCTCTAGTGTGGTACTGGAGGGACTGAGACTGGATCAGGAGCTCTAGTGTGGTACTGGAGGGACTGAGACTGGATCAGGAGCTCTAATGTGGTACTGGAGGGACTGAGACTGGATCAGGAGCTCTAGTGTGGTACTGGAGGGACTGAGACTGGATCAGGAGCTCTAGTGTGGTACTGGAGGGACTGAGACTGGATCAGGAGCTCTAGTGTGGTACTGGAGGGACTGAGACTGGATCAGGAGCTCTAGTGTGGTGCTGGAGGGACTGAGACTGGATCAGGAGCTGTGGTACGGTGCTGGAGAGTCAGACTGGATCAGGAGCTATGGTACGGTGCTGGAGAGTCAGACTGGATTAGGAGCTATGGTACGGTGCTGGAGAGTCAGACTGGATCAGGAGCTATGGTATGGTGCTGGAGAGTCAGACTGGATCAGGAGCTATGGTATGGTGCTGGAGGGTCTGTGTTACGAGGCCAGACCAGTGAAATGAATCTCTCTCTCTCCCCGTCGTTCTCTCCCTCTCTCGGTGCCAGCGTCATTAGGACAGTGAGAGGACAGAGTTGATTAGTGTTTCTCTGACTGTCATTAGAGAGTGGGGACATCAGAGGTAGCTACCAGTCTGGACTTTGGAGTGGAGATCACCTCAGTCTCAAGGGAATTTAATATACTGCTGCTGATCTGACATTTCCAGAACTTCTTCCCGACAGCTAGCGGTCCCGAACCTTCTGCTACTCTGATAGTATAGTGCTCGTTTAATAAGTTAGATCAAAGCTGAATACATTTTAGGGTCCGGAAGTCACAGCCTCGGCCTTGATATAAAGATTATAATAACAATGTCATAGAGACCCAGGGGAGCCCTATCACAGCTCTATATGCAAATATCCTTCCACCTGGCCAACAGCCTGGGCAAACTGAGACCCACCACTTATTTATAGAGAGCACAACACTGAACAGAGCGCACACACACACACACACACACACACACACACACACGTAAACATGCATGCATGCACACACACACTCACAGGTATACACACACACATACACACGCTGACGGCTATATCTCACTGGGAGAATAGAGTCAATTTGCTTTCCTGAGGAAAACAGGTCAGACAGAAAAGAGACTTGAGGACCATCAGTAATGTTAGAGGGGTGAAGGTCATTTAGGTTAGTGTGTAATATTAGAGGGGTGAAAGTCATTTAGGTTAGTGTGTAATATTAGAGAGGTGAAGGTCATTTAGGTTAGTGTGTAATATTAGAGGGGTGAAGGTGAAGGTCATTTAGGTTAGTGTGTAATATTAGAGGGGTGAACGTCATTTAGGTTAGTGTGTAATATTAGAGGGGTGAAGGTCATTTAGGTTAGTGTGTAATAGTAGAGGGGTGAAGGTCATTTAGGTTAGTGTGTAATATTAGAGATGTGAAGGTCATTTAGGTTAGTGTGTAATATTAGAGGGGTGTAGGTCGTTTAGGTTAGTGTGTAATATTAGAGAGGTGAAGGTCATTTAGGTTAGTGTGTAATATTAGAGAGGTGAAGGTCATTTAGGTTAGTGTGTAATATTAGAGAGGTGAAGGTCATTTAGGTTAGTGTGTAATATTAGAGAGGTGAAGGTAATTTAGGTTAGTGTGTAATATTAGAGGGGTGAAGGTCATGTAGGTTAGTGTGTAATATTAGAGGGGTGAAGGTCATTTGGGTTAGTGTGTAATATTAGAGGGGTGAAGGTCATGTAGGTTAGTGTGTAATATTAGAGGGGTGAAGGTCATTTAGGTTAGTGTGTAATATTAGAGAGGTGAAGGTAAAGGTCATTTAGGTTAGTGTGTAATATTAGAGAGGTGAAGGTCATTTAGGTTAGTGTGTAATATTAGAGGGGTGAAGGTCATTTAGGTTAGTGTGTAATATTAGAGAGGTGAAGGTGAAGGTCATTTGGGTTAGTGTGTAATATTAGAGGGGTGAAGGTGAAGGTCATTTGGGTTAGTGTGTAATATTAGAGGGGTGAAGGTCATTTAGGTTAGTGTGTAATATTAGAGAGGTGAAGGTCATTTAGGTTCGTGTGTAATATTAGAGGGGTGTAGGTCATTTAGGTTAGTGTGTAATATTAGAGGGGTGTAGGTCATTTAGGTTAGTGTGTAATATTAGAGGGGTGTAGGTCATTTAGGTTAGTGTGTAATATTATATATGGTTATGGTAAGGGTTAAGATTTAAGATAGGTTTAATCGAAATGCAACCTTTGGCACCAGAGGCAGATGCTTACACCAATCCGCTATCCCAGTTCACAACGCCCTAGCAAAATCGAAAACCAACTTGAAGGTAAGAACGCTCACTGTTGCCCCTAGTGGCCCGTTTCCACGTCATCTGCCGACGTCCGCAGACATGGATGAACGTTGAATACTGTGTGTCACGTGTGACCTGGCTGTATCCACAGAATGGTTTGGGGAGCATTAAAACGAGGGCACCCATTTACCTTGGCCAAGGTGCAATAAAAGACAACTGGTGTCAAAAGTTCTGTTCCATCATCACCCTGAGATCTGTGACTTCACATCAGCCTCTCTAAAGTTAGAGCAGCAGCTAGCTAGTGTATTTTCTAATTAGCCCAGTTGTAGTTGTAGCGTTTAGCCGCATGGTCCAGGGATTGTACGCCTGGCGCTGCACATCTATCCCCCCAGTACGGTGCATCAGCCTGGGGGCACACTGTCAGCTTTGATGCTCTGGTTACCGAGCCCCTGCCTCTCTCACCTCCACAAGAAACCAAAAGGAGGAGGAAGAAGATGGGAGGAGGAGGCAGTAGAACAGAAAAGAGGATGATGTCACGACTTGTTACGGTTTGATTGAGAGTGATAACGAATGTGGAATGTGATGTACTTTTTAAAAGGGAGGATGAGTGAATCCTGGAAGAGGAGTCTTTGGTGGACAAAGACAGGAAAGGTGTCAAGAAAGCCAGCAGGAGCGGAGGGAAGATGAAGCAGGGGAGTGTTGAGCTGTGTGTTGTTATTGTGTTTGATGCTTGACAGAGACACAGAGTTTAGAAGTCCTTGTGCCATACGTGGGCGTCGGTAGCTGTAGAGAAGCAGGTTCATTTAAATGCATGCTCACTCTAAGCCTGGGTGGAGTGGTGATGGAGTGGAGAGGGGCACGCTCTGTCTGCTGAGAATTCATCCGGGCCTCGTTGTAGCCTAGCAAAGACGTACTGGCAGATGTGATGATCAATCTTTAGCCCAGTGGGCCTGTCTAAATTGATTGTTTTGATTTTTTTTTGGTATTCCTTTCATTATTTGGTTAATAATTGGTCTGGTGTGTTAGAAATACTGTGGACATTTTCTGGTTAGTGTGTAATATTACAGGGGTGAAGGTCCGTCCCGGTCGCCTAGTGGTCCAGCCCTGGTCTCTCAAACAGGACAGAGCAGGAGAGAGGAGATAGACACTGTTGAGGTGCAATGAGATTGCTTAACAGACACTCGTTACGTAGAGATACATAGGCTGTGGACTCAACTATGACCATTTAGTTCGAATCCATTTGTTGAATAGACACATTCTGTATCTTTACCTGTATGGCAGTGTACTACAGCAAAACAACTTGGACTGATTGGTCCTTTGGTCCAATGTTCTCATTGTAACACAAGGCCGGTGTCCTGTCCTCCAATGGCAATTACCATGCAGAATCACTATGTTGTGTCTTTGGGACACAACATTCACCCTATGTCAATCACAGTAGTGAAAGATAGACTCATTGATGATGGTAGTATCAACAGGCAAACAGAATATTCTATCTAGTCCAATAGATGAAGAAGTAGCCAAGGCCACAGTCATATAAAAGACCCTTTCAAAACAAATCATTCAGCTCTGAGGGCTAATTAACACTCAGGCAAAGACAAACAGCCAGGAGAACAATGGGATTCAATGCTAAGTGGTGTGTTTGTGTGTGCATGTGTGTGTATATGTATGTAAGTGTGTCCACGTGTAGTATTTGTGTGTGTGTGTGTGTGTGTGTGTGTGTGTGTGTGTGTGTGTGTGTGTGTGTGTGTGTGTGTGTGTGTGTGTGTGTGTGTGTGTGTGTGTGTGTGTGTGTGTGTGTGTGTGTCCACGTGCAGTATTTGTGTGTGTTTTTCCAAATAAATGCTCTAATCATAATTGACTTGCAGCACAGTGTTGTCAATTCCGACTGTTGCTGTTTTAACTAAATATTTTTTAAACAAGGCTTAAAAACAGCAGATTATTTAACTTAACTTGTATCCTTTTTTTTACAGTGACCAAGATAACGAGGAGGCCTACATGCAGCGGTTGCAGGCTGTATTCAAGCTTCATCAGCACAATGATGCAGAGTTTCTGCTTAACACTGCATAAACTCTAAAAAAACATCTCAAGGTTTTACCTCTGTGGTTGATCCACTTTTTCTCCAAATGTCAAAGTGTTTTGACAACCTGGGATGCTCCGCAGAGTTCCGTTGCTCAAAACGTCAAATTTCAAAGTTAATGGTGAAGGTTTGGGACAGGGGTCAAAACATGATTTATTTATTTTTACGAGTGTCTACCACTGGGATTGAACATGCAACCTTTGGATCCAGAGTCAATGGATCCAGTGGCCAGTTTTGAAGGCATTTCCCAAAGTACTCAAGACACGGACAGACGTCCAATTTCGAAGTCAATCTCAAGTGATCTAGCTGTTTAAACTATAGTCTATTACCCTGATAACACTGTCCTCTCCCAGGACATGGCCATTCTCCCATGTCACCCCGACTCACACACCCCGAATAGGAAGGATGGTGTTTTCCTCCTATCAGAGATCGATGGATGACACACGAACCTTCCCCCACTCCCACCATCATCTAAAAAGTCATCAGTAACAAACCATGTATGGGCTGATAGGAAGTGGAAACTTTTTGGATGGGGGGTAGGTGTTGGTGGGTTTTGGTGGAGTAGCTAGTCTAGGTAGCAATTAGCGCAGCGCTAATGAATTCCCACTCATTATCAGTAAATCAACAGGCCCATGCTAATTACAGTTAGCATACAGGACAGACTCATCTCTCCCACAGCGGCGGTGCGGGCGGCACGGCGTCAGGCTCTCTAGGTCCCTCCGGAGCCAAACCCACCAGCTGTGCCACGCTGCCAGCAACCACAGGTGTTCATAACACATGAAGACCTCCCTACATACCCACACCTACACAAGCACACATACAGTGGGGCAAAAAAGTATTTAGTCAGCCTCCAATTGTGCAAGTTCTCCCACTTAAAAAGATGAGAGAGGCCTGTAATTTTCATCATAGGTACACTTCAACTATGACAGACAAAATGAGAAAAAAAATCCAGAAAATCACATTGTAGGATTTTTTATGAATTTATTTGCAAATTATGGTGTACGCCATGCACACTGTCTGGCATCTGCCCGGTAGTTGAAACTGGGATTCATCCATGAAAGGCACACTTTGCCATCGAAGGTGAGTATTTTGTCCACTGAAGTTGGTTACGAAGCCGAACTGCAGTCAGGTCAAGACCCAGGTGAGAAGGACGAGCACACAGATGAGCTTCCCTGAGACGTTTCTGCAGAAATGATTTGGTTGTGTGAAAAAAAACAGTTTCTTCAGCTGTCCGTGGTCTCAGACAATCCCGCAGGTGAAGAAGCCAGGTGTAGGTCCTGGGTTGGCGTGGTAACACGTGGTCTGCGGTTGTGAGACCAGTAAGACGTACTGCCAAATTCTCTAAAACTACGTCGGAGGCGGCTTATGGTAGAGAAATTACCATTAAATTCTCTGGCAATAGCTCTGTTGACATTCCTGCAGTGAGCATGCCAATTGCATGCTCCCTCAAAACTTGAGACATCTGTGGCATTGTGTTGTGTGGCAAAACTGCACATTTTAGTGGCCTTTTTTTCAATCAGTCAATCAATCAATCAAATGTATTTATAAAGCCCTTCCTACATCAGCTGATGTCACAAAGTGCTGTACAGAAACCCAGCCTAAACCCCCAAACAGCAAACAATGCAGGTGTAGAAGCACGGTGACTAGGAAAATCTCCCTAGAAAGGCCAGAGCCTAGGAAGAAACTTGGAGAGGAACCAGGCTATGAGGGGTAGCCAGTCCTCTTCTGGCTGTGCCGGGTGGAGATTATAACAGAACCAAGATGTTCAAATGGCCAAGATGTTCAAATGTTCATAGATGACCAGCAGGGTCAAATAATAATAATCACAGTAGTTGTAGAGGGTGCAACAGGTCAGCACCTCAGGAGTAAATGTCAGTTGGATTTTCATCCAAGCCGGTCATTCAGAGTATCTCTACCGCTCCTGAGGTCTCTAGAGAGTTGAAAACAGCAGGTCTGGGACAGGTAGCAACAACTACTCTACTAACAACTCATGTACTGACAACTACTCTACAAACATCTACTTCAAAGACAACTACACACACATATAACAACACAGAGTTACACATGGAATAAACATACAGTCAATAATACAGTAGAATATCTATATACAGCATGTGCCTATGAGGTAGGATAAGAGAGGTAAGGCAATAAATAGGCCATGGTGGTGAAGGAATTACAATATAGCAGTTAAACACCGGAATGGTAGGATGTGCAGAAGATGAATGGGCAAGTTGAGATACTGGGGTGCAAAGGAGCAAGATAAATAAATAAATAAATACAGTATTGGGATGAGGTAGATTGGATGGGTTATTTACTGACGAGCTATGTACAGGTGCAGTAATCTGTGAGCTGCTCTGACAGCTGGTGCTTAAAGCTAGTGAGGGAGGTAAGAGTCTCCAGCTTCAGAGATGTTTGCTTTGGGGGTGACCAGTGAAATATACCTGCTGGAGCGTGTGCTACGGGTGGGAGCTGCTATGGTGACCAGTGAGCTGAGATAAGGCGGGGCTTTACATAGCAGAGACTTGTTGATGACCTGGAGCCATTGGGTCAGGTCAGGGTTCCATAGCCGCAGGCAGAACAGTTGAAACTGGAGCAGCAGCACGGCCAGGTAGACTGGTGACAGCAAGGAGTCATCAGGCCAGGTAGTCCTGAGACATGGTCCTAGTGCTCAGGTCCTCCGAGAGAGAGAGAGAAAGAAAGAAAGAGAGAAAGAAAGAAAGAAAGAAAGAAAGAAAGAAAGAAAGAAAGAAAGAAAGAAAGAAAGAGAAAAAGGGAGAAAGAGAGAATTAGAGAGAGCATACTTAAATTCACACAGGACACCGGATAAGACAGGAGAAATACTCCAGACTGACCCTAGCCCCCCGACACATAAACTACTGCAGCATAAATACTGGAGGCTGAGACAGGAGGTGTCGGAAGACACTGTGGCCCCATCCGACGATACCGCCGGACAGGGCCAAACAGGCAGGATATAACCCCACCTACTTTGCCAAAGCACAGCCCCCACACCACTAGAGGGGATATCTTCAACCACCAACTTACCATCCTGAGACAAGGCCGAGTATAGCCCACAAAGATCTACGTCATGGCACAATCCAAGGACAGAAAGATCACATCAGTGACTCAACCCACTCAAGTGACTCACCCCTCCCAGGGACGGCATGGAAGAGCGCCAGTAAGCCAGTGACTCAGTCCCTGTAATACGGTTAGAGGCAGAGAATCCCAGTGGAAAGAGGGGAACCGGCCAGGCAGAGACAGCAAGGGCGGTTCTTTGCTCGAGTGCCTTTCCGTTCACCTTCACACTCCTGGGCCAGACTACACTCATTCATATGACCCACTGAAGAGATGAGTCTTCAATATAGACTTAAAAGTTGAGAACGAGTCTGCGTCTCTCACATGGGTAGGCAGACCATTCCATAAAAATGGATCTCTATAGGAGAAAGCACTGCCTCCAGCTGTTGCTTAGAAATTCTTGGGACAGTAAGGAGGCCTGCGTCTTGTGACCGTAGCGTACGTGTAGGTATGTACAGCAGGACCAAATTGGAAAGGTAGCAGTAAAACCTTTAAATCAGCCCTTGCCTTAACAGGAAGCCAGTGTAGGGAGGCTAGCACTGGAGTAATATGATCCAATTTTTTGATTCTAGTCAAGATTCTAGCAGCTGTGTTTAGCACTAACTGAAGTTTATTTAGTGCTTTATCCGGGTAGCCAGAGAGTAGAGCGTTGCAGTAGTCTAACCTAGAAGTGACAAAAGCATGGATACATTTTTCTGCATCATTTTTGGACAGAAAGTGTCTGATTTTTGCAATGTTACGTAGATGTAAAAAAGCTGTCCTTGAAACAGTCTTGATATGTTCGTCAAAAGAGTAACGCCGAGGTCCTTCACAGTTTTATTTGAAACGACTGTACAACCATCAAGATTAATTGTCAGATTCAACCGAAGATCTCTTTGTTTCTTGGGACTGAGAACAAGCATCTCTGTTTTGTCCGAGTTTAAAAGTAGAACATTTTCCAGCCATCCACTTCCTTATGTCTGAAACACAGGCTTCCAGGGATGGCAATTTTGGGGCTTCACCATGTTTCATCGAAATGTACAGCTGTGTGTCATTGTCCCCAGCACAAGGTGCACCTGTGTAATGATCATGCTGTTTAATCAGCTTCTTGATATGCCACACCTGTCAGGTGGATGGATTATCTTGGCAGAGGAGACGTGGTAACTAACAGAGATAAACAAATGTGAGCACAAAATTTGAGATAAATAAGCTTTTTGGCATATGGAATATTTCAGGGATCTTTTATTTCAACTCATGAAACATAGGACACTTTACATGTTTTTATATTTTTGATCAATGTAGTATTTCGTAATTTGGGTGAACTCTCTTTCAAATAGGGCTGGAAGAAACCCTGCTTGCTCTCCAGGTATCTAGGCAGAAGGCGAGACCCAAATGCAGACACAGGAGGCAGATGATTGAAGTCTTACAATGTTTATTAATCCAAAGGGATAGGCAAGAGAATGGTTGTGGACAGGCAAAAAGGTCAAAACCAGATCAGAGTCCAGGAGGTACAGAGTGGCAGACGGGCTTGTGGTCAAGGCAGGCAGAATGGTCAGGCAGGCAGGTACAAAGTCCAGAAACAGGCAAGTGTCAAAACCAGGAGGACTAGAAAAAGGAGAATAGAAAAAGCAGGCGAACGGGAAAACTACTGGTTGACTTGGAAACTGGCAGAGACAGACAGAGATAAATACATTGGGGATTATCAGAGACACCTGGAGGGGGTGGAGACAATAACGAGGACAGGTGAAACAGATCAGGGTGTGTCACCAGGGGGGTTGACCATCCCTGATCTATGTATAAAATCTAATTAATATCACTATTCAGGTGGTTTATGCCTACTAGATGGAGATCCTTAACATCGTCTTACTCTACGTAGACAAAATATGTGTTTAAGAGTTGTGAGTCAAAAGAGAGTTGTGTACACAAAACTAAAATATCAACGATTATATTTGATTCCTGTAGCATTTTAATATCCAATGATTATTCAACAAAACAAAGTCTGTGAATGGCTGCAAAAATACATAGCCTCATTTAATTCATTTTTAAAAACACAAGCAGGCATATCAGATTTCAAATGTGATTATGCTGGCAAAACTGAGAAGAAGTGGAATGTTAAAATATGTGTGGGGAATAACAGTGTCATTGCTGACAAGCACACTAATTACACTATATTTTAGCACATTTTTAAGAATGAGAATTGTTTCGCTGATCAGACTAAATAAAATAAATACATAATAAATCTCATGAAGATAATCTACTCCTACACCCTAACAAAATAATTGTTCTATTTTTTTGTGCCCCCCTCTAGAATCAAACTTACACTTACACAAAGTTGCATATCGTGGGGGCTATTCGACGGTAGTGCAGTACGCCACAGGATGTTTTTGTGCTGGCAGTCAGGTCTGGAGTGAACCAAGGGCTATATCTGTTCCTGGTTCTAAATGTTTTGAATGGGGCATGCTTCCTTAAGATGGTGAGGAAAGCACTTTTAATGAATAACCAGGCATCCTCTACTGATGGAATGAGGTCAATATCCTTCCAGGATACCTGGGCCAGGTCGATTAGAAAGGCCTGCTCGCAGAAGTGTTTTAGGGAGCGTTTGACAGTGATGAGGGGAGGTCGTTTGACCACAGACCCATTACGGATGCAGGCAGTGATCGCTGAGATCCTGGTTGAAGACAGCAGAGGTGTATTTGGAGGGCAGGTTGGTTAGGATGATATCTATGAGGGTGCCCGTGTTTACGGATTTGGGGTTGTACCTGGTGGGTTCATTAATAATTTGTGTGAGATTGAGGGCATCAAGCTTAGATTGTAGGATGGCCGGGGTGTTAAGCATGTCCCAGTTTAGGTCACCTAACAGCACGAGCTCTGAAGATAGATGGGGGCAATCAATTCACATATGGTGTCCAGGGCACAGCTGGGGACAGAAGGTGGTCTATAGCAAACGGCAACGGTGAGAGACTTGTTTCTGGAAAGGTGGATTTTTAGAAGTAGAAGCTCGAATTGTTTGGGTACAGACCTGGATAGTAAGACAGAACTCTGCAGGCTATCTCTGCAGTAGATTGCAACAGATTGGCAGTTCTATCTTGTTGGAAAATGTTATAGTTAGGGATGGAAAGTTCAGGGTTTTTGGTGGTCTTCCTAAAAACAGGATTCAGACACGGCTAGGATATCTGGGTTGGCAGAGTGTGCTAAGGCAGTGAATAAAACAAACTTAGGGAGGAGGCTTCTAATGTTAACATGCAAGAAACCAAGGCTTTTACGGTTACAGAAGTCAACGGGAATGGGCCAGTGGGAATGAGCCAAATTTCACCCAATTTATTGTGGGAAGCTTGTGGAAGGCTACCTGAAAGGTTTGACCCAAATTAAACTATTTAAAGGCAATGCTACCAAATACTAATTGAGTTTATGTAAACTTCTGACCCACTAGGAATGTGATGATAGAAATAAAATATGAAATAAATCATTCTCTCTGCTATTATTCTGACATTTCACATTCTTAAAATAAAGTGGTGATCCTAACTGACCTAAGACAGGGAACTTTTACTGGGATTAAATGTCAGGAATTGTGAAAATGTACTGTGAAAAACTGCGTTTAAATGTAGTTGGCTAAGGTGTATGGAAACTTCAGACTTCAACTGTAGATTATTGCAGATCATTAGAAATTAAAACAAAATGGTATAAAAAATTCTTAAGGCTCCTCTGAAGGCCCTCACAGTTCCCCACTGGGAAGGTCAGTTGCATTCAACTGAAATGTGTCTCCGCATTAACCCAACCCCTCAATTAAAGAGGTCCGGGGGGCTGCTTTAATCAACGTCCATGTCATCGGCTCTCAGGGAGCAGTTGTAACTGCCTTACTCTAATGCAAAACCACCTTGCCAGCTCGAGGATTCGAACCAGCGATATTTCGTTTACTGGCCCAACGCTCGTAACCGTACGTGTTGGTTTGCAGGCGATCCACTAGGTCAAAATGTATAAAGAGTTTCCCTTCAGAACAATACAGGAAGTTATTGACCTCACGTTATGCAACTTAAATGAGTGAACCATTCAAATACAATGGCTTGTGAAAGTACTCACCCCCCTTGGCATTTTTCCTATTTTGTTGCTTTACAACCTGGAATTAAAATATATTTTTTTGGGGGGGGGGGGGGGGTTGCATCATGCCTACCACTTTGAAGATGCAAAATATTTTTTCTTGTGAGACAAACAAGATATAAAACAAAAAAAAATTAAAACTTGAGCGTGCATAACTATTCACCCCACCAAAGTCAATACTTTGTAGAGACACCTTGTGTAGCAATTACAGCTGCAAGTCTCTTGGGGTATGTCTCAAAACATTGGCATATCTAGCAACTGGGATTTTTGCCCATTCTTCAAGGCAAAACTGCTCCAGCTCCTTCAAGTTGGATGGGTTCTACAGCAGCGATCTTTAAGTCATACCACAGATTCTCAATTGGATTGAGGTCTGGGCTTTGACTAGGCCATTCCAAGACATTTAAATGTTTCCCCTTAAACAACTCAAGTGTTGCTTTAGCAGTATGCTTGGAGTCATTGTCCTGCTGGAAGGTGAATCTCCGTCCCAGTCTCAAATCTCTGTAAGACTGAAACAGGTTTCCCTCAAGAATTTCCCTGTATTTAGCGCCATCCATCATTCCTTCAATTCTGACCAGTTTCTCAGTCCCTGCCAATGACAAAATCCCCACAGCATGATGCCGCCACCATCATGCTTCACTGTGGGGATGGTGTTCTTGGGTTGGTGGGAGGTGTTGTGTTTGCGCCAGACATAGCATTTTCCTTGATGGCCAAAAAGCTCAATTTTAGTCTCATCTGAACAGAGTACCTTCTTCCATACGTTTGGGGAGTCTCCCATATGCCTTTTGGCGAACACCAAACGTGTTTGCTTATTTTTTACTTTAAGCTTTTTTTCTGGCCACTCTTCCGTAAAGCCCATCTGTGTGGAGTAAACAGTTTAAAGTGGTCCTATGAACAGATACTTCCATCTCCACTGTGGAGCTATGCAGCTCCTTCAGGGTTATCTTTGGTCTCTTTGTTGCCTCTCTGATTAATTCCCTCCTTGCCTGGTCCGTGAGTTTTAGTGGGTGGCCCTCTCTTGGAAGGTTTGTTGTGGTGCCATATATTCTTACAATTTTTTAATAAGGGATTTAATGGTGCTCCATGGGATGTTTAAAGTTTCTGATATTTTTTTATAACCCAACCCTGATCTGTACTTCTCCACAACTTTGTCCCTGGCCTGTTTAGAGAGTGCCTTGCTTGGTGGTTACCCTTGCTTAGTGGTTTTGCAGACTCTGGGGCCTTTCATAACAGGTGTATATATACTGAGATCATGTGACACTTAGAGTGCACATAGGTGGACTTTATTTAACTAATTATGTGACTTCTGAAGGTAATCTTATTTAGAGGCTTTGGAAAGGGGTGAATACACATGCACGCGCCACTTTTCCGTTTTAAATTCTTTTGAATGTTTTTTAAACAAGCTATTCTTTTCATTTCACTTCACCAATTTGGACTATTTTGTGTATGTATGTCCATTACATGAAATCCAAATAAAAATCTATTTAAATTACGGGTTGTAATGCAACAAAATAGGAACAACGCCAAAGTGGATGAATACTTTTGCAAGGCACTGTTGGTGGTAAATCTATAACTTGTGACCCTAATCTTAATTAACATCATGTAAAAACATCTGGTGTAGCGTAACACATGCAACTACATTTTATACATTTTAATCAAAGGTCATTCTGGAGAAAAATGAAAGAGTATAGATGAAGAGGCAGGCCTAAAAACACCAAACACCAAACACTCAAAAACAATATAAATAATGAAAAATGTAATACTACACTTTGAATTGAAGTAAATTAAACACAACAATCCTGTTTAATGTTGTAACAGCATTTGTGAATGTGAAGTTAGCCTCCATCTTTTGGCATAGGTTCCAAGAGATAGGCGGCAGGTAACCAACTAGTGGTTGGAGAGTTAGGCCAGTAACCGAAAGGTTGCTGGATTGAATCCCCGAGGTGACAAGGTAAAAATCTGACGTTCTGCCCCTGAACAAGGCAGTTAATCCACTGCTTCCCGGTAGGCCGTCATTGTAAATAAGAATTTGTTCTTAACTGACTTGCCTAGTTAAATATAATAATGATAGGCTTAAGGGCAATTCCATGGTAACGGAATTGTGCTGACTCTCAGATTTTTCACTTAAAATGTATGCCAAACAAAAACCATTGATTTCAAAGTTCAACAAAAAGTGGACCTCTACAAGGAGTACTTTAAAAATGTAAACTGAAAATATTACAAAAACACATTTACTGGAAGAACTGGGCAGATGCAAAGTTTGGTAACAGAATTTCAGTAAAATCTCCCTCAGTTTTTTGCGTCCACGTTTTCCAAAAACTCTTGAATGTCTGCTTCAAATTAAAATTCAACGATGTCTGCAGAAGGAATGGGGTGTCAACTATGACATGACAACTTAAGTTGGAAAAAATCTATTTCAGTAGAGTACAGCTCAGTAGAGTACAGTAGAGTAGAGTTAGACACGTGAGTTTTTGGTAATAGAATATTAAGGCAGAAGTCAATCTTTCTTAAACTTACAGGAGGCAGAAAAATGTATGCAAAACTAAATATAATTGTTGATTTTATTAGGCAGAAGTCTTCAACATTGTGTTTTGATGTATTTCTGATACCTTTACGACTTTTTCTTGTAGATGTTTTCTAATTTTAGGAAGGAAAATTGTTGATAAAATGTATATATGCCTTAATATAAAAAACCAGAATCTTAGATTTCATCTGACATGCTCCTATGAACTTCTCATGTCGGTGCTCATGGGTCCTTGTACATGGAAATAACCCTTTATAAATGAACAGCCAGGTCACACCAGATAGACTTTAGTATTCTACATTTGTGCAGATCCCCAGGACGTCAGCAGATGTCTTCAATACTGTCCACCAGGGGCAACGTGAACACCTAGTACCATCTAGTAGGGAGATGTCTTCAATACTGTCCACTAGGGGCAACGTGAACACCTAGTACCATCTAGTAGGGAGATGTCTTCAATACTGTCCACCAGGGGCAACGTGAACACCTAGTACCATCTAGTAGGGAGATGTCTTCAATACTGTCCACTAGGGGCAACGTGAACACCTAGTACCATCTAGTAGGGAGATGTCTTCAATACTGTCCACCAGGGGCAACGTGAACACCTAGTACCATCTAGTAGGGAGATGTCTTCAATACTGTCCACCAGGGGCAACGTGAGCATCTAGTACCATCTAGTAGGGAGATGTCTTCAATACTGTCCACCAGGGGCAACGTGAACACCTAGTACCATCTAGTAGGGAGATGTCTTCAATACTGTCCACCAGGGGCAACGTGAACACCTAGTACCATCTAGTAGGGAGATGTCTTCAATACTGTCCACCAGGGGCAACGTGAACACCTAGTACCATCTAGTAGGGAGATGTCTTCAATACTGTCCACCAGGGGCAACGTGAACACCTAGTACCATCTAGTAGGGAGATGTCTTCAATACTGTCCACCAGGGGCAACGTGAACACCTAGTACCATCTAGTAGGGAGATGTCTTCAATACTGTCCACCAGGGGCAACATGAACACCTAGTACCATCTAGTAGGGAGATGTCTTCAATACTGTCCACCAGGGGCAACGTGAACACCTAGTACCATCTAGTAGGGAGATGTCTTCAATACTGTCCACCAGGGGCAACGTGAACACCTAGTACCATCTAGTAGGGAGATGTCTTCAATACTGTCCACCAGGGGCAACGTGAACACCTAGTACCATCTAGTAGGGAGATGTCTTCAATACTGTCCACCAGGGGCAACGTGAACACCTAGTACCATCTAGTAGGGAGATTTTATTTTATTTGTATTTATTTCACCTTTATTTAACCAGGTAGGCTAGTTGAGAACACCTTTATTTAACCAGGTAGGCTAGTTGAGAACACCTTTATTTAACCAGGTAGGCTAGTTGAGAACACCTTTATTTAACCAGGTAGGCTAGTTGAGAACACCTTTATTTAACCAGGTAGGCTAGTTGAGAACACCTTTATTTAACCAGGTAGGCTAGTTGAGAACACCTTTATTTAACCAGGTAGGCTAGTTGAGAACACCTTTATTTAACCAGGTAGGCTAGTTGAGAACACCTTTATTTAACCAGGTAGGCTAGTTGAGAACAAGTTCTCATTTGCAACTGCGACCTGGCCAAGATAAAGCATAGCAGTGTGAACAGACAACACAGAGTTACACATGGAGTAAACAATTAACAAGTCAATAACACAGTAGAAAAAAAGGGGAGTCTATATACATTGTGTGCAAAAGGCATGAGGAGGTAGGCGAATAATTACAATTTTGCAGATTAACACTGGAGTGATAAATGATCAGATGGTCATGTACAGGTAGAGATATTGGTGTGCAAAAGAGCAGAAAAGTAAATAAATAAAAACAGTATGGGGATGAGGTAGGTAAAAATGGGTGGGCTATTTACCGATAGACTATGTACAGCTGCAGCGATCGGTTAGCTGCTCAGATAGCAGATGTTTGAAGTTGGTGATGGAGATAAAAGTCTCCAACTTCAGCGATTTTTGCAATTCGTTCCAGTCACAGGCAGCAGAGAACTGGAACAAAAGGCGGCCAAATGAGGTGTTGGCTTTAGGGATGATCAGTGAGATACACCTGCTGGAGCGCGTGCTACGGATGGGTGTTGCCATCGTGACCAGTGAACTGAGATAAGGCGGAGCTTTACCTAGCATGGACTTGTAGATGACCTGGAGCCAGTGGGTCTGGCGACGAATATGTAGCGAGGGCCAGCCGACTAGAGCATACAAGTCACAGTGGTGGGTGGTGTAAGGTGCTTTAGTGACAAAACGGATGGCACTGTGATAAACTGCATCCAGTTTGCTGAGTAGAGTGTTGGAAGCAATTTTGTAGATGACATCGCCGAAGTCGAGGATCGGTAGGATAGTCAGTTTTACTAGGGTAAGTTTGGCGGCGTGAGTGAAGGAGGCTTTGTTGCGGAATAGAAAGCCGACTCTTGATTTGATTTTCGAGATGTCTTCAATACTGTCCACTAGGGACAACATGAGCACCTAGTACCATCTAGTAGGGAGATGTCTTCAATACTGTCCACTAGGGACAACATGAGCACTTAGTACCATCTAGTAGGGAGATGTCTTCAATACTGTCCACTAGGGACAACATGAGCACCTAGTACCATCTAGTAGGGAGATGTCTTCAAAACTGTCCACTAGGGGCAACGTGAGCACCTAGTATGCTCGCTAGAGCTAAGAGGAAGGTGGGTTACCCTGTCCCTAACCTTAACCAGTCAGAATTAATGCCTAAACTTAACTGTCAAAATTGTACATTTACCCCACCACCAGACAAACCATGATACCTTGTTGAACTCACAAGCCCAGTTCATGCCAACAAGAGACAGATAGGTCCTGTTAATTGTTTTAATTTGATTAGCAACAGTGCTTCAGATGATGATGAAATAAAGAGAAATCCCTCCCCTGTGCCATCCTGGCTGACCTCTGCAATGAATAACGAGATGACAGTACAGTGATCTCCGTACATCACACTGTGCATCACACTGTGCATCACACTGTGCATCACACTGTGCATCACACTGTGCATGTTCCCACATTAATAGAATAACAGTGAGGAAGCGACGTCTGTCTGTCTGTATGTCTGTCTGTATGTGTGTGTGTGTGTGAACTCTCTCTCTCTGTATGAAATCTCTGCAGAGAGACTAGAGCATGCCCCCGAGGTCTGTGTATCAGTGATAACCTTTAGAGTAAGGTGTAGTTCACGCCTCCTGCCCTCCGCTCTGCCCCTATCTATCTTATGAAAGGATAAGGCGGTGGTGCAGATAGATTGTCATGCAGAGGAAGGGAAGACAGGCAGGCTGTCAGGCAGGCTGGAATGTGTGATTGATGTCATATTTTTGTATTAGGTTTCATAAGGTGTAGCAGAGTATATATGCATTGTATCTTCACTTCCTGTAAGGGTTCTATTTGACAGAAACTAGGGTGTTGTCATGTAGGGGTTGTATTTGACAGAATGAAGGATGTCGTGTAAGGGCTGTATTTGACAGAACAAAGGATGTCGTGTAAGGGTTGTATTTGACAGAATGAAGGATGTCGTGTAAGGGTTATCTGACTGAAAGGAGGGTGTTGTCATGTAAGGGTAGTCTTTGACAGAATTAAGGATGTCGTGTAAGGGTTGTCTGACTGAAAGGAGGGTGTTGTCATGTAGGGGTTGTATTTGACAGAATGAAGGATGTCGTGTAAGGGTTGTATTTGACAGAAACTAGGGTGTTGTCATGTAGGGGTTCTATTTGACAGAATGAAGGATGTCGTGTAAGGGTTGTCTGACTGAAAGGAGGGTGTTGTCATGTAAGGGTAGTCTTTGACAGAATGAAGGATGTCGTGTAAGGGTTGTCTGACTGAAAGGAGGGTGTTGTCATGTAAGGGTAGTCTTTGACAGAACTAAGGATGTCGTGTAAGGGTTGTCTTTGACTGAAAGGAGGGTGTTGTCATGTAAGGGTAGTCTTTAACAGAACTAAGGATGTCGTGTAAGGGTTGTCTGACTGAAAGGAGGGTGTTGTCATGTAGGGGTTGTATTTGACAGAACGAAGGATGTCGTGTAAGGGTTGTCTGACTGAAAGGAGGGTGTTGTCATGTAGGGGTTGTATTTGACAGAATTAAGGATGTCGTGTAAGGGTTGTCTGACTGAAAGGAGGGTGTTGTCATGTAGGGGTTGTATTTGACAGAACGAAGGATGTCGTGTAAGGGTTGTCTGACTGAAAGGAGGGTGTTGTCGTGTAAGGGTAGTCTTTGACAGAACTAAGGATGTCATGTGAGGGTTGTCTGACTGAAAGGAGGGTGTTGTCGTGTAAGGGTAGTCTTTGACAGAACTACGGATGTCGTGTAAGGGTTGTCTGACTGAAAGGAGGGTGTTGTCATGTAAGGGTAGTCTTTGACAGAACTAAGGATGTCGTGTAAGGGTTGTCTTTGACTGAAAGGGGGGTGTTGTTGTGTAAGGGTTGCCTTTGACAGAAAGAAGGATGTTGTCATGTAAGGGTTGTCTTTGTCAAAGAAGGGTGCTGTCATGTAAGGGTTGTATTTGACTGAAAGGAGGGTGATGTGAGGGTTGTATTTGACTGAAAGGAGGGTGATGTGAGGGTTGTATTTGACAGAAAGGAGGGTGTTGTAATGTAAGAGTTGTCTTTGTAAGTCAAAGTTTCATTCATTCATCTAGTGTAATTCTACTCTCTCACAGGAAAATAAATCAATAATTGAACACACACACACACACTTTCCTTACCAGACACTCACATTTCAATTAACTTTGATTGAGTTATGAAATATGAGTCTTGAACTAAACCCTGACAAAATGACAAGACATTTTCTTGTTTGTGACATTCGTCTTCTAAGATTTTCTTAGAGTATTCTACATGACATTATTTTAATTCCGTTTGCAGTGGGGACAGGTGGATTGTCAGTAAAAGTCATTTAGTCAATCAATTTTTCCGGGCCTTGTCTTCTATTTTTCAAATCGAAAAAATATGTTGCTAATTTTGCCTGTGCTCTTCCTAGACACTGCAGGTTTAATTGCTAATTGTTAACTGCGAACGAATATATTTGCATATTAATTAGTTAGTCCATTTGCATTTTTAATTTGCTGCCTTCAAAGGGGGTGAGATAAAAGGTCGAGCAATTCTGAATAATTTAAATAATTTATGCTCCATTGGTGAAAAGAAGCCGAACAGAAGTGCTTTGCGGATGTTAACCCCGGAGAGCTTTTAGCGAATAAAGCACTCCAAAAATTGTTTTTACAAATCTAATTAAAAGGAAAAAGGTCTGAACATACAGCCACCACCCAGAGCAGTAGAGGAGAGGGAGGGTAGTGTCCTCAGGAAGAGAAATGGAGGGATGGAGAGACGGAGAGAGAGAGGGAGTAGAGAGAGAGGTCTGAAGCTGCCACCCAGAGCAGTAGAGGAGAGGGAGGGTAGTGTCCTCAGGAAGAGAGATGGAGGGATGGAGAGACGGAGAGAGAGAGGGGAGAGAGGGAGTAGAGAGAGAGGGGAGAGAGGGAGTAGAGGGATTAAGCTGATGGAGTCATTACAGTGTTGCAGTACCTGTGTCACTTTCCCACCGTTAGCATTTGTGGATCTACAACGTGGAATGTATTGTGTTTTAAGATCCTCCATGTGGCTTTGCAGTCATCAACACCAGTGGTTCTGATTGTACAGTAAATTAACCAGCAACCTTTCCTTTCCCTGGGACGTGATGACACACTCACACAAACACACAACACACACACACACACACACACACACACACACACACACACACACACACACACACACACACACACACACACACACACACACACACACATACACACACACACACACACACACACACACACACACACACACACACACACACACACACACACACACACACACACACACACACACACACACACACACACAGGGAACATCCATGGGTTCAGCGCTCCTTGTTCATGCCACAGCAGAGGTGATGCACACCAACACACCCTCGACCCCCGAGACAGAGGACAGCTAGCTCCAGGGTGTGTTTCCAATCCTCTCCATGGTCGTTGTGGATAACAAAGGTTAATTACAGTGGTTCACCGTGTCCTATTTGACATGACCAGTCATCGCTCTAATTACAATCATTACAGAGGTTGTCTAGTTATCCCCTCTAAACACACGGCCGCACAAAGACAAACTATTATTCAATCAGAGCAGAGCCATTCAGATCAGACCTGCCCGAGTTCACTTCATCTAGAGGCCTGCCATCGCGAATACGCCCTCTGAATTCTGGATAAGGAGAACCATAAAAGAGCAGTCATTTGAACCCTTTCAGACGGTCAATCACGTTATCAAAGGAATGCTTTAAGTTTATTCTGACAATCAGGATATGTGAATGCATTTCATCTGCTGTTTAACATGAGACCCGAGAGGATGGGTTGTCAGGTTGGTGATGTGACATACCCACCTCTGGGCTTCCTCTCTGTTCCTCCCTCTCTTCATTCCCTCTCTCACCTCACCTCTCCCATATCCTCCATCTACTGTACCCAGTGCCCACAGAGATTGGCAGTATGTAATTTAAGAGCAATGGGTTACAAAGACCAAATGCCAAGCAGGCATCCCCATAATGGAGGCTGGTGTGATGTGTTCTGATTTAAATACGTTCGGCTCGCAGCACAGTAATTAAGATCACCAAGGACAAAGTAGAGGAGACAGTCTCACAATGCATAGACGGGACCTGGGAAGTGGAGGAGGAGCAAATATCATCTCCATTCACCCAGAATGGAAAAGGGGAGTTTTTTTTTATGGACACTTGAGTAGCTGAATAAAAGAAAGGAACACAGAGTGAAGGAAATCTAGTCGTTCATAACTTCTAGTCTAATTCATCCGCTACTGTGTCTTAGTACTTCAGATCGGCTGATTACTCAGGTGATTCATTTCTATATGATATTATGATAGTTGTGGACTGGTTGAAATGTCACGGCTACTGTAAGCATATTATCTAGACTGTCCTCTCAAGTTTGTTTATATAATGTGAAATTCTGTGAGAGAGAGCAAGCGAGAGAGAGAGGCCTCCATCTCAGCCCCCACCGCAGACTCAGCCAGTGAGAGAGAGAGGCCTCCATCTCAGCCCCCACCGCAGACTCAGCCAGTGAGAGAGAGCAAGCGAGAGAGAGAGAGGCCTCCATCTCAGCCCCCACCGCAGACTCAGCCAGTGAGAGAGAGAGGCCTCCATCTCAGCCCCCACCGCAGACTCAGCCAGTGAGAGAGAGCAAGCGAGAGAGAGAGGCCTCCATCTCAGCCCCCACCGCAGACTCAGCCAGTGAGAGAGAGAGGCCTCCATCTCAGCCTCCACCGCAGACTCAGCCAGTGAGAGAGAGAGGCCTCCATCTCAGCCCCCACCGCAGACTCAGCCAGTGAGAGAGAGAGGCCTGCATCTCAGCCCCCACCGCAGACTCAGCCAGTGAGAGAGAGCAAGCGAGAGAGAGAGGCCTCCATCTCAGCCCCCACCGCAGACTCAGCCAGTGAGAGAGAGAGGCCTCCATCTCAGCCCCCACCGCAGACTCAGCCAGTGAGAGAGAGAGGCCTCCATCTCAGCCCCCACCGCAGACTCAGCCAGTGAGAGAGAGAGGCCTCCATATCAGCCCCCACCGCAGACTCAGCCAGTGAGAGAGAGCAAGTGAGAGAGAGAGGCCTCCATCTCAGCCCCAGCCTCCTCCTCTCCTTGTCACCAACACTTCGAGCCCCATCGTCGCCCTCCTGACAAACCCCCAGAGGCGGAGCTGCCAGGCTGTGTGCCAGCAGCTGTGGAGACACTCATTTGCATATGAATGCCTTAATTAGGCTCTGTGTAGTGCAAGCACCCGTGAGAGAGAGAGCACTCGTGTAGGGAGAGTGTGACCAGCGGGTGTGAGGTGGCACACGACTAGGGGGTGGGATGGCAACTGGGCGGTGGTATAGCGACTGGGGGTGGGGGTATTGGTGCTGAGGGATAGGGACTGGGACTGGGGCTGGGGGTGGGGGTATTGGTGCTGAGGGATAGGGACTGGGGCTGGGGGTATTGGTGCTGAGGGATAGGGACAGTACCAGGGAGGAAGTAAGTACAGGGATAAGATGCAGGGCTATATGTATATATATATATGGGCTAGGTGCAGGGCAGGGGTTGATATGGGCTTGCCAAATCAACAGCTCAAGGTGGGAGCTCAATATATTGTCCTGCTAACAAATAAACACACAACTTTGATAAAATATCATAATTTACCTTGACATGATGTTGGAATAATACTGTGAAATTGTGAAAATTATGATAATGCCCCTTTAGTGTAAGAGCTCTTTGAAAAGACTGTCTGAAATGACTGCCTGTTTTGGTGGGATGTATTTTTGGTGACATCCCCAGGCGATAAATGAGTTAATAGACGAATAACAAAGAGTTCCAATCCTCTCTGCCAATAACAGCTAGTTTTCCCCTCCCTACTCAGACCGCTCCCAGACAGTCCTAGCAAAATTCTGGTTTGAGAAATTGTTCTTTGCTAAGAAGATATTTTTGTTTCTTTTTTAAAATTGAAAACAGTACTACAAAACAGCCCTCCGCATCCTCCTCTACATACATGTCCTCCTCACCATCACACCTCTGTCTGAGAAGTCGACAAACGTTGCTACTGTCTCCTCTAAAGCTAAGCCTTTGCTAACTATACCTTCACTTACCTCAAACAGTACAACAAATTATCCACACACCCTCAACCAGTTATGACTAGATAGGATACAGCTTTTATGTCAAAATTGACTTTTCATAGCAAGTTAGGAGAATTAACGTAGCAGGTTATGAGAATTTAAGTTAAGGTTTGGGAAAAGAGTTAGGTTATTGAAAATGAAAGAGAAAAAAAAGAGTCTACTTTTGAAGTGTATTCCATCGAGACATGACTTGGTCAACCTGTCTGCCATGAAACCACACTCTCCTCTATAGGACTGGTCCAGAAAATGGATGTAGCAACTGCAGATTGTAACCTTCTGCTTTACAGTGCATTCAGAATGTTTTCACATCCCTTGACATTTAACACATGTTGTTACGTAACAGCCTTATTCTAAAATGTATTACATGTTTTTAATCTACACACAACACCCCATAATGATAAAGCAAAAACAGGTTTTTAGAATTTTTTGCAAATATATTAAAAATATTTCAAAAATGGAAATATCACATTTACATAAGTATTCAGACCTTTTACTAAGTTGAAGCACCTTCGGCAGCGATTACAGCCTCTAGTCTTCTTGGGTATGACGCTACAAGCTTGGCACACCTGTATTTGGGGAGTTTCTCCCATTCTCCTCTGCAGATCCTCTCAAGCTCTGTCAGGTTGAATGGGGAGAGTTGCTGCACAGCTATTTTCAGGTCTCTCCAGAGATGGTTGATCGGGTTCAAGTCCGGGCCACTCAAGGACATTCAGAGGATTGTGCCGAAGCCACTCCTGCGTTGTCTTGGCTGTGTGCTGAGGGTCATTGTCCTGTTGGAACGTCAACCTTCGCCACAGTCTGAGGTCCTGAGCACTCTGGAGCAGGTTTTCATCAAGGATCTCTCTGTACTTTTCTCCAGTCATCTTTCCCTAGATCCTGACTAGTCTCCCAGTCCCTGCCGCTGAAAAACATCCCCACAGCATGATGCTGCCACAACCATGCTTCACCGTAGGGATGGTGCCAGGTTTCCTCCAGACATGACGATTGTATGTAAACATACAAAACGTAACATATTATGCCCTTGGAGAGTCCGGGATTTGCATTTAAAGTACTATGTTAAGCCTAGTCTAGAAGACCAGGCAGGGTCAGATCACTCAGTGCATCACAACACCGTAACACACGTCAGTTTATCTTCTCTGATCTCCCTGAGGAGACAACTCTTTAATATTCCTGCATTCCTGTCTCCCAACAGACATTATGGTGTTTCTCTTCCTGTCTCCCAACAGACATTATGGTGTTTCCCTTCCTGTCTGCCAACAGTCTGACATTATGGTATTTCCCTTCCTGTCTCCCAACAGACATTATGGTGTTTCCCTTCCTGTCTCCCAACAGTCTGACATTATGGTGTTTCCCTTCCTGTCTCCCAACAGTCTGACATTATGGTGTTTCCCTTCCTGTCTCCCAACAGACATTATGGTGTTTCCCTTCCTGTCTCCCAACAGACATTATGGTGTTTCCCTTCCTGTCTCCCAACAGTCAGACATTATGGTGTTTCCCTTCCTGTCTCCCAACAGACATTATGGTGTTTCCCTTCCTGTCTCCCAACAGTCTGACATTATTGTGTTTCCCTTCCTGTCTCCCAGCAGACATTATGGTGTTTCTCTTCCTGTCTCCCAACAGACATCATGGTGTTTCCCTTCCTGTCTCCCAACAGTCTGACATTATGGTGTTTCTCTTCCTGTCTCCCAACAGTCTGACATTATGGTCTTTCCCTTCCTGTCTCCCAACAGACATTATGGTGTTTCCCTTCCTGTCTCCCAACAGTCAGACATTATGGTGTTTCCCTTCCTGTCTCCCAACAGTCAGACATTATGGTGTTTCCCTCCCTGTCTCCCAACAGACATTATGGTGTTTCTCTTCCTGTCTCCCAACAGTCTGACATTATGGTGTTTCCCTTCCTGTCTCCCAACAGTCTGACATTATGGTGTTTCTCTTCCTGTCTCCCAACAGACATTATGGTATTTCCCTTCCTGTGTCCCAACAGTCTGACATTATGGTGTTTTCCTTCCTGTCTCCCAACAGTCTGACATTATGGTGTTTCCCTTCCTGTCTCCCAACAGACATTATGGTGTTTCCCTTCCTGTCTCCCAACAGACATTATGGTGTTTCCCTTCCTGTCTCCCAACAGTCTGACATTATGGTGTTTCCCTTCCTGTCTCCCAACAGACATTATGGTGTTTCTCTTCCTGTCTCCCAACAGTCTGACATTATGGTGTTTCCCTTCCTGTCTCCCAACAGACATTATGGTGTTTCCCTTCCTGTCTCCCAACAGACATTATGGTGTTTCCCTTCCTGTCTCCAAACAGTCTGACATTATGGTGTTTCCCTTCCTGTCTCCCAACAGACATTATGGTGTTTCTCTTCCTGTCTCCCAACAGTCTGACATTATGGTGTTTCCCTTCCTGTCTCCCAACAGTCTGACATTATGGTGTTTCTCTTCCTGTCTCCCAACAGACATTATGGTGTTTCCCTTCCTGTCTCCCAACAGACATTATGGTGTTTCCCTTCCTGTCTCCCAACAGACATTATGATGTTTCCCTTCCTGTCTCCCAACAGACATTATGGTATTTCCCTTCCTGTGTCCCAACAGTCTGACATTATGGTGTTTCCCTTCCTGTCTCCCAACAGACATTATGGTGTTTTCGTTCCTGTCTCCCAACAGACATTATGGTGTTTCCCAACAGTCTGACATTATGGTGTTTCTCTTCCTGTCTCCCAACAGTCTGACATTATGGTGTTTCCCTTCCTGTCTCCCAACAATCTGACATTATGGTATTTCCCTTCCTGTCTCCCAACAGTCTGACATTATGGTGTTTCTCTTCCTGTCTCCCAACAGTCTGACATTATGGTGTTTCCCTTCCTGTCTCCCAACAGTCTGACATTATGGTATTTCCCTTCCTGTCTCCCAACAGTCTGACATTATGGTGTTTCCCTTCCTGTCTCCCAACAGACATTATGGTGTTTCTCTTCCTGTCTCCCAACAGTCAGACATTATGGTGTTTCCCAACAGTCATTATGGTGTTTCCCTTCCTGTCTCGCAACAGTCTGACATTATGGTGTTTCCCTTCCTGTCTCCCAGCAGACATTATGGTATTTCCCTTCCTGTCTCCCAACAGACATTATGGTGTTTCTCTTCCTGTCTCCCAACAGACATTATGGTATTTCCCAACAGACATTATGGTGTTTCCCTTCCTGTCTCCCAACAGACATTATGGTGTTTCCCTTCCTGTCTCCCAACAGACATTATGGTGTTTCCCTTCCTGTCTCCCAACAGTCAGACATTATGGTGTTTCCCTTCCTGTCTCCCAACAGACATTATGGTGTTTCCCTTCCTGTCTCCCAACAGTCTGACATTATGGTGTTTCCCTTCCTGTCTCCCAGCAGACATTATGGTGTTTCCCTTCCTGTCTCCCAACAGACATTATGGTGTTTCCCTTCCTGTCTTCCAACAGACATTATGGTGTTCCCCTTCCTGTCTCCCAACAGTCATTATGGTGTTTCCCTTCCTGTCTCCCAACAGACATTATGGTGTTTCCCTTCCTGTCTCCCAACAGTCTGACATTATGGTGTTTCCCTTCCTGTCTCCCAACAGTCTGACATTATGGTGTTTCCCTTCCTGTCTCCCAACAGTCTGACATTATGGTGTTTCCCTTCCTGTCTCCAAACAGTCTGACATTATGGTGTTTCCCTTCCTGTCTCCCAACAGACATTATGGTGTTTCCCAACAGACATTATGGTGTTTCTCTTCCTGTCTCCCAACAGACATCATGGTGTTTCCCTTCCTGTCTCCCAACAGTCTGACATTATGGTGTTTCCCTTCCTGTCTCCCAACAGTCTGACATTATGGTATTTCCCTTCCTGTCTCCCAACAGACATTATGGTGTTTCCCTTCCTGTCTCCCAACAGTCGGACATTATGGTGTTTCCCTTCCTGTCTCCCAACAGTTTGACATTATGGTGTTTCCCTTCCTGTCTCCCAACAGACATGGTGTTTCCCTTCCTGTCTCCCAACAGACATTATGGTGTTTCCCTTCCTGTCTCCCAACAGTCAGACATTATGGTGTTTCCCTTCCTGTCTCCCAACAGACATTATGGTCTTTCCCTTCCTGTCTCCCAACAGTCTGACATTATGGTGTTTCCCTTCCTGTCTCCCAACAGACATTATGGTGTTTCCCTTCCTGTCTCCCAACAGACATTATGGTGTTTCCCTTCCTGTCTTCCAACAGACATTATGGTGTTCCCCTTCCTGTCTCCCAACAGTCATTATGGTGTTTCCCTTCCTGTCTCCCAACAGACATTATGGTGTTTCCCTTCCTGTCTCCCAACAGTCTGACATTATGGTGTTTCCCTTCCTGTCTCCCAACAGTCTGACATTATGGTGTTTCCCTCCCTGTCTCCCAACAGTCTGACATTATGGTGTTTCCCTTCCTGTCTCCCAACATACATTATGGTGTTTCTCTTCCTGTCTCCCAACAGTCTGACATTATGGTGTTTCCCTTCCTGTCTCCCAACAGTCTGACATTATGGTGTTCCCCTTCCTGTCTCCCAACAGTCATTATGGTGTTTCCCTTCCTGTCTCCCAACAGACATTATGGTGTTTCCCTTCCTGTCTCCAAACAGTCTGACATTATGGTGTTTCCCTTCCTGTCTCCCAACAGACATTATGGTGTTTCTCTTCCTGTCTCCCAACAGTCTGACATTATGGTGTTTCCCTTCCTGTCTCCCAACAGTCTGACATTATGGTGTTTCTCTTCCTGTCTCCCAACAGACATTATGGTGTTTCCCTTCCTGTCTCCCAACAGACATTATGGTGTTTCCCTTCCTGTCTCCCAACAGACATTATGATGTTTCCCTTCCTGTCTCCCAACAGACATTATGGTATTTCCCTTCCTGTGTCCCAACAGTCTGACATTATGGTGTTTCCCTTCCTGTCTCCCAACAGACATTATGGTGTTTTCGTTCCTGTCTCCCAACAGACATTATGGTGTTTCCCAACAGTCTGACATTATGGTGTTTCTCTTCCTGTCTCCCAACAGTCTGACATTATGGTGTTTCCCTTCCTGTCTCCCAACAATCTGACATTATGGTATTTCCCTTCCTGTCTCCCAACAGTCTGACATTATGGTGTTTCTCTTCCTGTCTCCCAATAGTCTGACATTATGGTGTTTCCCTTCCTGTCTCCCAACAGTCTGACATTATGGTATTTCCCTTCCTGTCTCCCAACAGTCTGACATTATGGTGTTTCCCTTCCTGTCTCCCAACAGACATTATGGTGTTTCTCTTCCTGTCTCCCAACAGTCAGACATTATGGTGTTTCCCAACAGTCATTATGGTGTTTCCCTTCCTGTCTCGCAACAGTCTGACATTATGGTGTTTCCCTTCCTGTCTCCCAACAGACATTATGGTATTTCCCTTCCTGTCTCCCAACAGACATTATGGTGTTTCCCTTCCTGTCTCCCAACAGACATTATGGTGTTTCCCTTCCTGTCTCCCAACAGACATTATGGTGTTTCTCTTCCTGTCTCCCAACAGACATTATGGTATTTCCCAACAGACATTATGGTGTTTCCCTTCCTGTCTCCCAACAGACATTATGGTGTTTCCCTTCCTGTCTCCCAACAGACATTATGGTGTTTCCCTTCCTGTCTCCAAACAGTCTGACATTATGGTGTTTCCCTTCCTGTCTCCCAACAGACATTATGGTGTTTCCCAACAGACATTATGGTGTTTCCCTTCCTGTCTCCCAAAAGACATTATGGTGTTTCTCTTCCTGTCTCCCAACAGACATTATGGTGTTTCCCTTCCTGTCTCCCAACTGACATTATGGTATTTCCCTTCCTGTCTCCCAACAGACATTATGGTGTTTCTCTTCCTGTCTCCAAACAGTCTGACATTATGGTATTTCCCTTCCTGTCTCCCAACAGACATTATGGTGTTTCCCTTCCTGTCTCCCAACAGACATTATGGTGTTTCCCTGGAATTACTTTTCTTTTGAAGGTATACAGTACAGTAGCATCCATCGTTTCATTGTTTTCACCTCACCTCTCAGTTTGTGAAAGCCGTTCTCACTTTAATCCCCTGTTTGCCCTGTGGAGACGCTTGAAAACAGTCAGGAGAGATGTCTTTTCAATTTGGACAATGACAGTCAGGCATAGGAAGCATCTAAGAGGTGAGATGAAAACATCAATAGCAGATATAGCATGGTAAAGAGGATAGCATCAATAGCAGATATAACATCAATAGCAGATATAGCAGGGTAACGAGGATAGCATCAATAGCAGGTATAGCATGGTAAGGAGCATAGCATCAATAACAGGTATAACATGGTAAAGAGGATAGCATCAATAGCAGGTATAACATGGTAAAGAAGATAGCATCAATAGCAGGTATAACATGGTAAAGAGGATAGCATCAATAGCAGGTATACCATGGTAAAGAGGATAGAATCAATCGCTGGTATAACATGGTTAAAGAGCAGGGCATCTAAAAGTAAAGGATTAACTGGGGGGGAAAGTAGTCAGGATACCAGAGCATTTAACAGACTTCACAGACAGCAACTCAGAGAGGAAGAGGAGGAAGCAGGGGAGGAGAAGGCAGGGTAGGAGGAGAAGGCAGGGTGGGAGGAGAAGGCAGGGTAGGAGGAGAAGGCAGGGTGGGAGGAGAAGGCAGGGTAGGAGGAGAAGGCATCCAAAACAAAGGAAAGTCAGGTCTGTATGTCTGTGTGTTTGTCTGTGTAGATATACAGTTGGGCAAAAAAGTATTTAGTCAGCCACCAATTGTGCAAGGTCTCCCACTTAAAAATATGAGAGAGGCCTGTAATTTTCATCATAGGTACACTTCAACTATGACAGACAAAATGAGAGAAAAAAATCCAGAAAATCACATTGTAGGATTTTTAATGAATTTATTTGCAAATTATGGTGGAAAATAAGTATTTGGTCAATAACAAAAGTTTATCTCAATACTTTGTTATATACCCTTTGTTGGCAATGACAGAGGTCAAACGTTTTCTGCAAGTCTTCACATGGTTTTCACACACTGTTTCTGGTATTTTGGCCCATTCCTCCATGCAGATCTCCTCTAGAGCAGTGATGTTTTGGGGCTGTTGCTGGGCGGACTTTCAACTCCCTCCAAAGATTTTCTATGGGGTTGAGATCTGGAGACAAGCTAGGCCACTCCAGGACCTTGAAATGCTTCTTACGAAGCCACTCCTTCGTTGCCCCGGGCGGTGTGTTTGGGATCATTGTCATGCTGAAAGACCCAGCCACGTTTCATCTTCAATGCCCTTGCTGATGGAAGGAGGTTTTCACTCAAAATCTCACGATACAAGGCCCCATTCATTCTTTCCTTTAAACGGATCAGTCGTCCTGGTCCCTTTGCAGAAAAACAGCCCCAAATGTTTCCACCCCCATGCTTCACAGTAGGTATGGTGTTCTTTGGATGCAACTCAGCATTCTTTGTTCTCCAAACACGACGAGTTGAGTTTTTACCAAAAAGTTATATTTTGCTTTCATCTGACCATATGACATTCTCCCAATCTTCTTCTGGATCATCCAAATGCTCTCTAGCAAACTTCAGACGGGCCTGGACATGTACTGGCTTGTGGACAGGTGTCTTTTATACTCATAACAAGTTCAAACAGGTGCCATTAATACAGGTAACGAGTGGAGGACAGAGGAGCCTCTTAAAGGAGAAGTTACAGGTCTGTGAGAGCCAGAAATCTTGCTTGTTTGTAGGTGACCAAATACATATTGTCCACTATAATTTGCAAATAAATTCATTAAAAATCCTACAATGTGATTTTCTGGATTTTTTTCCTCATTTTGTCTGTCATAGTTGAAGTGTACCTATGATGAAAATTACAGGCCTCTCATCTTTTTAAGTGGGAGAACAATTGGTGTCTGACTAAATACTTTTTTGCCCCACTGTACATAGCACTCTCCTGGGTGCCACTTAGAGGAGAGGTTATTAAGGTCACTCTAAACCTAAGTCAATTCATGATATCACTATGGCCCTATGTCAACTCATAATATCACTATGGCCCTATGTCAACCCATAATATCCCTATGGCCCTATGTTAACTCATAATATCACTATGGCCCAATGTCAACCCATAATATCCCTATGGCCCTATGTTAACTCATAATATCACCATGGCCCTATGTCAACTCATAATATCACTATGGCCCTATGTCAACTCATAATATCACTATGGCCCTATGTTAACTCATAATATCACTATGGCCCAATGTCAACCCATAATATCCCTATGGCCCTATGTTAACTCATAATATCACCATGGCCCTATGTCAACTCATAATATCACTATGGCCCTATGTCAACTCATAATATCACTATGGCCCTATGTCAACTCATAATATCACTATGGCCCTATGTCAACTCATAATATCACTATGGCCCTATGTCAACTCATAATATCCCTATGGCCCTATGTCAACCCATAATATCACTATGGCACTATGTCAAATCATAATATCACTATGGCCCTATGTCAACTATGTTTTGAAAAGTCAACGTGGAAAATAAGGAAAATGTTCTATTCATTCACTGATAGAATCCAGGCGTGCCAATAAACCAGACTACCTAAAGACAGTACTGTACTTTCAAAATGAGCTGTCCTGAACTAAAATACAAGTCCCAGTATGCATTTGCAGACTATTCCCTCCTGGTAACCATAGTGTGTGGTCATGGCAACATAGACGTGTGCCAGTAGGTGGTACAGAGCCACTCTGTCATTCTCATGGTACACGTGTCACTTCCTCCTTGTCCCGTCAATCTGGTGGTCTAACAACCTCCAGCAGATGGAGGCCCAGCAGGAGGACATGGGGCAATGCCCTGGGCCTCTACCCCACACAGAGAACACTCTGCTGGGCTAAGAGGGGCCACAACACTGGGGGTAACCCATGGCCTGGCACATTTCTCTCCCACAGAGCAGACACACCTCTGGATGAAGACCTAAACTAGAGAATGATTTATGAGAATAGCATATAATTAAATACAACAGTTATTCAATGTGTTTCTATGGAGAACGGTATGGACGGATATCCACGCATATAGAAGTAGAATGACTAGAATGGACATACCCACCTACGTTCTATGGTGCAGTATCACTGCTGTGGTTGAAACATACACAGTGGGTTATGATGAGGATCCATCTGAATCAGACCAGCTGGAGCACCACTGAGTCTGCATGTGATTACGACGCCAGCAGAGACAGTCATACAAACTACCAAGTTTAGTATTTCTTATGTACCTCTGCCTCTTTATCTAAGGGATTGCTGACTGAGGAGCTGTGTGCCACATATACAGTTCGCTGTAAATACATAGGACCTATAGAGTCTAAGTTAGGCCCTATGTAAAGCAGAGACATGAACACCGTACCATATTGAAGCAATAAATTAAAGGAGTGATAAAGATGATCTGGGAGTGAATGAGGTGGTGTGTGTGTGTGTGTGTGCCATAATGATATTCAAAAGGAAACAGACCACCTGCTGAGCCAGGAGGAAGACTGTTCCTAAGCAACAGGAAACTCTTGTAAGATCCGTATAACGTCTTGGGAAATTCGGACCAAATCGGGATGCAGACAGGAATAACAACAGACTACAGACACCTTTAACTAGGCCGAGTTATGAGCCTGCTCTCTGGGTAGCCAGTTTCCAGTCTTTTACATTTCCTTTGTGATATTTTAGAAACTATTGTCTGACTTGTGATTCTACTCCCTGGGTAGAAGTCTCCTCGTCTACTAGGAGTTGAAACTTTTTCTACTTTAGAATTTACTTTCTTCCCATCTCAGATTTTTAGGATTTCTTCTGTGAATTCACTGAAATGTTTTAAACACATTTTAAATAATGAAAACTACCAGCAATTATTCAAAAATGTGATGAAACATCTGATGTAAGCACTGCCAAAGTAATTTGAACCATCTCCTACAGCACCATGAGTCTCCTACAGCACCATGAGTCTCCTACAGCACCATTAGTCTTTTACAGCACCATGACTCCTAGAGCACAGCCCAATGAGTCTCCTAGAGCACCATCAGACTCGTACAGCACCATGAGTCTCCTACAGCACCATGAGTCTCCTAGAGCACAGCCCTATGAGTCTCCTACAGCACCATGAGTCTCCTACTGCACCATGAGACTCCTACAGCACCATGAGACTCCTACAGCACCATGAGTCTCCTACAGCACCATGAGTCTCCTACAGCACCATGAGACTCCTACAGCACCATGAGTCTCCTACAGCACCATGAGTCTCCTACAGCACCATGAGTCTCCTACAGCACCATGAGTCTCCTACAGCACCATGAGTCTACTACAGCACCAGGAGTCTCCTACAGCACCATGAGTCTCCTACAGAGTCCTACAGCACCATGAGACTCCTACAGCACCATGAGTCTCCGACAGCACCATGAGTCTCCGACAGCACCATGAGTCTCCTACAGCGCCACGAGACCCCTACAGCGCCACGAGACTTCTACAGCATCACGAGACCCCTACAGCACCACGAGACCCCTACAGCACCATGAGACCCCTACAGCACAAATGAAAGAAAGAAAACCGATGACTCGTGGTGTTGGGAAACCGCAGCGGTGGGTAAGAGTCTGATGTGGCGTTATGTTGGTGTTGGGTGGGGTAAGAGTCTGATGTGGCGTTATGTTGGTGTTGGGTGGGGTAAGAGTCTGATGTGGCGTTATGTCGCGGTGTTGGGTAGGTAAGAGTCTGATGTGGCGTTATGTCGCGGTGTTGGGTGGGTAAGAGTCTGATGTGGCGTTATGTCGGTGTTGGGTGGGTAAGAGTCTGATGTGGCGTTATGTCGCGGTGTTGGGTGGGTAAGAGTCTGATGTGGCGTTATGTCGGTGTTGGGTGGGTAAGAGTCTGATGTGGCGTTATGTCGCGGTGTTGGGTGGGTAAGAGTCTGATGTGGCGTTATGTCGCGGTGTTGGAAGCGATCACTATTTTTGTTCATGGTGGTGGGGTACTTTGAACAAGAACACAAGACCAACGCATCTTTGCAACGTAGAGCTTTATTTTTGAGGGGGGGGAAAAAAAGTACAATACCTCATCCTTACAAATACACCTAAGAAACCATTTTGAACAGAAAAAGAGCATTGTAAGAACGGGAAATAATGTTTTGTCATTGAAGGAAATTATCTATTCATGTAGATTAACGCACTCTATGTTGACAGCGGTCTAAATTCAGATTCATCGTTAACATACGAGTCCCACACAAATAGCACAAAACAACCGAGACAAAAGCTACATTTTGTTAAGACATCAACAAAATATTGAGTAAGTGAAAATTCAGTACACATCGTTTTAAAACTTAAAAAACAAACTGTGAAACCAAAAATAACTGTCGTCCTCTAACAATACCATTGAGTATTCAACCCGTCGACTATTCTGGCAAATTCCAATTATGTTATGACCTAGTAAATCAGAAATTAATAGCCAACAAAGAATATTTGTGCTCTTAACCTTCTGCGTGATAGTTGAGTAATTATATTTCTATTCAAATAATCCAACAATGCGAAAGCTCAAGTCTTACATGTTCCACGCAAAAGAAAAAGCATTGTTTTTCATGTTTTTGGTACATGACACTAACAGTTACTGTACAATGCATGTATACATAGAATCAGAATGATTAGAATGGTCAGAGGTACTACACCTGTTCTATTCATTCAAAGTCTATGCATATATATTTATAACTAAATGGTCTACTCAAGACACCAGACCACTTCTCCACTCAACATGCCAGCCATAGACCTCTAAAACCATATTTTCCTCTGATATAATCTGAACATTCCTGTAGAACTCAACTCTTAACTCCCTGTCATCTCTAGACTATAGACCTGTATCACTATTGACTATTCTACCCTGTCCAAATATTGTACTAGAAATTGTGACTTCCTGTTATTATACTTAAAAAAAAAGGTTTATTCTATTCTACTGTGACATCTACTTCATGTTCCTATTGTTATATTTTATTAGGTCTTATTATTGTTGCATTGTCCAGAAGGAACCAGTTAGCATTTCGTCAGACGATGTTTTCCATGTGTATCCTGTACATACGACTACCGTAATAAAAACACTAAACTATCCTGAAGTTATTCTGTTCCCACAGAAGTTGTGAGCTTTTTATTTTTTGGTCAAAGTTAGTGTTTTGTATGTAGTCTAACCTGAGCTAGTTCCTTTAGCAAGCGTTAGCTGCATGTGTGACTGTGTCCATGTCTTTTTGAGGCATCCCAAACACCCTCATACCCTTTTCTATACATCTCCATACAACCCCAAAGGCCACCTCACATCCCAACAGTTGACTGACTGACAGTGATTCGCTTTGGGCGTCCCAAATGGCACCCAATTCCCTTTATAGTGTACTACCTTTGGCGCAGCCGTAACCTGTCATCTGTTACACAGTTCGGTATATCACAACGGTAACAGGAAGACATCTAACACAACTGACCCAATCTTCATTTTCCGTTCTGCTCTTCTTTATTACTCAAAGTACGTTTTGACATCATACCAAGGTGCTTCACACACACACACACACACACCGTAAACCACTGGGACAAAGAAATCCCAAAATCATCAGTCAACAGAACTTGTTCCGTCATCATCTGTTCTCTGGACAACACAATGAGGAGAGAAGAAGAGAGAGAACCAATGAGCATCCACGTCCACGCACAGCACACACGTCTGCATGCACAGGAAAGATGACATCTTTATGTCACGTTGTTTATTCCTGGTAACCAGCAGCTCTGGAAGGAGTAGGATGAAGATGCCGACATGTTGATCTAGGGTCCGTTTTGTGTTTTACTAAGACTCAGGGGAAGGTGTGCTGATGCTAGATCTGTGTCTATGGGACAACTTCTACCCTTTAACCAGTAAGGTATAGGTGGAAGCCACCTAGGAGAATTCAGCAGAAGAGCAACATCGCCCTCTTGTGGAGACAGTTACGTCCTTTCGTGTCAACTGACAATGTCCCTGGTTGAAAAGAGATGACGACTGTCTAGTCGCCTGTGTTGTCGGTCTGTGTCTTTATCTGCAGCACTGTGGGCATTCCGTGGCAGAGGACTGAGAATGTCTTAGGACACCAACAGTAGAGTTCAGGGTATAGGGGCCGGGAAGGCGAGTAGATGCGTCTGTCTGTCCTCTCTCCTACCTGCTGAGGCGAAGCTTTATAGAGTTCTTCACCACTGGAATTGGGTTGGCTGGCAGGAGGGGCACATCAGACAGATCCGCACTGACCATTTGCTGAGGGAAGAGTAAGATAATTAAGTTGTAGTTTGACTGCAAAACTAACAACAGACAGACCAAAGTGGAAATATAGACCATTTAGAAAATGATCTGTACACTTTTCAGACATGAATTATGAAAGTGAGAGGCAGAGAGAGAGAGGCAGACAGAAAAATAGAGTGCATTGATACCTTAATATCTGCCTCAATCTTGCCTTCCCCTTCAGAAGCAGGTATCTCCTCGGACATACTGTCCTCATTGACCTGGGAACAGCAAGGCCCACAGAACAGTTTATCACAACTATCTAACCATGTTCACCTGACTCTTCTAAATCTAGCATTAATTAAAAAATATATGCTTCTTATATCAGCAAGATGTAGCCAAACATATTCTGAAAAGATAGACTACAACAATTAATATATTTATACATGATGATGTGACACTATGGATAAGCTTGTTACGTACCTGTGCCTCCACAGTGGTGCACTCCTCTCCGGCAGCTGCCCCATTCTCTGTTGTCCCAGTCTCTGGGACTGGGGAGGGGTCCTCCTCCTCCAGCATCTCCTGGCGAGAGGTGCGGGGGGCCGCTGGGGGGCCCATGGTGGGCGGAGGAGAGGGGGTCATGCTTGTGGGGACTGTGTCTCCTGAAGGCTTTTTCTCAACAGCTGAATCCTACAAAGGAAGAGAAGTTTATCCGTTAAGCATATTTATTAGATCAATAAATGGACTCCGTGTTGGAGGTTAAGTATTCAGATGACTCTATATGAGTAACGGAGTTAAGTAACGGTTTACTTTATAAATTGGGTAACTTTATTAGTTACTTTATGTGGTTACTTTCACAATCATATCTCATTTCCTCATTTAGTTCTCATGTGAGAAACTGTTCGGGGAAACGCCATGACAGCTACTGTCCAATAGAAACGTATAGAGGGTGCACCTCTGATCTTTGCCATTGATCGCAAAGCCCACAGAGGGCTACCCCGTCTAGTGGGAAGTGTGTCCTCTATACATCTCTATGGGTCTGTACATTTGTTTGTCTTGCAGTGTACATGGCTAATTCAGCAGCACAGGAAAGCAGTGCCACAGAGGAGGAGGAAGTTGTGCTCAAACCAGAGTTAGTATTATTTTTATTTAAACTTTATTTAACTAGGCAAGTCAGTTTATAACAAATTCTTATTTACAATGCCGGCCTACCGGGGAACAGTGGGTTAACTGCCTTGTTCAGGGGAAGAATGACATTTGTTTTCCTTTGTCAGCTCAGGGATTCGATCTAGCAACCTTTCGGTTACTGGCCCAACGCTCTAAACCGCTAGGCTCCCTGCTCTAACCGCTAGGCTCCCTGCTCTAACCGCTAGGCTCCCTGCTCTAACCGCTAGGCTACCTGCTCTAACCGCTAGGCTACCTGCTCTAACCGCTAGGCTACCTGCTCCAACCGCTAGGCTACCTGCTCCAACCGCTAGGCTACCTGCTCCAACCGCTAGGCTACCTGCTCCAACCGCTAGGCTACCTGCTCCAACCGCTAGGCTACCTGCTCCAACCGCTAGGCTACCTGCTCCAACCGCTAGGCTACCTACTCTAACCGCTAGGCTACCTACTCTAACCACTAGGCTACCTACTCTAACCACTAGGCTACCTACTCTAACCACTAGGCTACCTACTCTAACCACTAGGCTACCTACTCTAACCACTAGGCTACCTACTCTAACCACTAGGCTACCTACTTTAACCACTAGGCTACCTACTCTAACCACTAGGCTACCTGCCGCCTAGTAAGTAGACTATCTTTGGTAGCTCGTCCTGGCTTCTCCCGACAGTCAAACAGATTTCTTTAATGAAAGTAACGCAAGATAATATATAGTGTTACATTATTTTTTTATCCCAACACTGCCCACTACTATGCCAGAAATAAGAGACAAATCTGTAGACAGAAGAGAGGAGTCTCATATTGACAGTAAAAAGCAGAATAAAACATATAGGGAATACACATGTTACAGTATTATCGGTAAACTCCTGGCTACACAATGAAAATGGAATTTCTCTACTGGGACAATTAAAGATTGAATACCTCAGCATCTGATTTGAACCGCTTCCTCTCTTCCTGCATAGGGGAGCCAGGTCTCTTCACAGCTGGGGCCTCAGGCTGGTCGGCTGCAGCCGCAAGGGGACTTGGAGGGGGACCTAGTGGGCCACACTTCACTGGGGTTGACGTGGGCACAGTGGCTGGCATGGCCGTGGGGGATGGCACAGACATACTGTTGTCACTGTCTAACGATAGGTCCAGACTACTGTCATTCATCTGACGAAGCCCCTCTGTCGAGTGCTGGAGGACAGAACAAAACGACACTGGTTACAACTCAATACCCGCAAGCAAGCAATCAGTCAGCTAAGAGACTGTGTGAAAAGCAGAATATAAAACTATTTAAATTACACCTCTATTGTTAACAAGGAGCAGACTAAATAATTAAATGACATGTCGTACCTTCCTGCGTTTGGGCATGACCAGGTTGGGCAGTAGCTGGTGAAGTTGTCTCCTCTTCACATGCATGGCCTGGATCTTCATGTCCGCCTCAAACATCTTGCTGTTCATCGCCTGCCGGTACACTGCAGGAAGCATTTAGAAAATATAACTTTTTAATATAACATTAGCATGCTAGTTTGTGTCAAATAATAGAACTAGATACAAGTGCAGAAAACATGACAAATATCGTTTTCAAATTCTACATTCTTGAGTTGAATTGAGTAAGGTGATTTTATACCCGTGTCAGTAAAGGACTGGATGTCAATGGTCAGGTCAACGTTGAGGTTCTCTGATGCCTCCATCTTCTTAAAGATAACCCCTATCACCCACATGGTGCTGACCTCCTCTCTGGAAAAGACAAAACGGGTGAGAAAGTGTCCATTAAGAGCGTACTACAACCTTGCATAATAGTATAATAAACTCACTGCTCCCTGCTTTCCTTGGGTCCAGGGAATGACTGGGGGTTGACATGGGCCAACGTTATGAACTCATTCTTCTCCAGGTTTCCTACCAAGATCCTGATCTTAGACTCAACCAGACCAACCCTGCCAGGACAGAGAAAAACAGCACTTTTCCTAATGTATTCCCTAACAGTAGGTGAATAAAGGCTTTAAAAGAGTAACATTGAAATTGATTCACATGTAATACACCATGTCTCCACCCTCATTCAGTCAGTCATAATCTCACCCAAAGGTTTTTCCAGCCCCCCCCCCCCCCCCCCCCACACACAGTCAGTACTCACCACTCCAGGTGCTGCTTCTCGGTGGGGGCGCTTGCTAGCAACACAATATAATGCCTTGGAACATAAGAGACAGAACATTACCATTACACCCTAAAGACAGCAGCCAGGAAACGAACCCAGGCTAGGAACCCAGGCTAGGAACCCCTAAAGACAGCAGCCAGGCAACAAACCCAGGCTAGCAACCCCTAAAGACAGCAGCCAGGAAACGAACCCAGGCTAGGAGAGCCCCAGGCTAGGAACCCCTAAAGACAGCAGCCAGGAAACGAACCCAGGCTAGGAGAGCCCCAGGCTAGGAACCCCTAAAGACAGCAGCCAGGAAACGAACCCAGGCTAGGAGAGCCCCAGGCTAGGAGAGCCCCAGGCACAGAGGGGCCCGGACCAGATCACCCAGTCCTCGCCACCACCCTACAGCAGGTCATGGAAATATGTTCATTTCTAAAAACACACTTTATCAAACTTAAACAGCTAAAAAAAAACTACAAATAAATTACCAACGGTGTTTTAAAAGGCAAGAAACTACATGGTCCTAAACTGAACATGTCTTTTACACAAACATGTCACAGTAACAGCTACAAACGCTCCATAACAAATCCAACTAGCCAGAGAAAAACCCAATCGCACTACCAAGATAATTCATTCACCAAACCCTCTTCACGTCAACTTGAGAACGAACCTAATTAAGTGTAAAATATATCTTCCACGATATTCAAGTATACTGAAAGTCACTATTATTAATTACTAACTGTACAAACGTATTCATTTACAAGTCTTGTCTGCCTACATGTCCAATCTCCATGCAGTTATCCCAGTAGCACCAAGCATAGTCATGTTCTACTGTATACTCTGTCTTGCACCGGTTGAAAACCACACTACCTCACTGTTAGTCCAATCACAGGAGCTCGTTCCGATCAGTTCCCACGAGGTTAGAATAATATAAATAGGATTACATTACCAAGCAGATGAATGGAAAAGGAGAAGATATTTCATTTTCAGGCCACGTTGAAAATAAAAAGGTCTGAGCCCAGGACAAATGATTGATTTATTCAAACAACAAGAGTACAGAGAAACAGGTGTAGTAATCAGCAGGGTGCCAGCCAGACCAGCAGGATGGTCTGATTATGAAATATGTTCATCAAGCCTGATGTGGAAACAGTCTAACCTGGATAGCAAGCAAAGCATAACAACATCTGTCTCCTCTAATGCGCCAGTCCAATCCACAGGCTGGATATATACTGTCTCCTCTAACTCTGCAGTTCAATCCAGAGGCTGGATATATACTGTCTCTAACTCTGCAGTCCAATCCACAGGCTAGATTTATTTTTAAATCACTTTTAATTGTATCCATGTTTCCAGGCTCTCCAGTGCTGTCAAATGACTGTCCAGAATGTGCTGGTGCATTTTGTCCTTTCCTCTGTCAGCAACTCAAAGGATGAGAAGAGGTGCTTAAGCCAGGGTGTGCTTAAGGCAAGTACACATCAACATGTTCTGATACTTCTCTGTCAAAGAAAGGGTTGCTGGATCAAACTGATTTCCCAAAAGACTTGAGGGGATTTGATTTAAAATAGAGAGCCTCGGGAATAGAAGATTTTGGTAGAAGAAAGGGGATTGGAACAAGTCAATCTAGAACACTTAAAAGGAGGGGACTGGGCAACAAAAATATCAGCCTTCTGGAAATAGGTCGACATGTTGATTGGGGCTGCAAGAGGAGGAATGTCTCCTCCACCAAAAGGACAAGGCCCCTTCAGTAACACAATTGTTGCCACTGTACAAGGCTAGCTTCATGCTCTTCGCATATTACTGATAAACCAATTAACAAAATGATCTTTTCATCTTTACTCCCCCCCACCACTTCAGATTTCAACATTCAAGTACATTTCTCCAGATGGAGCAGAACTGATAAGTGAAAGAGGAAGTAGTACCCACATGTATAGAATGAAACAAAGATCCAATGACTTGTATTCTTCACATGGATTCCTGCTAATGTTGTGCTACAACTTACGGATTTCTCATGATCAAAACTTAAGAAAAAAAAAAAAACATATCTACAAAATGAAGACTAACAAGAAATACATAGTGCAAATGTTTAACTAAAGCATTTTATTTGGGGAAGTAGATGTACAGTATAAGAACCTTACAGCTGAAGTACCTACCTTTAGTAAGATATTAAAATAGACAAACAGCAAATATTGAGTTGTGCTTACATTAGAGAGCACAGTCTATAGGTAATAGCAGTGATTATACTGGACTTCAGGCTCTGCATAACATTAACATTGTATCCGTCTTTACCATCATCGTTTTGAGAATCAGAGAGGGTGCTTAGGGCAGAAGAAAGCATCTTTTGAGTCTCGTCTAAGCCTGAAGTGTTTATTTCATAACACAAATAAATCAAACTGAATGAGTGGATCACATATACAGAGAGGAACAAGAGAACTTCACATTTACTGAAAAAGGTGCGAGTGAGGTGGTTGGGTGCATTTTGAAAATCAAAATCTTTATTGAAATAGTTGGTTTGTCTCACCATGCGTGTCCCACAGGGTAAGCTCCTTAATACATACTTGTATTTCTGAAAGAAGTTTGGTGCTTCAAATAGTTTGGACCACTCTGCTTTACTCTGCAAAATTTCATCTGTGATGGCCAGACCTGTAGAGGGAAGGAAAACGTGTTGACCAAAACGGAAGGAGAACCAAAAGGAAAAACTAGATGAGGCAACGTAGCTAAGGCTACAATGAAGACAGCCGTTAGGGAACCTCTTGAGAAAAGACACCCGAAGGAGGCTGAATTTACTTGACATTGGAATAAACTATTTACATTTGATGCAACTTCCCTTTTTCACATCAATGGATCATTTATGTGAATGTTGGGAGTATGTCTCTTGCTCAAGTCTCTGAAATTAGGACTCTGGCCTGAAGGGTTTTGTATTAAGAGCATCCAGTTTCAGAGAGACTGGACCTAGGAGTGGATGCAACAGTTGGTGTGTATAAAGTTAGAATTTGAGACGGCTTTACGGACCCTGTTTGAACTCGTCCACCATGACGGCACGCGTAGAGGCAGAGACGTTGTAGGTAGAGTTCTGCTGGGGGTAGGCTGGTGTGATGATGGGCATCAGGTGGTACCGGTCACTGGGGGTCACCTGGAACAGCAGTTAGGACACTCAGAGCCAATCAAAACCCTCCACTCCATGCAGAAGGGGTCACTTGGTACAATAGAACTCTGAGAATGTGTGTAACTATCTTGATAATAGTGTTATGAAGCATCTAATGCAGGTGAATCAAATGTGTTTGTACTGGAACAGATGAAAGAAGTGGGACTGACATTGTTACAGGGAAAAACCCCATGGCACTAGACTTTACACGGTTAACACCCTGGGATACATCCTGGAGGAACAGGGTTTATTAACCACCTGTTTCTATTGGATTTCCCTTAACTTGGCAGCTCTACAGGTAAAATGCTTGAGGTAGTTAAGTTCATGACCGTCCTTGACGTAGTCAGTGTTGCTCAGGACCGGACTAGTAACAGTATGAACACGTGTCGTAGTTATGATCAACATTACCGCAGGGTCCCAGACTGGCAGGTTCAACACTACCCCGAGGTCCCAGACTGGCAGGTTCAACATTACCCCGGGGTCCCAGACTGGCAGGTTCAACATTATGATCAACATTACCCTGGGGTCCCAGACTGGCAGGTTCAGGTTGCAGTCCTCTGGCTGCTTCAGGAGAACAGGGTTGGGCCATTCCCTGCATTAACACAACTCCAGTTTAGTGTGATGATACAGACCAGGTAATACCAGTAGATCAGGCAACCCCACTACACCAGTCAGTCACCCCTTTAGACACACATCATCTTGTTTCACTATGTTCCTAAGGAAAACAGCAGTAATAGAGCTGCCACAAGCACCAAGGACTGAGAAAAATGTTTTCACGGTTCATACACACTTCAGACTAGAGGTCGACCGATTATGATTTTTCAACGGCGATACCGATTATTGGAGGACCGAAAAACCCGATACCGATTAAAATCGGTCTATTAATTTTTATTTATTTATTTGTAATAATGACAATTACAACATTACTGAATGAACACTTATTTTAACTTAATATATCAATAAAATCAATTTAAAAAAGTGTTGGAGAAGAAAGTAAAAGTGCAATATGTGCCATGTAAGAAAGCTAACGTTTCAGTTCCTTGCTCAGAACATGAGAACGTATGAAAGCTGGTGGTTCCCTTTAACATGAGTCTTCAATATTCCCAGTTAATACGTTTTAGGTTGTAATTATTCTAGGAATTATAGGACTATTTCCCTCTATACCATTTGTATTTCATTAACCTTTGACTATTGGATGCTCTTATAGGCTCTTTAGTAATGCCAGTGTAACAGTATAGCTTGGGTTACACGAGCCTCATTTCGGGAGTTGATTGAAGCTTGAAGTCATAAACAGCGCAATGCTTGACGTACAGGACGAGCTGCTGGCAAAACGCACGAAAGCACTGTTTGAATGAATGTTTACGCGCCTGCTTCTGTCTACCACCGCTCAGTCAGATACTTTTATGCACAGTCAGATTATATGCAACCATGTGTAGTTAACTAGGGATTATGATTATATTTTTACAAGATAAGTTTAATGCTAGCTAGCAACTTACCTTGGCTTACTGCATTCGCGTAACAGGCAGTCTCCTTGTGGAGTGCAATGAGAGGCAGGTCGTTATTGCGTTGGACTAGTTAACTGTAAGGTTGCAAGACCCGAGCTGACAAGGCAGTTAACCCACCGTTCCTAGGCCGTCATTGAAAATAAAAATGTGTTCTTAACTGACTTTCCTAGTGAAATAGAGATTAAATAAATGTCTAAAAAAAGGTGTTAAAAATCGAATAAATCAAACAAAAATCGTCAAATCGGCGCCCAAAAATACCGATTTCCGATTGTTATGAAAACTTGAAATCGGCCCTAATTAAATCGGTCGACCTCTACTTCAGACTAAAGAGAAACAAAGAAATCTCCTTCAAAAAGACAGAACAACTCAACGTCCATGAGAAACAGGTCACGGAGCACATCCGAATGGAGAGCGACTGCTTACCATTTGGAGAAGACGAGGAAGAACTTGTGTACGAGGGTGGAGGCCACGGCGTTGGGGTAGAGCTGGCAGGTCCTGGCTACCAGCATGGCCCAGGAGACACCACCCAGGAAGCCCAGGATGTTACTGTAGATGTTATGACCTGGGGGAGAACAATAACATTAGGTGTGTGTGTGTATATATATATATAAAATGGTGTTGGGTAGAGCTGGCAGGTCCTGGCTACCAGCATGGCCCAGGAGACTCCACCCAGGAAGCCCAGGATATTACTGTAGATGTTACGACCTGGGGGAGGAGGTGTATAGCACTATAGATGTTATGACCTGGGGTGGGGGGGGGGGGGGGGGGGTTCCAGCACTGTAGATGTTATGACCTGGGGGAGTAGGTGTATAGCACTGTAGATGGCATAGATTTAGTTATGTTGTTGTTGTCCTACATGCCAGTCAGCAGGATAGAGGCAAGCGAGTCGTAGAGACATTTTCTGGTAAAGTATACCAGTAGATTCACGTGATGGTAATTGAGCCATTTGGTACAGGTGAAAGAAACACAAAGACCTAATAAGGGCATTACATCAATGACCACAAGGCAACAGTGTAATTTTTCTGATTTTGTAATTCAAAAGGCAATTCCTTGATGGTTCTGCCTTGCCTCCCAATAAACTTGGAAATGCTTATGCCATATAGCTTACATCTATCTAGTTTCTAAAGATCACCAAAGGGTTGGGGGGGGGGGGGGGGGATGTTTTGGATTGAGCTTAGTTATGCACCTGGCCTATTATACAAGCCAGTGAGTGACTCCACGGCAGTTGTTCCCACAGGACAAAACATGATTGGACAGTTGGTTGCCAGGCAGCGTATGCAAGCCAAACAAATTCACCATGGCCACGAGGGGTGTGGTCTGTCCTGTGTAAAAAAAAATGCCATGACTCAGTTTATTTTAGAGGCTAATCCTGTTTAGGGAATAGGACCTGAAGGCTGTCAGTGTGGGCCCAGCGTGTTGACATGCCATTAGTTGATAGTTTGTGTGAAAAGAGGACAAGATGAGAAAGAGATAATCCCACCTGCCTAGCCACAACAGTGTTACGCAGCAAGACATACAAACTGATATAGTACAGGGACCGACTCAAAACACACAAGTACAGACACATACACACGCTTACAGGAGATGCAGACTCAACAGTTGTTTCCACCAAGGCAAATGATTGTACTCCTATGCTTGATGCTACGCAACACTACACAGATCCAACTCACGTTTAGCCCACAGCTTGATGGTCCTCAGTGTCAGTCTGAAGTTCTCAATGTTGGGCACAAGATGGAGGATTTCATCTGTAACTCTACAACCTGACAACAACAAAAAACATCCAAGTCATTATCACTCACAATAGACAGAGGGGGATAACATAAGATTACTTGAAATTCTACAACACAGTGGATGCTTTCAACTAAGTGTAGGTAGGGTCAGAGGTGAGCCAACAACCAATTGTTAGACCTTATGTTTTTAACATGGATCCGATATCAACATCAGTGAAGTGGAGAAACCATGCAGCAGATGATGTTATCCAAAGCGACATACATTTTACCATGTGACCCCAGCGATAATATTGAACCCACAACACCGTTGACGACAGTGGCACCCTTTTTACCAACTGAACCACATCAGGACCGGAGCTCAGGAGATATAAAGAGCTGTGTTACCATTGAGACTCCTAATGCAGCGGATGTCAAGGTTCTTCAGCAGCCCGTCATCTCGGAGGTCCAGATTCTCTGGGATGGTTTGCAACGCTAACCGAGCAAACAGGATATCGATCTAGAAATACACAAAACTCATTGCACATTTAAAAAAGCCGCAAATCTCAATTCACATTGAATGACCTGACTTTATGCCTATAATGAAATCCTAAACAATAAATACTTTCAAATGTCATACCTCAATGCTGTCGAAAGACAGCTTTATCACGGGGACAAATGCCTCCTCAACAGCCTGGGGGGAAAAAAAAGAAGAGTTGATGAACAGTCTGCACCTCAACTTTTGGAAACACATCTTCCCCTCCTAGTCTACCAACACCAGAATCACAAATACATTGCCTTAATTCCTCACGTCCTCTTCTCACCGCCTTGTCAAAACCCATTGGATACGAAGGTCAGAGGGGCGAGGCCTCTTACCTTCTCATCAAATGGTATTTGTCACATGCGCCAAATACAACCGGTGTAGACCTTACAGTGAAATGTTTACTTACAAGCCCTTAACCAACAATGCAGTTCAAGAAATAGAGTTAAGAAAATATTTACTAAAATACAAAAATAAAGAGTAACAATAAAATAACGAGGCTATATACAGGGGGTACCGGTACAGAGTCAATGTGGAGGCTATATACAGGGGGTACCGGTACAGAGTCAATGTGGAGGCTATATACAGGGGGTACCGGTACAGAGTCAATGTGGAGGCTATATACAGGGGGTACCGGTACAGAGTCAATGTGGAGGCTATATACAGGGGGTACCAGTACAGAGTCAATGTGGAGGCTATATACAGGGGGTACCAGTACAGAGTCAATGTGGAAGCTATATACAGGGGGTACCAGTACAGAGTCAATGTGGAGGCTATATACAGGGGGTACCAGTACAGAGTCAATGTGGAGGCTATATACAGGGGGTACCAGTACAGAGTCAATGTGGAGGCTATATACAGGGGGTACCAGTACAGAGTCAATGTGGAGGCTATATACAGGGGGTACCAGTACAGAGTCAATGTGGAAGCTATATACAGGGGGTACCGGTACAGAGTCAATGTGGAGGCTATATACAGGGGGTACCGGTACCGAGTCAATGTGGAGGCTATATACAGGGGGTACCGGTACAGAGTCAATGTGGAGGCTATATACAGGGGGTACCAGTACAGAGTCAATGTGGAGGCTATATACAGGGGGTACCAGTACAGAGTCAATGTGGAGGCTATATACAGGGGGTACCAGTACAGAGTCCATGTGGAGGCTATATACAGGGGGTACCGGGTCAATGTGGAGGCTATATACAGGAGGTACCGGTACAGAGTCCATGTGGAGGCTATATACAGGGGGTACCGGTACCGAGTCAATGTGGAGACTATATACAGGGGGTACCGGTACCGAGTCAATGTGGAGACTATATACAGGGGGTACCGGTACCGAGTCAATGTGGAGACTATATACAGGGGGGGTACCGGTACAGAGTCAATGTGGAGGCTATATACAGGGGGTACCGGTACAGAGTCAATGTGGAGGCTATATACAGGGGGTACCGGTACCGAGTCAATGTGGAGACTATATACAGGGGGTACCGGTACCGAGTCAATGTGGAGGCTATATACAGGGGGTACCGGTACAGAGTCAATGTGGAGGCTATATACAGGGGGTACCGGTACCGAGTCAATGTGGAGGCTATATACAGGGGGTACCGGTACCGAGTCCATGTGGAGGCTATATACAGGGGGTACGGGTACAGAGTCAATGTGGAGGCTATATACAGGGGGTACCGGTACAGAGTCAATGTGGAGGCTATATACAGGGGGTACCAGTACAGAGTCAATGTGGAGGCTATATACAGGGGGTACCGGTACAGAGTCAATGTGGAGGCTATATACAGGGGGTACCGGTACCGAGTCAATGTGTGGGGGTACAGGTTAGTCGATGTACAAAATGGTGTTTGAGAAGAGGAAAGAAGACGCAAGGAATGAAGGCAATGTAATTGAGATAGTCCAGATACCCACCCTCAAATCTTTGACCTCCTCCTGCTCCTTCAGCTTGTCCAGGAACGAGGAGAAGAAGTCTGTTCTCTCCACATGCCGAGGAGCCACACACAGGGCATCAATGTCAGCACCTACACAAGGACAAGACACAACAATTCAAAGTTCACTGTGATAAAGAGTTGTGTGAAAATGTTTTACCTATGCAGTGCACCCAGGCTGTGTTTAATAAGTATTTTATATAGCGTATTATATAGTATATTATACAGTGCTTTTCAAAGAGAATGTCAAAGGAACCTTAAAAACCAAACTGGAGAAAATGTTGCTATTGGACAAGTCCTCCTAAGATTAGAGGACAACATCAAAATGGAAAGGTTGACCGTACAATAGTGCCGCCTACCTTCAGTGTTCAACTCCTGACGAGTAGGTTACCAAATGTGTTAACCACAACTCAACAACCTGTATCCCTCCTAAAGATGACATAATTACCTTTAGTGTGGACTCCTAACCTGTAGGACCCAAATGTGAAGATCTTCCCTCCAACCGTTTCAATCACTGAGGCAGGCAGATTCTAGGAGGACCAAAAAAAACAACAAAAAAAAACCCATTATGACCTGCTGCATTATGGTATGGCAACACTGCATTATGGTATGGCAACACTGCATTATGGTATGGCAACACTGCATTATGGTATGGCAACACTGCATTATGGTATGGCAACACCGCATTATGGTATGGCAACACCGCATTATGGGAGGCAACACCGCATTATGGTATGGCAACACCGCATTATGGTATGGCAACACCGCATTATGGTAGGCAACACTGCCTTGTTGTTGTAATATCATCCATGTCCCAAATGGCACCCATTTCCATTCATAGTGCAAAATCCTGGTCAAAAGTAGTACACTAAAAAGGGAACATTTGGGACACATCCATTGATCACCAGACCCCTGCTGGTGAGCAGACAGAACCGTCAGGAGGAGGAAGTAAAATCATACCTTTGTCTCACTGACATCACGGATCCATTCCTTCACCAGTGTGTTCAGTTTTCCCAACACATGTATTCTATGGAAAACAAGGCATGATTTAGAGGAAGTCTTTAAAAAAAATCATAACTAAACTAGTATGGCACTTTATAACCACAAATACAGTCTACCTAGTACTGACCAAAACACCAACCGAAGAAGTTTCTTTTTTTTTATTTAACTAGGCAAGTCAGTTAAGAACAAATTCTTATTTTCAATGACGGCCTGGGAACAGTAGGTTAACTGCCTGTTCAGGGGCAGAACTACCTTGTCAACTCGGGATTCGATCTTGCAACCTTTCGGTTACTAGTCCAACACTAACCACTAGGCTACCTGCCGCCCCACCAGCCAAGAATAATTGGCTGATGTACTGGCAAGATATTGGATCCAGTTATTATCCTCCTCAACCTACCACCAGCAGCCCTAATAGGCCTCAACCTACCACCAGCAGCCCTAATAGGCCTCAACCTACCACCAGCAGCCCTAATAGGCCTCAACCTACCACCAGCAGCCCTAATAGGCCTCAACCTACCACCAGCAGCCCTAATAGGCCTCAACCTACCACCAGCAGCCCTAATAGGCCTCAACCTACCACCAGCCCTAATAGGCCTCAACCTACCACAACCACCACCCCTAATAGGCCTCATCCTACCACAACCACCACTTCTCCTAATAGGCCTCATCCTACCACAACCACCACTTCTCCTAATAGGCCTCATCCTACCACAACCACCCCTTCTCCTAATAGGCCTCATCCTACCACAACCACCCCTTCTCCTAATAGGCCTCATCCTACCACAACCACCCCTTCTCCTAATAGGCCTCATCCTACCACCACCACCCCTTCTCCTAATAGGCCTCATCCTACCACCACCACCCCTTCTCCTAATAGGCCTCATCCTACCACCACCCCTTCTCCTAATAGGCCTCATTCTACCACCACCCCTTCTCCTAATAGGCCTCATCCTACCACCACCACTTCTCCTAATAGGCCTCATCCTACCACCACCACTTCTCCTAATAGGCCTCATCCTACCACCACCACTTCTCCTAATAGGCCTCATCCTACCACCACCACTTCTCCTAATAGGCCTCATCCTACCACCACCACCCCTAATAGGCCTTGATGAAACTTGTGCCCATTCTAACATGACAATTTAGCCTACTAGTGACAACCATCTTACCTGCGCTGTAGTTCCAGCTCCTCTTCAAACACCCCGTATGGTTTCAGGGCCTCAGTCAGCCTGTGTGTGAGGACCAGGTCAGCCTCCTTGGCTTGGGCGAGGCTGATAGGAGAAGTGATCCCATAGTGCTTGGGTGTTTCCCGACCCAACAACACCTGGTTTGTAGACGGACTGAAAACAGGACAGATGTGGTTGTGATCAGAATAAGAAGACTTTATAGCCATGCAACAAAATGTTACTAGGAATTTCTCTTGGTGTTGTGCAAAGAAACACATTTTTTTTTTAAATAAAGGATTTGAATATCAATAAAAAAATATACACCTGATAACCTGTACAGCAAGTGTTCCATGGTATCAAAAAGTACATAGTGAGCTACAACTGCTGCTCGTACTGTGTGTTTTTAGCTTGTTTTTAGCTTATTTCTATGCTGATTTACATAGCTACGTTGCTTGCTGTGGTTTATTTGGATGTGGTAGAAGGTATAGGTCTAAAATGTTGGCCTCTGGGTAAAAACATGTACGTGTATTCTTCTCATGCCTCATACGTTTATAGTCAAACGTCTTTTGACAGTGTTTGGGTGTAAAGCACCAATAAGGAAATCATCATCAACTTGGTAACCTATCGTACAGTTTCATGTTAACATGACATTGTAAAGGCGAAATATGATGTTTTGCATGTCTTATTGTGTCCCATTACAATGAACAACACAAAAGTAGGTACTCAAGACTCCCAAAACGTGATTTGTCCTCTGCTATAGCTTCGTGTCAGAGACGGTAACAACAACAAAAACGATGTGACTTAAGTAGTCTACCAGAAAAATATGATCATGTTTAGTTTGAGAAAATTATTATAAAACGAGTAACGTTACATCTTACAGACAACAGGCAATATTGCAAATGTTCTGTCACGTACACGGATGACTATTTAACTAAGTTAATTACTTCTGCGGATATTCATTTACACTTCAACAACATGGACACTCGGCCTAAAAACAGGTAGTTAGCAGTCAATTGTGATTTGGTAACTAGTTAGGTGGTACATGGGACTATAAAATAGCAAATTTACTGCTGTAACGAATTGCGGCGTGTTAGTTAAAAATAACTAACGGTAGCTAGCGTTGCTATGCTAACTAGCTAAACGTTAACATGACTAAACTACAACATGTAGCTAACTGACTAAACGTTAACATTAATAAACTGCATGTAGCTATGTAGCTAACTAGCTTGATACCGTTTGCAACTTTTCAAGACCTCTTAAAATGTCTAGCCTATAATGTCAGACCTAAGTAACATTAGCTTAGCCAATAGTCTAAAAACAAATGTGCTCCATCTTGTTTCAAAGCCATTTCCCACTACACAACCTGCAAGCTTTTCCTTCTTTCTTTCTCTTTCATTCTTTCTTTCTTTCTTTTTGTTGCAAACATGGACTGGCAACCTCGCATCGGTAGGCCCAATCAATCCCCTTTCCAAACACACTCAGTACAGTGTCCAAGGGAGATACTTACAAGGGCATTGTAACAACTTCCAGCAATTTTCCAATCAGCCCCCCGCCCCCAAAAAATAATCCCTTCTCATACTCGTTTTATCATTTTTCATCAAATTTAGCTAACTAGCCAGCGATGTTATTTCTTTACCCGGCAACCAATCAGTGGAAACTTGCCCCTTTTGTTTCCACTGAACATGGCGTGTGCCGCTTTGCTGTCACCGCAAAAAACCGCAACCTTGACAGGGTGGGCGTGTTGCGTGACCGTCATGACGTAAAGCACAATTTTACTTTGAGCACATGGGAACTGTAGTCCTTTAAATGTCCGACCCCTTCTTTATTTATTTTAATTACATTTTATTTTATTTTTTAAATATGATTATTTACTTCTACCGCCTGTAATTCAATCGAGATCTATACGATGCTTCTTGCCTCATGTCATGACTATGCAAAGCCATCTCCAGACTCTAATATAAACTTATCTTTTCTCTCAAAGTTGCCGGGATGTCAATTCAGGCAAAAATTCTACTTATATCAGTACACTCGTAACAACTTAAGCATTACACAACTTATATTTGATTAAATAAACGGCCACGTAGCAAATAAGCCATTCATGTTTTTGTTGAACAAATTCTACATGCACTATTTGACCTCCATTCAAAAATTCTTTGTTTGATGGGAAAAACAACGAAAAACCGCAACCTGCTGGAGGGAGACAGATTTTCCGCAGAGTTGGGCCTCTCTTCCTCTTCGGCCACAGTGGCCAAAAGTGAATTTTAGCATGGGCACGCTCGGATGGCACAGATGTGAAGATGAATCGTCTATCTATCGCTACAGTTCCACCTCTGCTGAAGGACAAGGGCAATTTCTCGTTTCAACAAAAGTCTGGCCAAATCCCAAATCAACCCTTAGTCTCCCCATTTTAGGGGACCAAAAGGAGTAAAAAGTTAAGTATTTGGTCCCATATTCATTGCACTCAATGACATCATCAAGCTTGTGACTCTACAAATTTGTTAAATATCATATGCCCCAAAAAATGCTAACCTCCTGTTATTGTAATGAAGAAATGTTATCATGTTTTGGGGGTATGATATTTGTGCATCAACTTTCTCACAGTGGTGTAAAGTACTTAAGTAAAAATACTTTAAAGTACTACTTAAGTCGTTTTGGGGGGTATCTGTCACGTCCTGATCTGTTTCACCTCTCCTTGTGCTTGTCTCCACCCCCCTCAATGGGCCGCCCATCTTCCCCATTATCCCCTGGGTATTAATACCCGTCTTCTCTGTTTGTCTGTTGCCAGTTCATCTTGTTTGTCAAGCCATCCAGCGTTTTGCTCCTGCTTTTCCCCAGTCTCTCTTTTTCTCGCTCTCCTGGTTTTGACCTTTGCCTGTCCTGACTGAGCCTGCCTGCCTGACCACTCTGCCTGACCCTGCCTGCCGTCCTGTGCCTCTGCCCCTACTCTGGATTACCGACCTCTGCCTGACCTGACCCTGCATGCTGTCCTGTGCCCTTGCCACTACTCTGGATTATCGATCCCTGCCTGTCGTTTGCCTGCCCCTGTTGCTGTAATAAACATTGTTACTTCAACACAGTCTGCATTTGGATCTTACCTGAAACGTGATAGGTATCTGTAAATTACTTCACTATTTATAATTTTGACAGCTTTTACTTCACTACATTCCTCAAGGAAATAACATACTTTTAGCTCCATACATTTTCCCTGACACCCAAAAGTATTAGTTACATTTTGCAGGACAGGAACATGGTCCAATTCACGCACTTATCAAGAGAACATCCCTGGTCATCCCTACTGCCTCTGATCTGGTGGACTCCCTAAACACACATACTTCGTTTGTAAATTAATGTCTAAGTGTTGGAGTGTGTCCCTGGCTATCAAGTGCTCAGCATATGTGGGAACTCCTTCAAGACTGATGGAAAAGTATTCCAGGTTAAGTTGGTTGGAAGAGTGTGCAAAGATGTCATCAAGGCAAAGGGGGGCTACTTTGAAGAATCTCAAATATATTTAGATTTGTTTAACACTTTTTTGGTTACTACATGATTCCATATGTGTTATTTCATAGTTTTGATGTCGTCACTATTATTGTACAATGTAGAAAATAGTAAAAATAAAGAAAAACCCTTGAATGACAAGGTGTGTCCAAACCTTGGACTGGTACTGTATATAGGAAGTCCCGTACCAGGAAGAGATTAATTCTACTTTCACCGCTGAATATTGGTACAATAATTGTCTGACTTGCAACTACATGTGGACTGCATGACCTTTACAACAACCATGTGATCAAAGGTCATGAACTTTCAACTGCAGTCGACTGGAATCTGCATCTTGAGGTCAGAACAAAAGCTTTGTGTATTCAGATCCGACTTTTTCCACATTTTGTTACGTTACAGCCTTATTCTAAAATTGATTAAATGAAACAATTTCCCCGACAATCTACACACAATACCACATGACAAACCGATAACAGATTTTTAAAAACAAAAAACAGAAATACATTATTTGTATAAGTATTCAGACCCTTTGCTATGAGAATCTAAATTTAACTCAGGTGCATACTGTCTACATTGATCATCCTTCAGATGTTTCTACAACTTGATTGGAGTCCACCTGTGGTAAATTCAATTGATTGGACATGATTTGGAAAGGCACACACCTGTCTATATAAGGTCCCACAGTTGACAGTGCATGCCAGAGAAAAAAACAAGCCATGAGGTCGAAGGAATTGTCCGCAGAGCTCAGAGACAGGATTGTGTCGAGGAACAGATCTGGGGAAGGGTAACACAAAAATTCTGCAGCATTGAAGATCCCAAAGAACACGGTGGCCTCCATAATTCTCAAATGGAAGAAGTTTGGAACCACCAAGGCTAGAGCTGACCTCCCGGCCAAACTGAGCAATCAGGGAAGAAGGGCCTTGGTCAAGGAGGTGACCAAGAACACAATGGTCACTCTGACTGAGCTCAAGAGTTCCTCTGTGGAGACTTCCAGAAGGACAACCATCTCTGCAGCACTTCATGAATCAGGCCTTTATGGTAGAGTGGCCAGACGAAAGCCACTCCTCAGTAAAAGATACATGACAGCCCGCTTGGAGTTTGCCAAAAGGCACCTAAAGGACTCTCAGACCAAGAGAAACAAGATTCTCTGGTCTGATGAATACAAGATTGAACTCTTTGGCCTGAATATCAAACGTCACGTCTGTAAGAAACCTGGCACCATCCCTACGGTGAAGAATGGTGGTGGCAGCATCATGCTGTGGGGATGGTTTTCAGTGGCAAGGACTGGGAGACTAGTCAAGATCGAGGGAAAGGTGAACGGAGAAAAGTACAGAGAGCTCCTTGATGAAAACCTGCTCCAGAGCGCTCAGGACCTCAGACTGGGGCAAAGGTGCCCTTTCCAACAGGACAACGACCCTAAGTACACAGCCAAGACAACGCAGGAGCGGCTTCAGGACAAGTCTCTGAATGTCATTGAGTGGCCCAGCCAGGGCCCGGACTTGAACCCAATTGAACATCTCTGGAGATTCCTGAGAATAGCTGTGCAGTGACATTCCCCATCCAACCTGACAGAGCTTGAGAGGATCTGCAGAGAAGAATGGGAAAAACTCCCCAAATACAGGTGTGCCAAGCTTGTAGCGTCATACCCAAGAAGACCCGAGACTGAGCAAAGGTCTGAATACTTATGTAGATGTTATAATTCCATTTTTTATTTTAGAAATTTGCTACAATTTCTAAAAAAGTGTTTTTGCTTTGTCATTATGGGGTATTGTGATGTCATTATGGGGTATTGTGATGTCATTATGGGGTATTTGTGTGTAGATTGACGAAGGAAAAAAACAATTGAATCCGTTTTAGAATAAGGCTGTAACGTAACAAAATGTGGAAAACGTCAAGGGGTCTGAATACTGAATGCACTGTAATTACATAGACATTCATAGACCTACTACAGTGCCTTCAGAAAATATTCAAACCCCTTGACTTTTTCCACATTTTGTTACATTACAGCCTGATTTTAAAATTGATTAAATTGATATGTTGTGTCACTGGCCTACACACAATACCCCATAATGTCAAAGTGGAATTATGTTGTTTGAATTTTTTTACAAATTAATACAAAATGAAAAGCTGAAATATCTTGGGTCAATAAATATTCAAACCCTTTCTTATGGCAAGATTAAATAAGTTCAGGAGTAAAAATGTGCTTAACAAGTCACATAACAGGTTGCATGGATTATTTGTGCAATACTAGTGTTGAATGAATACCTCATCTCTGTACCCCACATACAATTACCTGTAAGGTCCCTCAGTTGAGCCCAAAAGCAGACAATGAATATCCCTTTGAGCATGGTTAAGTTATTAATTACACTTTGGAGGGTGTATCAATACACCCAGTCACTACAAAGATACAGGTGTCCTTCCTAACTCAGTTGCCAGAGAGGAAGGAAACCGCTCAGGTATTAAATCCAACGGTGACTTTAAACCAGTTACAGTTTAATGGCTGTGATAGGAGAACACTGAGGATGGATCAACACCTTTGTAGATACTCCACAATACTAACCTAAATTACAAAATTCACTCTGTCACATGATTTTATTTCAAGTAGGATAGCAGCCTGGACAAATAATAACTAATATTGATAACCATCTAGATGTCACCTTGACACATATAGTCTACTACTCAATAGGGAGGACATGAACAGAGAAAGTTTAGCGCTGTTCTGTGTTCACTATTAATTAGGGATAGCCCCCTTTTTTTCAATTTTCGCCTACAATGACATACCCAAATCTAACTGCCTGTAGCAATGATATGCATATAAAAGAAAACTCTTTGAAGTTTGTGGAAATGTGAATTGAATGTAGAATATAACACAATAGATCTGGTAGAAGAAAATGAAGAAAAACCTTTTTTTTTTTGCTTCTACCACAATCTTTGAAATTCTGACAGAAAGGCCCCAAATCTAGCCATCACTCTGGTTGTAATTCTGATAGTGTCCACAAGATGGCAGCAGTGTATGTGCAAATTGTCAGACGGATAACTTGAAGTATGAGCAAACTACATGACTTTTAGTGTGAAGTCACCCAGGTACATTTGGGCAAATCGTGAAGGAGACATTCACATTACATTTTTCTGCAAGAATTTCGTCAAATCTGTATACTTGGACTTTGATTGATCTTTTCCAATATTAGTAGCCATATTATAAGTTAAACATTTGCAAAGCACCCAGTTTTCATAACACTCTAAATTCTTATAATTTTTGTCCAAAGGGAAAGGCTTGATGTTGCACAAGGTTAGCAGCAACACTCGCGACAGATACAGGGTTTCCCGACACTCCCGTAAAGCCCAGCTCATTGGCTATCTAGCTAGCTTTTATTGACCCCGATTGGTGCTTATTTGAGAAAGTTACATTCGATCAAATGAAGACCGCCCGCGTCATTGGCGTGCCATGAAGGCATCGCTCTCTGAACAAATCTGTTGTCCCATAGGATATACTACATCCCTAATGATATAATGAAGTCTGGTTATGTTCTAGGATCTCTGAGGATTACATACAAATGTGATTTGACTGGTTGAAACAACATTTAGGGTTAGATTTTCGCAGATTCCTTTCTTTGCAAATTGAAGGAAATAGTGGAAATACAGTGGAGTGGAAATACAAAATCGATCGTGCATGCTATATGGACCTTTTAGGACATGAAAAAGGATTTGATCTAACAAAACAACACTTCATGTTATCTCTGGGACCCTTTGGATGATAAATCAGAGCATGATTTCAGAATGTAAGTACACATTTCACCTTCAGAGGTGAATTTATCAAACTTATCGAGGTGAAAAGTGTTTTGCTGTTAGGAGCTCTCCTCAAACAATAACATGGCATTTTTCGGAGTAATAGCTACTGTAAATTGGACAGTGCAGTTATATTAACAAGAATTTAATCTGCGATTGTGACACTGTCCCATTCATGTCACCACACCCCAATAGGGATTTGTTTTATCTTAATTATGTCACAATCAACTTTTACCAGTTGAACATAGACACACATTTTTTTAAATATATTTTTCAATCAATATTTTGTACAAATATCCAAATTAGGTGATGTCTCATTATATGTGCATATTTGCATATCGCACATATCCCTTTTTCTGGATGCTGGATGGTTTCACTCCAGCACCGGACATTAGTAGAGCAGATTAAAATACTAATGACATTCATTTATTTTTTCATTTTCCAAAGAAAATGTTATCTAGAATAAAACATTTACAACATATCAACAATTCCCTCAGGGCAAGTCTGGAGAATATATCTTATCATAACCACACACACACATCGGTGAATACAGATGCTTCTGATGCTGAGAAAAAAATGTGGTGGTAAATGTCTGACAAGCACACTGAAATTAGACTCCTAAATGCCTACTTAGACCCAATCACCACCTCTTCAAAGTAAGTTACTAAATATAGTCCAGTTTGTAACATTCTCTATGAAAATGGGATTTTAAATGATGGGGAATGTAGTGAGCTTTGAAATTATTGATATAATTCCATTTTAAAGTGGTTAAAATTCATTCAAATTAAGGTAGAATATGATCAGCTAAAGAAAATATATATTTTCATCACGTTTTTGAAATGTTTATATTTTTTGGTGTGAAAATACTAATATTAATAGACCAAAATACAAACAAATCTCAAAATTAATAAGACGCAAAAATGTCAGCCTGTGATGCCTGGCCTTAAAATGTCAGCCTGTGATGCCTGGCCTTAAAATGTCAGCCTGTGATGCCTGGCCTTAAAATGTCAGCCTGTGATGCCTGGCCTTAAAATGTCAGCCTGTGATGCCTGGCCTTAAAATGTCAGCCTGTGATGCCTGGCCTTAAAATGTCAGCCTGTGATGCCTGGCCTTAAAATGTCAGCCTGTGATGCCTGGCCTTAAAATTTAAGCTTTTTTCTTGCTGTGAGTTTTAATCAGTTGAACTTCTTGTTCAGAAAATCACTAGCTCTGTTTTCACACCTGTTTTTAATACTCAGCCGCTGTGCCAATCAGCTGTGGGTTTGTAATTGGATTACAATTCATGCTAGGGTGGGTGTAGAAGAAGCATTAACACACAATTTAATCAGAATATACATTTAACTTTTGTTTAGTTAAAGATCATTATATTCATAAAATGATCTTTACAATAATTCCTCCAAACAGAGAATTATATGTTTTTGTATTTATTGTGGGGAAAAATAAACAAGGTAGACTTGATCAACACAGAACACTGTCATGACAAAGCATTTATAATACCAGTCGACAAGGTCTCATAGACGTTTGGAATGTCTTATCCACATCACACTAATCTTGTGAATTATTCCGGAGGAGATATTCAGCCTGAAATAGATAAACACAAAAATGTAGTATTTAGAAACAAACCAAAAAAAAGGACAATTCGGTTGGAAACGTGACATTTCTTTACTGTAGGCCTAGCTACTTCGGTACCTGACAACTATTCACATCCGTTTATTGTGAAGTGCAACCTATATAATTGAAGAGGAGAAGTAGGCTACTCTGAATCTATTTGCTTCTATGGAAGACATTTGTTTTGCTTATTTCACCAGCCATCAGTCCTCCGTCTACTGGTCTCTGATGTATGCGTATGAACAGTATATTTTTTTCTGTATATCTCTTGCCGGTGACAAATCTGATTTCTCTTTGTGGGATTAATAAAGTTTATTTAATTTTTTAAAATCAAATAAAAACATTACCAGGAAGTCTACCGGGTCGTCTGGCTTGGCCTTGCAGCACTCCATCATGCCCTCAGTGAGAGAAGGCATTACGTAATTCATCAGGTAGTTCCTCAAGGGGGCGGAGCGAGCCTCCAGCAGCTCGTGCTCCTGCCTCTTCACCTCAGTCACGTGACGGTTCTAGAGATACTCACACACAACGTATGTACAGCTCAGCTAAACAGAAACTACAGTTCCAGGGTTTACGTCGCTGCTGGTGGCCCACTCTTCCATGGAATACAAAGAGGGGTTTTAAGAGTTTATAGATCTGAGAGGACTGGATAGGGGTAAGCAATGTGGAGCTGAGAGGACTGGATAGGGGTAAGCAATGTGGAGATGAGTTTATAAGGATTCCAAAATGGAATCAAATCTCAATGAGTAATGTGAGAGAGATGTTTCCTGAAATGCCACCCTATTCCCATTCTAGTATACTACTTCTGATGCAGCCCATCTCTTACCCACTCCTCGAGCTGTGTGGCCATCTTGGCAGCGGTCTCAGCCTCCCTCCTATTCCACTCTGCTGTCTCCAGTACCAGGCGCTGTGCTGTCTCCTCTACGGACTTCCTCTCCATCTCCTCTCTCTCCTCAGGGGTGGGTCCGTAGTTCCTGGGACGCCCCACCAGCCTGGTGATTTTGTCCATCACAGCACCGTATTCAGGATCGACGGCATTGTTCACCTCTGACAGACAGACAGACTATGAAAGACTGACAGACTTCCTCTCAATGCATTGAGTTCAAATCAAATCACTATTTACTACAATTACTGGTTCTGATAGTTACAGTTGAATATTAGGGTTTCAAAATGATTCAAAAATCTATCGCATTACTCTCTTTTGGTAAATCAATATCTACAGTATTTCGTCCTTACCAATGTGTTCTGGGTGAATCTCCAGCTCGTCAAAGTAGTTCAGAACCGTTGCATCTTCCACGTTGGCCTTTCTAAACTTCTTCAGCCGGGTAAGGTACTCGTCTTTAGAGTAGTGCATTTTCTCTGCCACACTCTCAGGCAGGTTCTGCACCCGCTCCTTTAAAAAGTCATCCGATGCCTCCAGGGAGAAAATGAACTCTGCAGAAGAGACAGACGAGGGGGGAATCAGTGATAGACATGCAATACTGTGCAATTCAGTTATATTAACAATCACTTACCAGGAATGATCTTCTTGTTGAAGGCAGGCATTTTGGACCTGGGATCATCCTGTTCATCTGGAAAACATCAGTGTTTAAGAGAACAAGCAGGATCTTTTCCATCATTTATTTGAAAAGTATTTTACGATATCATCAAACGCTGTAATTGTAAATAACGTTCATTTAATTTATGTTTACCATAGAAGATCTCCTTGGCCTGATCGTAGGACTTGGGGAAGCCGTCCAGGACGAAGCCATGGTTCCTGCAAGGCGTTGAGTTCAGCTTATCACGCATGATACGGTAGACAAGGCCGTCGCTCAGGCGACCTGCAAGAGTTATGATGACATTCATGAAACCACTGCATCTTCATAATATGAAATCAAACCAATTATAGAGATGAGGGGTGGAGTCTAAATTAAATTTACAAACATGCTTTCAGGAACAACTCATGGCTGTGTTGTGGAATATTATTGTACCTCCATTTTGCTCCATGCTGTCCTTCAGAGAGTCCAGTTGGTCCTGAGCGTTACTGAGCGCCTCCTCACTCTCTCCCTCCTGCTCAGTCCCATTCACAGCCTCCTCCTGAAAATATAATGGACAACTCAAATGAATACCTGGATTCATATATTGTAAGATGTTGTTTTACAAAATGGTTCACACACCTATTGATACTGTAGAGTGTACATGTATAGTACAGAGACCTGTAATGTCAGAAAATAACAAGGGGTGCATTTCCTTTGATCTACCACAAGGGGGAGGCATTTCGAATTTTACAAGAAGGAATAAAGTGTCATCGCTTTGCTTTTACTGACCAGATGTTGCATCTTCTCATCAATGACCTCTTTGAGGTTGATGTGGTGCAGTTTGTAATGTTGACACAGTTTCTCTGCCACGCTGCTCTTTCCTACTGCTGGAGGACCCAGGAGACAGATTCTGATGGGCTGATGGGGAAACCAAAGAGCATGATACATATTTTAACAATTTTTGGCTTGAATATGAGTATATAATATCATATAAAATAATATAATGACACTATCTATAATCTATCATATACTTCTATCTATCTATAAGCCTGTATTGCTGTGTAACGAATCTTTCCTTCCAATAAGAGACAATACACATGTTCACATTCTAAATTGGTGCTGGGAAAATCTATTCAGTCCCTAGCTAAGAACAGAAGAGGTAAACATACAGTAGTTGGTTTGGTCCCTCACCAGTAGTAGTCTCAACAGTTTGTATTCCTCCACCACCCGGTTGATGTTATCAATGATGCCAGCCTCCGACACCCAGTGAAGGTTGAAGGTTTCCTTCAGAAAGACTGGCTCTATCCGCAGGTTGACACTCAGGTAATCCACATCAGCGTTCTGGAAAACAAGGTGAAATTGATGCTCCAACATTGACCAGACCCAGATCTACCGCTGTTCTGTCAATTTCCCATGGTCAAACAAGACCACACAAACAGATCTGGGACCAGGCTAGTTAAGATATGCTCCAACTGACAACGGCCATTTCTGAAATAGCTTTCCTAAACCTGAGATGAGGGATGAAAACAGACAGACCGTCAGAACTTTGGTGAGGTAGGTCTCCTCCTTAGGGACTTTCTTGATCTTCCCTGGACCGAGCACAAAGCTTATTATCTAGCAGGGGAATACAGAAAAATACACCAACCATTTTGTAGATCTACAAATCTATTTAAAAAAAGAAAGAAATGCAACAATTTTACCAACTTGAAATGATCAACAAGATGTCTGTCTGGCTTAGCCTATTTACCTTCACAATATCCTCAAAAGTATTATTGGAATCATCCACAGCGAGGAAATAATGTATCTTTGGCTTGTGGTCGATTACATTCTGAATAACCCTTGTAGACAAAAGTAGACAATATCATATAATTAGTCTTTTTTTTTTCACCCAAACTCTAGCAGATGCCCTTAAATAAGCAATAATTGAACATCCAAGACAATGGAATGGACTCATTGAAAAATACACAAAAGTAGACAATATCATATAATTAGTGTTTTTTTTCACCCAAACTCTAGCAGATGCCCTTAAATAAGCAATAATTGAACATCAAGACAATGGAATGGACTCATTGAAAAATACACACCCTGCAAGGTCATTGACATGAATGGTAGGGATAACATTTGTGCCAGGCCCAAAAACAGGAACTTTTGCAAACTCCCCCAGCCAAGACGTCTTGAGGAGTCAAGCCAGAGGAAAGAGTGAGATAGAGAACATCCATCAATGTCTTGATAGAACAATAATGTCTCACGTTATATAGTTCAGATGTACCTTGAAGAAGTAGTGGAGGAGGTTTTCTCCCATTCCATACTGAACACCTGCCGCCACAACATAACTGGACAGCTTGGACTTTTTCTGTATGGTAAACAAAAGTTGTTGTTGTTGATGTTGACATTGTTGTTGACAATTGCCGAACCCTACCCATTATACTTACAGTTTTGCCCAGTTTGAGCACCATTTTCTCTGCATTGGCGTGCTCCTTGAAGTTAGGATGATGTCTTTTCCTCCTGTAGTCGTCCTCTGTCAGAGGAATCTCTGGGTCATTCTAAGGACAGAAAATATATGAGTAATATTCAGAAAAGTGTATTGACACATATATAGATATAGTAGTTAGGAAACACGGGATTTGAATAGAAACTTACAGGATCGGCTGGCTTGCTCATTGCCCAGGTCATGACTGATGATATCAAAATGAATATCTTCTGAGACGTAAAACTCTCAATATCTGAGTGAAGAGCTGCAGCATAAAAGGAAGAGGAGACAGCGTCTTACCGTAGGTACAGTAGGCTATAGGCCATGCAGTATTTGCAATGTAACTCAAAATGTCCAGTGAGGTAATATGTCAGTCTGAGAGTAGGGCTGTCAGTCTGAGAGTAGGGCTGTCAGTCTGAGAGTAGGGCTGTCAGTCTGAGAGTAGGGCTGTCAGTCTGAGAGTAGGGCTGAAAGACTGAGAGTAGGGCTGACAGACTGAGAGTAGGGCTGACAGACTGAGAGTAGGGCTGACAGACTGAGAGTAGGGCTGACAGACTGAGAGTATGGCTGACAGACATTAAGAAAGGAACACATCTAGTTCATCGCAGAAATTGCTGTGATTAATCAAAATGGGCTGTAATTAAATGTTTATTTTTATACAAAAAGCATTACAAGAATATTGACATCTTGATTTTGTCCAAAGTAATGGTTTGCAAAATCAAGCAAATTGATAAAGGTCACTTTTAACTTCAATGTCAACTTGTTTTGACATTACATTGTTGTTTTTATCTGTATAAATGATGTGTATTTTGAATGTTTTCAGACTGCGACTAAAACACAATAGTTTTTTTTTTAAATGAGCGCACTAAAATTACAAAAAGTTAACTTGAGTAAAACTGATGAACTCTGACAACCCTATCTGAGAGTGAATTTATCGTGATGGTTTCATCCAACAGATGGACTGGTCCATAGCCTACCTGAAATAGCCCAAGTTGCCTCATCTATCAGCTCTGCTGTTGCATGTTCTGAGATGTTGTAAACCACCACAGCACATTCCAATAGGCTTGGCAGCAGCTGATCTCGCTTCTGTGACTGGAATGGACATGGACAGACGTCAATGACAGGCATAGATGAAAATTGCATAGCGCTGAATGATGAAGTGTGTGGTTATATCAATATTGTATATTTAAGAAATAAGGCAAGAGGGGGTTCGGTATATGGCCAATACACCACGGCTAAGTGCTGTTCGCGCAACACAACGCGTATATTGGTCATATACCACAAACCCCTAAGGTGTATTATTGCTATTGTAAACGGGTTACCAACGTAATACGAGCAGTAAAAATAAATGACTTGTCACCCGTGGTATACCACTGCTGTCAGACAATCAGCATTCAGGGCTTGAACCACCCAGTTTATAGTTGGTTATTAGCTATACTCACTGCATAACATTGTAATGCAAAACTGGGTTTTTCCCCTTCGTTGTTTGAGATAGTTCCAACAATTTGAAAAGTCCCATCTTGAAGTGTTGTCTCATCCTCAGCGGGACCATCTTCATCTGCCTCCTCCAAGGAGCCGCCAACCTTGCAGGTTGACAGAAACTATTCACAGTCGCAAGAAAAGTGTAAACATTGTCAGCTACATTATGTAATATTTCGCCACATCAAACTCTGATACAAAGACTTATATCGTTGCAACTTTACCTTTGCGATACATTTAGATGAATACGTATCAATATTGTTGACGAAAACCCGTTTAGTTCGGTAACTTCCTGTCTTTTCATTTGCCATGTTTGCCGTTGCTGGGGAAAGAGGGACGCTTTGGGGTTGCTAACGTCACCTCAACCAATGAAATAAGTGCATTTGCAAAAGTGAGCAATGAGCAATGACAGCACCAAAAGCGTCTTGCTTAGATACCAGTTAATTATTAAAAAATACATTTTAAAAAAATACATATTTTTTTACACAGGTTATTTTGGTGGAGTTTTGTGCAGAAGATAGCACTTGTTCTCCAGTTGTGTGAAATATTTGCTATTTTTGTCAGTCACATAACATAATAAAACTCTCCTCATTACTTTTACCTAGTAACTCTCTGTTGTGTCCTGTCATGTGAATGATAAATGCCTTCATCCTTTACCTTCCTCTGTGGGAAGGGTGTTGATTGTTTGGTGATTTAAAGTACGTCTTCCTCCAAAACTCAACGCAACTAGTCTTTTAAACTACTCTGTTACGTTGATATTATTGCAATTCACAATAGGACAGGTGATTGTAGGCTATTATACAGTGAGCTCCAAAAGTATTGGGAGAGTGACATATATCTTGGTTGTTTTGGCTCTGTACTCCAGCACTTTGGATTTGAAATAATTCTATGAGGTTGAAGTGCAGACTCTCAGCTTTAATTTGAGGGTATTTTCATCTATATCAGGTGGACCGTTTAGAAATTACAGCACTTTTTGTACCCAGTCCCCCATTTTAGGGGACCAAAAGTATTGGGACAAATTCACTTACAGTGAATTCGGAAAGTATTCAGACCCCTTAACTTTTTCCACATTGTTACGTTACAGCCTTTTTTTAAAATGGAATAAATGCATTTTTTCCCTCATCAATCTACACACAATACCCTATAATGACAAGTGAAAACTGTTTTTTAGAAATTTTTGCAAATGTTTTCAAAATATAAAAACTGTATTCATACCCTTTGCTATGAGACTCAAAACTGAGCTCAGGTGCTTCCTGTTTCACCAAATAAATGACTGGGAGTTTATTTATATAGAGTGTCCGACTCTCTTTATTTTTAGAGCAAAAACCAAACCATGAGGTCGAAGGAATTGTCCGTAAGAGCTCCGAGTTAGGATTGTGTTGAGGCACAGATCTGGGGAAGGGTACCAAAAAATGTCTGCAGTATTGAAGCTCCCCAACAATACAGTGGCCTCCATTATTCTTAAATGGAAGAAGTTGGGAACCATCAAGACTCTTCCTAGAACTGTCCGTGTTTATAAACATATTCTATTCTTATTTACAATGGAAATGACTCCAAAACGAAACAATACATTATTTACCATTCATTTCTATTGGCACAAAATAATCTGAAACACAACCAAAACAAACAGCAAATGCATCCAACAAGTTTGTAGAAAAATGTGTCACTGTCCCAATACTTTTGGAACACACTGTATGTGCAATGCAACCCATAAACTCACACAAACACACACACACACACACACACACACACACACACACACACACACACACACACACACACACACACACACACACACACACACACACACACACACACACACACACACACACACACACACACACACACACACACACATAGCAGCACAGGACAACAACAGGGTTAGTTAGCGTTGACATGGAAACTTCCAAAGCACTTCACATATTTATAGAGGTGACATTATCTGCTGGCACGGCCTTATCTGCCTTCAAACGGCTCAACTACCTACTACAGGCCTCTCTTTCAGCACACTGTAAAACACAACTACACAATGGAATTACTGTCAATGACAACACATTGTAAAACACAATGACACAATGGAATGACTGTCAATGACAGCATGCTATAAAACATAATTACATACATGGCACCTGGCAGGAAGTTGTAACACATATTCATAGAATAGCAAGGTAGAGTGACAGAATTAGGCAGTAGATGCCACTGGCAAACTGTATAGATATTTCGATTGAGACTTCAGTTCTTATTCAAATAGGCAATACACGTAAATAACTCAAATAGAATACTGTAAGTCAAAGTTATTTTCACCCTTTTCAAATTGCATGATTTCATGCTCCTGTCATTCACCTAGTCATTCTTTACACACTACTCAACGAGTGGTCTAACTGCATCTAAATTCTGTCTTTACACACTACTCAACAAGTGATCTAACTGCATCTAAATCCTGCCTTTACACACTACTCAACGAGTGGTCTAACTGCATCTGAATCCTGTCTTTGAGAGAGTATAGAGCAGGGGTGTGCAAACCTTTTGGCTCGAGGGCCACATCAGGATTTTGAAATTCAATGGGAGGGATGCATTTTTGGGGGGACCAATTGTTTGATAAAATCAATTTGCAGGGGCCTCTGGAGTGGTGAAGCGGTCTAAGGCACTGCATTGCAGGACTTGAGGGATCACTACAAACCTGGGTTCGATCCCATGATGAGTCACAGCCGGCCGTGACCGGGAGACCAATGAGGCAGTGCACAATTGGGCCCAGTGTTGTCCGGTTTAGGGGAGGGTTTGGCTGGCCGGGATTTTTTTGTCCCATTGCGCTCTAGCGACTCCTTGTGGTGGGCCTAGCACCTGCATGCTGACTGGTGTTTCCCCAGACACATTGGTGTGGCTGGCTTCCGGGTTAAGCGAGCAGTGTGTCAAGAAGCAGTGCGGCTTGGCAGGTTCCTGTTTCGGAGGACGCATGGCTCCCAACCTTCGCCTCTCCCGAGTCCGTAGGAAAGTTGCAGTGATGGGACAAGACTGTAACTACCAATTGGATACCACAAAATTGGGGAGAAAAAGGGGGACTCCTGATACTCCAAACTTTTATAATTTTATAATTTTTATAATCCATCAGATATTGACTGAATTTTAGCACATAAAACATCTTACTGGTACGGAGTTCAGGGATTTTGGTGGGAATACTGAACAGAGTTCAGGGATTTTGGTGGGAATTCAGGAATTAAATTTATTGGCACATTCCCCTTTTTTTCTTAGCATGCACTCAAATATAAATGTTCTAATGATATAAGGTATTTTTTTTATATTTTGAGTTAAAATAAAGATAATGATATGCGCCTCAATTGCATAAACACACCGGGATCATTTGCATATATGAATACATTAACATAAAGGGGTGGAACAGAGCTGCCACCACCAACCACTCGCTCTGTTTAGTCCTTCCTGCACTCGCCTGTGCTGTCTAGACTGCCTCATTAATTACAGTTGTTGTCACATACTGTTGCATCATTCAACAAGCAGGATAGCCTCCGATTAAAAAATAATAATAATAATCAACACGCTAGGCTCTAGATTACACCTCTAGACTAAGGGCGAAATTGTGGTGTAGATATTGAGAGGGATGAATATGTAGACAGGGGGTTCTCCCCCCGTATCACTATAATCTGAGTGTTCATTCTCAGGAAGTTGCTTTCATTTCATCGTGTCTAATTTGTAAAAATTTTAACTGTAGTGATTATAACATTTTTTAAAATTCCCCCAAAAATGAACACCCATCAAAACAAAGTTCTCTCTCGCCTCTTTCTTGTGATGTAAGTGTTGAGACATTGCATTAAATCCCTGATGAAGCTTTAGCGTTCTTATTGTATTGACCTGACTAGATCATAAAGGAACAATTGTCCAGACAGATGGTTGAGTTTACGAATGTACGGTTTATTAACCCAACTTAACACAGGCTACTGTTTGGCCGTAGCCCTCGACAAACAGATGAAGGATACCCTATAAAACAACCATGGCCTTCTCTTGTGAAGGCCAGACATAAGAGAGAGAACAAAGGCTAAACCTGGTCTTAACTTCCAATGCTCCATCCCCCTGCTCAACCCCCCTCCACGCCACTCCGCCAACCACCAGGAAGCCCGGCGTCAGAACATTCCAGGCATTCCCGTGATTGGCAGATAGCAGGTTGATTGGTATGTCAGACCCCGCGAACACTGGGTACTGGTAAGTACAACACAACCAACTAATAGCCTGTGTGTTTAACAAACATTTCCGTGGTCGTAACGTTAACAGGCACAAGCAATAGTATGAAAGAGTCGCAGGAGTCAAATTAAAGCAATCAATCCAGCAGGATTTAAGTGACAAGTGGAATTTTCACCCCTCAAACACAGGAAATTGTTGAAAAACACAGATGCGCGTGCTAATGCTAAAAAGCATTTGAGGCCGACAGAACAGCTGCCTATGGTGATGACCACTGCTGCCATGCGCACGCACGCACGCATGCACCCCCCCCCCCACACATACATACACACACAATCCTTGTGAGGACCAAACAATCGATTCCCTTTCAAAATCCTATTTTCCCTAAACCTAACCCTAACTTTAACCCCAAACCCCTAAACCTAATGCCTAACCCTAACCATAATTGTAGCCCTAACTCTAAACCTAACCCCTAAGCCTAAAATTTTTCCTTGGGGTGAGCGGCGAAATGTCCCAACTTGTCCGAATGTTCCTTGTTTCACTATCCTTGTGAGGACTTCTTGTCCCCACAAGGAAATTAAAAACCAAAACACACACACACACACACACACACACACAGGGCAGGCCAGGCCAGGCAGCTGTCAGGGACAGACATATCCTGGGTCTCCTGTGTTACCTTATAAGGACGAAGGTCCCTTAAAATGATGCCCTGTTTCAGACCTATTCTGATTATCCTGGTCAACTCTCACTGGGCTTGGTGCCACTTGACCGTGAAACAAGTAATAAAAAGAATTTAAAAAATTCAATGGTGATTCAAAGTGATTTTCTTTTCCTTTTTCACCCCCGTTGGTAACAGAATATATGGTATTTGTTTAGCCTCATTATTGGAGTGGTATTCATTCTTGGAGTGGTATTCACTATTGGAGTGGTATTCACTATTGGAGTGGTATTCACTATTGGAGTGGTATTCACTATTGGAGTGGTATTCACTATTGGATTGGTATTCATTGTGTATCATTCCTTTGTTGTTTATCTGTTATCTGACATATTTTCACTATTGCCATCCTTTGGTGAATACCCTACACATTTCACAGGAAACAAACTTATGGTGATTCATACCATTTTCATTCTCAAAAGTCAATTATAATTGTTTTTGTTGTTGTTGTTGTTCTTAGACTTTAAACGGAAACCGTTGACCCTAGCTGTTGTTCAGATCATCCCTCTACCCTCCCTACCGACAGTGATCTGTTGTTCAGATCATCCCTCTACCCTCCCTACCGACAGTGATCTGTTGTTCAGATCATCCCTCTACCCTCCCTACAGACAGTGATCTGTTGTTCAGATCATCCCTCTACCCTCCCTACCGACAGTGATCTGTTGTTCAGATCATCCCTCTACCTTCCCTACCGACAGTGATCTGTTGTTCAGATCATCCCTCTACCCTCCCTACCGACAGTGATCTGTTGTTCAGATCATCCCTCTACCCTCCCTACCGACAGTGATCTGTTGTTCAGATCATCCCTCTACCCTCCCTACCGACAGTGATCTGTTGTTCAGATCATCCCTCTACCCTCCCTACCGACAGTGATCTGTTGTTCAGATCATCCCTCTACCCTCCCTACCGACAGTGATCTGTTGTTCAGATCATCCCTCTACCCTCCCTACCGACAGTGATCTGTTGTTCAGATCATCCCTCTACCCTCCCTACCGACAGTGATCTGTTGTTCAGATCATCCCTCTACCCTCCCTACAGACAGTGATCTGTTGTTCAGATCATCCCTCTACCCTCCCTACCGACAGTGATCTGTTGTTCAGATCATCCCTCTACCCTCCCTACCGACAGTGATCTGTTGTTCAGATCATCCCTCTACCCTCCCTACCGACAGTGATCTGTTGTTCAGATCATCCCTCTACCCTCCCTACCGACAGTGATCTGTTGTTCAGATCATCCCTCTACCCTCCCTACAGACAGTGATATGTTGTTCTTCATCTACATGGTTCCTCATCCCTCATTAAGATCCAGACTACAGTACAACTACAGGGAATCCTGAAGGGTTGTGTTCACAGGCTCTCTACTTACTGCTGTGATAACCCCCAATAAATATAGCCCCCTAACCTCTCCTCAGCACAGTAACTAGTAAATATAGCCCCCTAGCCTCTCCTCAGCACAGGATCCAGTAAATATAGCCCCCTAGCCTCTCCTCAGCACGGGATCCAGTAAATATAGCCCCCTAGCCTCTCCTCAGCACAGTATCTAGTAAATATAGGCCCATAGCCTCTCCTCAGCACAGTATCTAGTAAATATAGCCCCCTAGCCTCTCCTCAGCACAGTATCTAGTAAATATAGCCCCCTAACCTCTCCTCAGCACAGTATCTAGTAAATATAGCCCCCTAGCCTCTCCTCAGCACAGTATCTAGTAAATATAGCCCCCTAGCCTCTCCTCAGCACAGGATCCAGTAAATATAGCCCCCTAGCCTCTCCTCAGCACAGTATCTAGTAAATATAGCCCCCTAGCCTCTCCTCAGCACAGTATCTAGTAAATATAGCCCCCTAGCCTCTCCTCAGCACGGTATCTAGTAAATATAGCCCCCTAGCCTCTCCTCAGCACAGTATCTAGTAAATATAGCCCCCTAGCCTCTCCTCAGCACGGTATCTAGTAAATATAGCCCCCTAGCCTCTCCTCAGCACAGTATCTAGTAAATATAGCCCCCTAGCCTCTCCTCAGCACGGTATCTAGTAAATATAGCCCCCTAGCCTCTCCTCAGCACAGTATCTAGTAAATATAGCCCCCTAGCCTCTCCTCAGCACGGTATCTAGTAAATATAGCCCCCTAGCCTCTCCTCGGCACAGTATCTAGTAAATATAGCCCCCTAGCCTCTCCTCAGCACAGTATCTAGTAAATATAGCCCCCTAGCCTCTCCTCAGCAAGGTATCCAGTGAGACTACACTGTGGTTGCATCCCAATGCCACTCTATTCACTAGAGTGCATTACTTTGGACCAGGGCCATACGGTCTTAGGGAAATAGGGTCTAGGGCTCTGTTCCAATGTAGTACACTACATAGGGAGAATGGTCCCATTTAGGACGCAACCAGAGAAATGCTCTCACATAATCGTGATTGAACACGGTTAGGCCAATACCTCATAGTGTTGATTCACTGTCTGAAACGGGACATAGTGTAACACACAACACCTCGCCATCCTTCTATCCATCTCACATCTCTCCCATTCAGATGACTAGACAGGTGTAGGTATCTATACTGTCATGATACATTTCTAAAACAATGTGACGCTATTGTACTTAAGAGAGACTCCAACAATGAGAGTTGTGAAGTAGTGTTGTTGTGTGAAGAGATTCACCAGGAGATTTCTCAATATGTATTCAACCTAGCTATTATTCTCCAACATAGGTACAAGAAGAGTTGTAGGAAGCCTTGGTTTTAAACAGTTATCTTCTTGTGTGAATTCTGAGAATAGACACATTAAAGTAGGTTGGCTACAGATACTCCCTTTGGGTACATCAACATCCCAACACACACAGTACAGCAGCTACAAATGGAATACTGCAGTCCAAAATGGTGGCGGTGGGGGGGGTCCTCGCATTCCTATTGGACCTTACCGGCCCAAGATTCTATTCTGAAAAAACCCTCTCTGTCTCCTGATAAGATACAAAGCCAGGGTGTATGGGGGGATGGAGGGAGGTGACTAATAAGGAGCTGGGGCAGAGTACGTTACTTCCGGAAGCCACCACAACGTGCAGCCGCCGACACCTGTTACCCAGCATGCCCCTAAAAGGAGAGAGAGGAGCCAATCGGAAAGAGGCTACCACCCGGTTGCTGCCACAGGCTGGCCCCAAGACACGTTGAGCCAAGCGCACGGAGAGAGAGGAGGGTCTGGACTCTGGACACTGATTGTTATCCCCCCTCCTCCCTCCTCTCGCTTGGCTTCCAACCCCCCCACTCCTCTCTCTCTCTCTGTGTCTCGCTCTCTCTTTCACTTCCTCCCCCCCTTTAACTTCTAACCCCCCTTTGCCCCCTCCCTCTCAGCTGTCTGGCATATTTTTGGGTCCTCACTCTCAAACATTCCACAACAGCTCTTGGTTGGCAAATCTACACAGGCAGTATCCCACCACATACACAATCCCACCACAGACGCTATCCCACCACAGACGCTACCCCACCACAGACGCTACCCCACCACAGACGCTACCCCACCACAGACGCTATCCCACCACAGACGCTACCCCACCACAGACATTATCCCACCACAGACGCTACCCCACCACAGACGCTACCCCACCACAGACGCTATCCCACCACAGGCCCTACCCTACTATAGGCCCTATCTGCAGACCCCCAAGGAGGTCTAAAGTTACACCCCCACGCCATCTACCCTCTCTGATAGACACCCCCACGCCATCTACCCTCTCTGATAGACACTCCCACGCCATCTACCCTCTCTGATAGACACCCCCACACCATCTACCCTCTCTGACAGACACCCCCACACCATCTACCCTCTCTGACAGACACCCCCACGCCATCTACCCTCTCTGACAGACACCCCCACACCATCTACCCTCTCTGACAGACACCCCCACACCATCTACCCTCTCTGACAGACACCCCCACACCATCTACCCTCTCTGACAGACACCCCCACACCATCTACCCTCTCTGATAGACACCCCCACACCATCTACCCTCTCTGATAGACACCCCCACACCATCTACCCTCTCTGATAGACACCCCACGCCATCTACCCTCTCTGATAGACACCCCATATCTGAGCTTAGTCTTTATAACACGACTGTATCTCTGTCATGGATAGGAGGACAGTTTCAATGAATGGAGCTGAGATTTCAAGCTTCAAGTTTCAGTTTTGGTATGTAAATAAAATACAGTGTCTGTGTTAAGTTAGTTCAGAAGCTAGTTCAGAAGCTTGTTAGCTCCTTTACTGGCAAATCGTTAGTATTCAGCTAACCACGGTTTGTGGTCATCAGCTATCCTTTAGCTCGAAAATCTATCGCCAGTTCTGTACGGCGCAGCGCGGCTCGGAACGAAACATACCGGACCAATTTTTCTCTCCATGTCCCTGGATTTCGACTGATCTCTGGACATTCATACCTGGATCTCACAGCTAGCTAGCTGCTATCCGTGTGACTATCGGCCTTCGTCGATTCCGGAGCAAACATCAATTATTCCGGAGCTAGCAAGCTCCGTCAATCACTCCTGAGTTCCATCAATCACACCTGGGCTGCAGTCACCTATCCGGACCCGTTTTACTGCCTTCGCGGAGCCCCACCGGGCCTTCACAACTGGACTGCCGACGTTATCTACCCGAAGGAGTTATTCGGCTGGCTCCTCCGTCGCGACGTTACCTGAACGCCCATCTGCGGCCTGCTAACCGTTAGCTGTCTTACCGGCTGCTATCTGAATAGACAAATATTTTTTTTCTTTTTTTTTTCTTTTTTTTAATTATTATTATTATGTTTTCTTCTTGGGCCTCTATAACTATATCTATTGTTTTTATTTTTGTTGTTGTTGTGTGATTTGGATTAATCCCCTCTACCACACGGAACCCCACTAATCTACTGACGGAACGCATGAGGTGGCTAACAACAGACCTCCATCCTATGCTAGCTTGCTACCGATGCCCTGGCTAGCTGTCTAAATCACCAACCAACCTCTCCACTCACCGGACCCTTTTGATCACTCGACTAAGCATGCCTCTCCTTAATGTCAATATGTCTTGTCCATTTCTGTTCTGGTTAGTGTTTATTGGCTTATTTCACTGTAGAGCCTCTAGTCCTGCTCACTATACCTTATCCAACCTATTAGTTCCACCACCCACACATGCAATGACATCTCCTGGTTTCAACGATGTTTCTAGAGACAATATCTCTCTCTTCATCACTCAATACCTAGGTTTACCTCCACTGTATTCACATCCTACCATACATTTGTCTGTACATTATACCTTGATGCTATTTTATCGCCCCCAGAAACCTCCTTTTACTCTATGTTCCAGACGTTCTAGACGACCAATTCTCATAGCTTTTAGCCGTACCCTTATTCTACTCCTCCTATGTTCCTCTGGCGATGTAGAGGTGAATCCAGGCCCTGCAGTGCCTAGCTCCACTCCTATTCCCCAGGCGCTCTCTTTTGACGACTTCTGTAACCGTAATAGCCTTGGTTTCATGCATGTTAACATTAGAAGCCTCCTCCCTAAGTTTGTTCTATTCACTGCTTTAGCACACTCTGCCAACCCGGATGTTCTAGCTGTGTCTGAATCCTGGCTTAGGAAGACCACCAAAAACTCAGACATTTTAATTCCAAACTACAACATTTTCAGACAAGATAGAACTGCCAAAGGGGGCGGTGTTGCAATCTACTGCAAAGATAGCCTGCAGAGTTCTGTCCTACTATCCAGGTCTGTACCCAAACAATTTGAACTTCTACTTTTAAAAATCCACCTCTCTAAAAACAAGTCTCTCACCGTTGCCGCCTGCTATAGACCACCCTCTGCCCCCAGCTGTGCTCTGGACACCATATGTGAACTGATTGCCCCCCATCTATCTTCAGAGTTCGTGCTGCTAGGCGACCTAAACTGGAACATGCTTAACACCCCAGCCATCCTACAATCTAAACTTGATGCCCTCAATCTCACACAAATAATCAATGAACCTACCAGGTACCTCCCCAAAACCTTAAACACGGGCACCCTCATAGATATCATCCTAACCAACTTCCCCTCTAAATACACCTCTGCTGTCTTCAACCAAGATCTCAGCGATCACTGCCTCATTGCCTGCATCCGTAATGGGTCAGCGGTCAAACGACCTCCACTCATCACTGTAAAACGCTCCCTGAAACACTTCTGCGAGCAGGCCTTTCTAATCGACCTGGCCGGGGTATCCTGGAAGGATATTGATCTCATCCCGTCAGTAGAGGATGCCTGGATATTTAAAAAAAATGCCTTCCTAACCATCTTAAATAAACATGCCCCATTCAAGAAATTTAGAACCAGGAACAGATATAGCCCTTGGTTCTCCCCAGACCTGACTGCCCTTAACCAACACAAAAACATCCTATGGCGTTCTGCATTAGCATCGAACAGCCCCCGTGATATGCAGCTGTTCAGGGAAGCTAGAAATCATTATACACAGGCAGTTAGAAAAGCCAAGGCTAGCTTTTTCAAGCAGAAATTTGCTTCCTGCAACACTAACTCCAAAAAGTTCTGGGACACTGTAAAGTCCATGGAGAATAAGAACACCTCCTCCCAGCTGCCCACTGCACTGAAGATAGGAAACACTGTCACCACTGATAAATCCACCATAATTGAGAATTTCAATAAGCATTTTTCTACGGCTGGCCATGCTTTCCACCTGGCTACTCCTACCCCGGACAACAGCACTGCACCCCCAACAGCAACTCGCCCAAGCCTTCCCCATTTCTCCTTCTCCCAAATCCATTCAGCTGATGTTCTGAAAGAGCTGCAAAATCTGGACCCCTACAAATCAGCCGGGCTAGACAATCTGGACCCTTTCTTTCTAAAATTATCTGCCGAAATTGTTGCCACCCCTATTACTAGCCTGTTCAACCTCTCTTTCGTGTCGTCTGAGATTCCCAAAGATTGGAAAGCAGCTGCGGTCATCCCCCTCTTCAAAGGGGGGGACACTCTTGACCCAAACTGCTACAGACCTATATCTATCCTACCGTGCCTTTCTAAGGTCTTCGAAAGCCAAGTCAACAAACAGATTACCGACCATTTCGAATCTCACCATACCTTCTCTGCTATGCAATCCGGTTTCAGAGCTGGTCATGGGTGCACCTCAGCCACGCTCAAGGTCCTAAACGATATCTTAACCGCCATCGATAAGAAACATTACTGTGCAGCCGTATTCATTGATCTGGCCAAGGCTTTCGACTCTGTCAATCACCATATCCTCATCGGCAGACTCGACAGCCTTGGTTTCTCAAATGATTGCCTCGCCTGGTTCACCAACTACTTCTCTGATAGAGTTCAGTGTGTCAAATCGGAGGGTCTGCTGTCCGGACCTCTGGCAGTCTCTATGGGGGTGCCACAGGGTTCAATTCTTGGACTGACTCTCTTCTCTGTATACATCAATGAGGTCGCTCTTGCTGCTGGTGAGTCCCTGATCCACCTCTACGCAGACGACACCATTCTGTATACTTCCGGCCCTTCTTTGGACACTGTGTTAACAACCCTCCAGGCAAGCTTCAATGCCATACAACTCTCCTTCCGTGGCCTCCAATTGCTCTTAAATACAAGTAAAACTAAATGCATGCTCTTCAACCGATCGCTACCTGCACCTACCCGCCTGTCCAACATCACTACTCTGGACGGCTCTGACTTAGAATACGTGGACAACTACAAATACTTAGGTGTCTGGTTAGACTGTAAACTCTCCTTCCAGACCCATATCAAACATCTCCAATCCAAAGTTAAATCTAGAATTGGCTTCCTATTTCGCAACAAAGCATCCTTCACTCATGCTGCCAAACATACCCTTGTAAAACTGACCATCCTACCAATCCTCGACTTTGGCGATGTCATTTACAAAATAGCCTCCAATACCCTACTCAACAAATTGGATGCAGTCTATCACAGTGCAATCCGTTTTATCAGCAAAGCCCCATATACTACCCACCATTGCGACCTGTACGCTCTCGTTGGCTGGCCCTCGCTTCATACTCGTCGCCAAACCCACTGGCTCCATGTCATCTACAAGACCCTGCTAGGTAAAGTCCCCCCTTATCTCAGCTCGCTGGTCACCATAGCATCTCCCACCTGTAGCACACGCTCCAGCAGGTATATCTCTCTAGTCACCCCCAAAACCAATTCTTTCTTTGGCCGCCTCTCCTTCCAGTTCTCTGCTGCCAATGACTGGAACGAACTACAAAAATCTCTGAAACTGGAAACACTTATCTCCCTCACTAGCTTTAAGCACCAACTGTCAGAGCAGCTCACAGATTACTGCACCTGTACATAGCCCACCTATAATTTAGCCCAAACAACTACCTCTTTCCCAACTGTATTTAATTTTAATTTATTTATTTATTTTGCTCCTTTGCACCCCATTATTTTTTATTTTTACTTTGCACATTCTTCCATTGCAAAACTACCATTCCAGTATTTTACTTGCTATATTGTATTTACTTTGCCATCATGGCCTTTTTTGCCTTTACCTCCCTTCTCACCTCACATTGTATATAGACTTGTTTATACTGCATTATTGACTGTATGTTTGTTTTTACTCCATGTGTAACTCTGTGTCGTTTTATCTGTCGAACTGCTTTGCTTTATCTTGGCCAGGTCGCAATTGTAAATGAGAACTTGTTCTCAACTAGCCTACCTGGTTAAATAAAGGTGTTCTCAACTAGCCTACCTGGTTAAATAAAGGTGTTCTCAACTAGCCTACCTGGTTAAATAAAGGTGTTCTCAACTTGCCTACCTGGTTAAATAAAGGTGTTCTCAACTAGCCTACCTGGTTAAATAAAGGTGTTCTCAACTAGCCTACCTGGTTAAATAAAGGTGTTCTCAACTAGCCTACCTGGTTAAATAAAGGTGTTCTCAACTAGCCTACCTGGTTAAATAAAGGTGTTCTCAACTAGCCTACCTGGTTAAATAAAGGTGTTCTCAACTGGCCTACCTGGTTAAATAAAGGTGTTCTCAACTGGCCTACCTGGTTAAATAAAGGTGTTCTCAACTAGCCTACCTGGTTAAATAAAGGTGTTCTCAACTGGCCTACCTGGTTAAATAAAGGTGTTCTCAACTAGCCTACCTGGTTAAATAAAGGTGTTCTCAACTAGCCTACCTGGTTAAATAAAGGTGTTCTCAACTAGCCTACCTGGTTAAATAAAGGTGTTCTCAACTGGCCTACCTGGTTAAATAAAGGTGTTCTCAACTGGCCTACCTGGTTAAATAAAGGTGTTCTCAACTAGCCTACCTGGTTAAATAAAGGTGTTCTCAACTGGCCTACCTGGTTAAATAAAGGTGTTCTCAACTAGCCTACCTGGTTAAATAAAGGTGTTCTCAACTAGCCTACCTGGTTAAATAAAGGTGTTCTCAACTGGCCTACCTGGTTAAATAAAGGTGTTCTCAACTGGCCTACCTGGTTAAATAAAGGTGTTCTCAACTGGCCTACCTGGTTAAATAAAGGTGTTCTCAACTAGCCTACCTGGTTAAATAAAGGTGTTCTCAACTAGCCTACCTGGTTAAATAAAGGTGTTCTCAACTAGCCTACCTGGTTAAATAAAGGTGTTCTCAACTAGCCTACCTGGTTAAATAAAGGTGTTCTCAACTAGCCTACCTGGTTAAATAAAGGTGTTCTCAACTAGCCTACCTGGTTAAATAAAGGTGTTCTCAACTGGCCTACCTGGTTAAATAAAGGTGTTCTCAACTGGCCTACCTGGTTAAATAAAGGTGTTCTCAACTAGCCTACCTGGTTAAATAAAGGTGTTCTCAACTAGCCTACCTGGTTAAATAAAGGTGTTCTCAACTGGCCTACCTGGTTAAATAAAGGTGTTCTCAACTAGCCTACCTGGTTAAATAAAGGTGTTCTCAACTGGCCTACCTGGTTAAATAAAGGTGTTCTCAACTAGCCTACCTGGTTAAATAAAGGTGTTCTCAACTGGCCTACCTGGTTAAATAAAGGTGTTCTCAACTGGCCTACCTGGTTAAATAAAGGTGTTCTCAACTGGCCTACCTGGTTAAATAAAGGTGTTCTCAACTAGCCTACCTGGTTAAATAAAGGTGTTCTCAACTAGCCTACCTGGTTAAATAAAGGTGTTCTCAACTAGCCTACCTGGTTAAATAAAGGTGTTCTCAACTAGCCTACCTGGTTAAATAAAGGTGTTCTCAACTAGCCTACCTGGTTAAATAAAGGTGTTCTCAACTGGCCTACCTGGTTAAATAAAGGTGTTCTCAACTAGGCCTACCTGGTTAAATAAAGGTGTTCTCAACTGGCCTACCTGGTTAAATAAAGGTGTTCTCAACTAGCCTACCTGGTTAAATAAAGGTGTTCTCAACTAGCCTACCTGGTTAAATAAAGGTGTTCTCAACTAGCCTACCTGGTTAAATAAAGGTGTTCTCAACTAGCCTACCTGGTTAAATAAAGGTGTTCTCAACTAGCCTACCTGGTTAAATAAAGGTGTTCTCAACTAGCCTACCTGGTTAAATAAAGGTGTTCTCAACTAGCCTACCTGGTTAAATAAAGGTGTTCTCAACTAGCCTACCTGGTTAAATAAAGGTGTTCTCAACTAGCCTACCTGGTTAAATAAAGGTGTTCTCAACTAGCCTACCTGGTTAAATAAAGGTGTTCTCAACTAGCCTACCTGGTTAAATAAAGGTGTTCTCAACTAGCCTACCTGGTTAAATAAAGGTGTTCTCAACTAGCCTACCTGGTTAAATAAAGGTGTTCTCAACTAGCCTACCTGGTTAAATAAAGGTGTTCTCAACTAGCCTACCTGGTTAAATAAAGGTGTTCTCAACTAGCCTACCTGGTTAAATAAAGGTGTTCTCAACTAGCCTACCTGGTTAAATAAAGGTGTTCTCAACTAGCCTACCTGGTTAAATAAAGGTGTTCTCAACTAGCCTACCTGGTTAAATAAAGGTGTTCTCAACTAGCCTACCTGGTTAAATAAAGGTGTTCTCAACTAGCCTACCTGGTTAATAAATGTGTTCTCAACTAGCCTACCTGGTTAAATAAATGTGTTCTCAACTAGCCTACCTGGTTAAATAAAGGTGTTCTCAACTAGCCTACCTGGTTAAATAAAGGTGTTCTCAACTAGCCTACCTGGTTAAATAAAGGTGTTCTCAACTAGCCTACCTGGTTAAATAAAGGTGTTCTCAACTAGCCTACCTGGTTAAATAAAGGTGTTCTCAACTAGCCTACCTGGTTAAATAAAGGTGTTCTCAACTAGCCTACCTGGTTAAATAAAGGTGTTCTCAACTGGCCTACCTGGTTAAATAAAGGTGTTCTCAACTGGCCTACCTGGTTAAATAAAGGTGTTCTCAACTAGCCTACCTGGTTAAATAAAGGTGTTCTCAACTAGCCTACCTGGTTAAATAAAGGTGTTCTCAACTAGCCTACCTGGTTAAATAAAGGTGTTCTCAACTAGCCTACCTGGTTAAATAAAGGTGTTCTCAACTAGCCTACCTGGTTAAATAAAGGTGTTCTCAACTGGCCTACCTGGTTAAATAAAGGTGTTCTCAACTAGCCTACCTGGTTAAATAAAGGTGTTCTCAACTGGCCTACCTGGTTAAATAAAGGTGTTCTCAACTAGCCTACCTGGTTAAATAAAGGTGTTCTCAACTGGCCTACCTGGTTAAATAAAGGTGTTCTCAACTAGCCTACCTGGTTAAATAAAGGTGTTCTCAACTAGCCTACCTGGTTAAATAAAGGTGTTCTCAACTAGCCTACCTGGTTAAATAAAGGTGTTCTCAACCAGCCTACCTGGTTAAATAAAGGTGTTCTCAACTAGCCTACCTGGTTAAATAAAGGTGTTCTCAACTTGCCTACCTGGTTAAATAAAGGTGTTCTCAACCAGCCTACCTGGTTAAATAAAGGTGTTCTCAACCAGCCTACCTGGTTAAATAAAGGTGTTCTCAACCAGCCTACCTGGTTAAATAAAGGTGTTCTCAACTAGCCTACCTGGTTAAATAAAGGTGTTCTCAACTAGCCTACCTGGTTAAATAAAGGTGTTCTCAACTAGCCTACCTGGTTAAATAAAGGTGTTCTCAACTAGTCTACCTGGTTAAATAAAGGTGTTCTCAACTGGCCTACCTGGTTAAATAAAGGTGTTCTCAACTAGCCTACCTGGTTAAATAAAGGTGTTCTCAACTAGTCTACCTGGTTAAATAAAGGTGTTCTCAACTGGCCTACCTGGTTAAATAAAGGTGTTCTCAACTAGCCTACCTGGTTAAATAAAGGTGTTCTCAACTAGCCTACCTGGTTAAATAAAGGTGTTCTCAACTAGTCTACCTGGTTAAATAAAGGTGTTCTCAACTAGCCTACCTGGTTAAATAAAGGTGTTCTCAACTGGCCTACCTGGTTAAATAAAGGTGTTCTCAACTAGCCTACCTGGTTAAATAAAGGTGTTCTCAACTAGCCTACCTGGTTAAATAAAGGTGTTCTCAACTGGCCTACCTGGTTAAATAAAGGTGTTCTCAACTAGCCTACCTGGTTAAATAAAGGTGTTCTCAACTAGTCTACCTGGTTAAATAAAGGTGTTCTCAACTGGCCTACCTGGTTAAATAAAGGTGTTCTCAACTAGCCTACCTGGTTAAATAAAGGTGTTCTCAACTAGTCTACCTGGTTAAATAAAGGTGTTCTCAACTGGCCTACCTGGTTAAATAAAGGTGTTCTCAACTAGCCTACCTGGTTAAATAAAGGTGTTCTCAACTAGCCTACCTGGTTAAATAAAGGTGTTCTCAACTAGTCTACCTGGTTAAATAAAGGTGTTCTCAACTAGCCTACCTGGTTAAATAAAGGTGTTCTCAACTGGCCTACCTGGTTAAATAAAGGTGTTCTCAACTAGCCTACCTGGTTAAATAAAGGTGTTCTCAACTAGCCTACCTGGTTAAATAAAGGTGTTCTCAACTGGCCTACCTGGTTAAATAAAGGTGTTCTCAACTGGCCTACCTGGTTAAATAAAGGTGTTCTCAACTAGCCTACCTGGTTAAATAAAGGTGTTCTCAACTAGCCTACCTGGTTAAATAAAGGTGTTCTCAACTAGCCTACCTGGTTAAATAAAGGTGTTCTCAACTTGCCTACCTGGTTAAATAAAGGTGTTCTCAACTAGCCTACCTGGTTAAATAAAGGTGTTCTCAACTAGCCTACCTGGTTAAATAAAGGTGTTCTCAACTTGCCTACCTGGTTAAATAAAGGTGTTCTCAACTAGCCTACCTGGTTAAATAAAGGTGTTCTCAACTAGCCTACCTGGTTAAATAAAGGTGTTCTCAACTAGCCTACCTGGTTAAATAAAGGTGTTCTCAACTTGCCTACCTGGTTAAATAAAGGTGTTCTCAACTGGCCTACCTGGTTAAATAAAGGTGTTCTCAACTAGCCTACCTGGTTAAATAAAGGTGTTCTCAACTAGCCTACCTGGTTAAATAAAGGTGTTCTCAACTTGCCTACCTGGTTAAATAAAGGTGTTCTCAACTGGCCTACCTGGTTAAATAAAGGTGTTCTCAACTAGCCTACCTGGTTAAATAAAGGTGTTCTCAACTGGCCTACCTGGTTAAATAAAGGTGTTCTCAACTGGCCTACCTGGTTAAATAAAGGTGTTCTCAACTAGCCTACCTGGTTAAATAAAGGTGAAATAAATAAATAAAAATAAATAAAAGTTGTGACTTCAATATTTCACTCTGTGTTGGGATGAGATGACAGCCAGTAAGGAGTCAGTCATGATTGACGTGAATAAATAATGGCTTGGTTGTCTGTTATCAGCCAAAAGGTGTAGGATGGGGTAAATAAATCATCCATTGGTTGTCTGTTATCAGCCAAAAGGTGTAGGATGGGGTAAATAAATCATCCATTGGTTGTCTGTTATCAGCCAAAAGGTGTAGGAGCGGGTAAACAAATCATCTATTGGTTGTCTGTTATCAGCCAAAAGGTGTAGGAGAGGGTAAATAAATCATCCATTCATCAACATGATAACAGACCTGACAGATACACAAGCTTCTGTTACATTCAGTGACAACACTTGTAGGCTATTTGAGACATACATTCATATACAAAATAAAAAGAAGACTCTCAATGTATGCTTTAGTCATTTATAATCATTGTCGATATGCAAATGAATATGCAAATTATGTAAAACATGGAGATTAATTGTGTGTCCTCCATTCTTTTCACTTCATTTTCTCTCCTTTATAACACAATAACAAACAGGGTCAAATCTGATACAGCAGTAAATTATTTTCGCTCCTCCAATAGGAAGGGCCAGAAATTCCTCTACAGTTTTAATGTATCTGAATACGGTCACGAATACGGTCTGAGCTAATCACAGGTCTTCAAAAGTCAGTCTGTTAACACCTACTTCATCATGACACAACTATAATCAACTGTAACACTGTAATGGAAAACATCTAGAAATAATCCCTTTCAGTTCACTCTGCCAACCAATTCTTATTTTTGTACCAGCCAGCCAGTCAGGGGCGGGACTAGATCCCTCCGTCTCCTAGGTAACAACACTCCGTTTTAGATGGCGTCCCATCACAAAGAAGGCCCTGAGTGACACAGGATATACTTTCTAGTGAACCGTTATCTAGCAGCTCTTATTTGGGCTTCTGTGAACTCCTGGTCCCGCCCACAGGCCCCCGCCCGGGCCCCAGACCCCCGCCCACCGGCCCCAGGCCCCTGGCCACCGGCCCCGGGACAAAGGGGGGATATTTAAGGGACACCTTTCACCCTCATCCTTTGTCCCAGTGGAAACTCCAGTCTTGGCGTACAACTTGGTGAGTGTCTTCTTTTGCTTTGTTCATGTTCCACTACTGCCCTGTAGCACTGTTTCTCTCTTGGCCTCAGTACTGTCTATAACACTGTTTCTCTAGTGGACTCAGTACTGTCTATAACACTGTTTCTCTACTGGACTCAGTACTGTCTATAACACTGTTTATCTACTGGTCTACGACTACTTCAGACAGACGACAGAGAGAGGGGAGAGGAGGAGGACTACATGACTTGGTGGTGTTAGGAAGGATTCACACTTTTGTGAGCTACTCTTGGGAAGCATGGTGCCGCTGTGTTGTTGTGGCTTTGGAAAGGGAAGAAGGATGTTTGGTTTAACTGCCGGGAGCTGATGCTGCGGTTGAAAGAGACAGCGCATCACCACATGTAGAGTTAATGCCTACAACGGATGTCTGTCTACTTCTAATTGGCTGGTGAGAGAACGATGTTTTGAGGTTGTGGAGAGAAGGAATAAAGGGTGGAGAAAGAAAGAGATCTGAAAGGAGCTGAATGGGGAGACAGGAAGACAGTACATGTAGTTCAGCAGTCTGTAGCAGCCAGGCTTGTTGTCATTGATTGACAGGCCGTGCTGGTGGCAACACGTGTGAACACGTGATCTGGTGATCAGTGATCTGGTGGATTGACCAGGGGGTCAGACAGAGGAACAGATCGCCCGCTGTGGAGCGCCAGGCGTCCCGACTTCTGACCACTGGACAGGTCTACTAATGAAGAGAGGTGTCATGCCAGTTTTGGCAGACCTTTTGGGTGGCTGGCTGGGTGGCTGGTTGGTTGGCTGACCGGTTGGCTGGCTGGTTGGCTGGCTGGTTGGCTGGCTGGCTGGTTGGCTGGTTGGCTGGCTGGTTGGCTGGCTGGTTGGCTGGTTGGCTGGTTGGCTGGCTGGTTGGCTGGTTGGCTGGCTGGTTGGCTGGTTGGCTGGTTGGTTGGCTGACCGGTTGGCTGGCTGGTTGGCTGACCGGTTGGCTGGCTGGCTGGCTGGTTGGCTGGCTGGCTGACCGGTTGGCTGGCTGGCTGGCTGACCGGTTGGCTGACCGGTTGGCTGGCTGGCTGGTTGGCTGGCTGGCTGACCGGTTGGCTGGCTGACCGGTTGGCTGGCTGGTTGGCTGGTTGGCTGGCTGGTTGGTTGGCTGGTTGGCTGGCTGGTTGGCTGGCTGGCTGGTTGGCTGGCTGGTTGGCTGGCTGGTTGGCTGGCTGGTTGGCTGGCTGGCTGGTTGGCTGGCTGGCTGGTTGGTTGGCTGGTTGGCTGGTTGGCTGGCTGGTTGGCTGGTTGGTTGGCTGGTTGGCTGGCTGGCTGGCTGGTTGGTTGGTTGGCTGGTTGGCTGGCTGGTTGGCTGGTTGGCTGGCTGGCTGGTTGGCTGGCTGGCTGGCTGGTTGGTTGGTTGGCTGGTTGGCTGGTTGGCTGGCTGGTTGGCTGGTTGGCTGGTTGGCTGGCTGGCTGGTTGGTTGGTTGGCTGACCGGTTGGCATGGAGGGATAAAGCGATGGAAAGATACAGAAAGAGGATAATGGATTGAGGAATGGAGGGACAGAAATACAAGCTCTGAAGAGAGCTGCCAGGCCAAGCCTGGCTGAAGAGAGGGATGGAGAGGGACAGTAAAAGGGATAGATAGAGGGAAGCAGGGAGGGATAGCTGGACAGTAACAGGAGTATGGAGGGATAGATAGAGGGATAGCTGGACAGTAACAGGAGTATGGAGGGATAGATAGAGGGAAGCAGGGAGGGATAGCTGGACAGTAACAGGAGTATGGAGGGATAGATAGAGGGATAGCTGGACAGTAACAGGAGTATGGAGGGATAGATAGAGGGAAGCAGGGAGGGATAGCTGGACAGTAACAGGAGTATGGAGGGATAGATAGAGGGAAGCAGGGAGGGATAGCTGGACAGTAACAGGAGTATGGAGGGATAGATTAAGAGAAGCAGGGAGGGATAGCTGGACAGTAACAGGAGTATGGAGGGATAGATTAAGAGGAGGTTGGGTGGAGGATTAGGGGGACAGTAACATATGCTCTCCAGCTCCCCTACAAAGCATACAGGAGGTACTATTGTGCCGACAGTTACTTGGCCACCACTGTTAATTGTCAACAGACAAGTTACTTCAGCTGTGACAAGGCTCTGTTAGAGATAGGGGAGGATTGAGGAGGATGAGGAGATGGGGGAGGAGGTAGTGTTCCATGTGGCCGTTGTTTGGAATGACAAGGGCCATGGTTAAGAATAGAGACAGTAGTGTGTGTGTGGGGGGGCTCTACTATGTCCCTGTTTGGCTTTACAGGGCAGCTCTGACAAAGAGGGAGAAGATTAGGTTATCAGTGGTCAGTAAGAGTACTAGGTTATTTCAATAACACTTTTGAAAAGTTATTTCTAGGAACATTTGAATTTATTTGCACTATTAAAACACTGACAACATAAAAATAAAAATAAATATCATGGCATTAGGCATTATATTAGACAATAATGATAACATATTAATTCACCAGTCACCTCCTTGGAGGATGTCTTTAATAACGTAACTGAATCCTAAATGTAGTGTACGGTGCCTTCGGAAAGTTTTCAGACCCCTTGACTTTCTCCACATTATGCTTTACGTTACAGTCTTATTTTAAAACTGATTCAATATCTTTTTTTCCCCAGCAATCTACACACACAATACACCAGAATGAAAAAGCGAAAACACATTTTTGCAAATGTATAAAAAAAAATGTAATACCTTATTTACATAAGTATTCAGACCCTTTGCTATGAGACTCGAATTTGAGCTCAGGTGCATCCTGTTTCCATTGATCATCCTTGAGATGTTTCTACATCTTGATTGCAGTCCATCTGTGGTAAATTCAATTGATTGGACATGATTTGGAAAGGCACACACCTGTCTATATAAGGTCCCACACTTGACAGTGCATGTCAGAGCAAAAACCAAGCCATGAGGTCAAAGGAATTGTCCGTAGAGCGCCGAGAGGATTGTGTGGAGGCACAGATCTGGGGAAGGGTACGAAAACACTTCTGCAGCATTGAAGGTCCCCAACAACACAGTGGCCATGATTCTTAAATGGAAGAAGTTTGGAACCACCAAGACCCTTCCTATAGCTGGTCGCCCGGCCAAACTGAGCAATCGGGGGAGAAGGGCCTTGGTCAGGGAAGTGACCAAGAACCCGATGGTCACTCTGACAGAGCTCTAGAGTTCCTCTGTGGAGATGGGAGAACCTTCCAGAAGGACAACCATCTCTGTAGCACTACACCAATCAGACCTTTATGGTTGAGTCGCCAGACAAAAGCCACTCCTCAGTAAAAGGAATATCTGCATAGGCGTACAGAGGCCCATTATCAGCAACCATCACTCCTGTCTTCCAATGGCACATTGTGTTACCTAATACAAGTTTATCATTTTAAAAGGCGAATTGATCATTAGAAAACCCTTTTGCAATTATGTTAGCACAGCTGAAAACTGTCATTCTGATCAAAGAAGCAATAAAACTGGCCTTCAGCACAATAACTGAGGAGAGGATGGATCATCAGCTGAGGATGGAGGTAGACACAGACCTGCTTCTTTTCACGTATAGCTTGTGGTTGGATGTCTTGTGAGACTGCAGTGGACCACTACCCTTAAAGTGGATCACTACCCTTAAAGTGGATCACTACCCTTAAAGTGGATCACTACCCTTAGTGGATCACTACCCTTAAAGTGGATCACTACCCTTAAAGTGGAACACTACCCTTAAAGTGGATCACTACCCTTAAAGTGGAACACTACCCTTAAAGTGGAACACTACCCTTAAAGTGGATCACTACCCTTAAAGTGGATCACTACCCTTAGTGGATCACTACCCTTAAAGTGGATCACTACCCTTAAAGTGGATCACTACCCTTAAAGTGGATCACTACCCTTAAAGTGGATCACTACCCAATAGTTGTAAATGTAACTGTTGCATTGGCAGCCTCAAGTCCAGTGATAAGCTAATGTACATGGTGTTTTGTGTATATATAAAAAATGTGTGTTAATGTGCTCAGACAGAGCTCTTACCACCGTGTCTCTCCTTCTAACAGAAGGCCATCTGAAACAAGACCGATCATGTGTGACGACGAGGAGACTACCGCCCTCGTGTGCGACAACGGCTCTGGCCTGGTCAAGGCTGGGTTCGCCGGTGATGATGCTCCCCGCGCTGTGTTCCCATCCATCGTTGGACGTCCCCGTCACCAGGTATGCCACTTAAGAGGAAAAAACGGATAGCCGTTGGCCGTTACTAACTGATTTGTTTGTTTACTTATGTCATGACGTTAAAGATAATAGGCTATATACAGATAATGTAGTGTAGTTTACGTTTGTAGCGTTGAGTTGGCAATGAGACTCACGTCAGCCATGCGTAAAAGTTTGCGTAAAATTTAATTAATGTGTCGTGCGTACGGCGAACTCTCCTGACCCGTGTTTGATCTCTATACAGGGCGTGATGGTGGGTATGGGACAGAAGGACAGCTATGTGGGAGACGAGGCTCAGAGCAAGAGAGGTATCCTGACTCTGAAGTACCCCATCGAGCACGGCATCATCACCAACTGGGACGACATGGAGAAGGTGGGACCCAGAGACACTACTAGAGATATTAGACACTTGTGAATGATTTTGTAAGATGATAAAAGCAGAACTTAATGTCTCAAGATACACATATACTTAGAGACAAGACGCTAATGACACTTGGGAAACTATCCAATATGATGCAAATAGCCTTATGAAACATAACACATCCTTCATTAATATGTCATGGTTACATTATGCAAAACAACGTGACTTCAACGGCACAGCTAAATCGTTCTCTATCTCACACTGCGTTCTGTTCTCGTAGAACTTCTCTGACCATCTCTCTCCTCCTTCCTCCATCAGATCTGGCACCACACCTTCTACAACGAGCTGCGCGTGGCCCCTGAGGAGCACCCCACCCTGCTCACTGAGGCCCCCCTCAACCCCAAGGCCAACAGGGAGAAGATGACCCAGATCATGTTTGAGACCTTCAACGTCCCCGCCATGTACGTGGCCATCCAGGCCGTGTTGTCCCTCTACGCCTCCGGTCGCACCACCGGTGAGTTTCCACAGGACTTCCGGCTATCACATTGCATACCACAATACCATATACACAATAGATACCATACCACAATACCATATACACAATAGATACCATACCACAATACCATATACACAATAAATACCATACCACAATACCATATACACAATAAATACCATACCACAATACCATATACACAATAAATACCATACCACAATACCATATACACAATAAATACCATACCACAATACCATATTCACAATAGATACCATACCACAATACCATATACACAATAGATACAATACCATATACAGAATAAATACCACAATACCATATACACAATAGATACCATACCACAATACCATATACAGAATAAATACCACAATACCATATACACAATAAATACCATACCACAATACCATATACACAATAAATACCACAATACCATATACACAATAGATACCACAATACCATATACACAATAAAAACCACAATACCATATACACAATAGATACCATACCACAATACCATATATACAATAGATACCATACCACAATAACATATACACAATAGATACCATACCACAATACCATATACACAATAAATACCATACCACAATACCATATACACAATAAATACCATACCACAATACCATATACACAATAAATACCATACCACAATACCATATACACAATAAATACCATACCACAATACCATGTACACAATAGATACCATACCACAATACCATATACACAATAAATACCATACCACAATAGATACAATACAATATACACAAACAATTGGTATAATGCTACAGACACAATATTTTCTACTCCTATGAGGACATGGTTTGACATTAATAAGTGCTGTTGACATTACTCACATAATATCCTTTAGTCCAGGTCTGGGCAACTCCAGTCCTCAGGGGCCTAATTGGTGTCACACTTTCCCCCCATCCGTAACAAACACAGCTGATTTAAACTAATTGCATTCTAAACTGAAGATCATGATTAGTTAATTATTGGTGTCAGGTGTGTTAGCTGGGACTGGGGCAAAACGGTGACACCAATCAGGCCCCCAATAGACTGGAGTTGCCCAGGATATAGATACTTTAAGGGTAGTGATCCACTTTAATGGTAGTGATCCACTGCAGTCTCACAAGACATCCAACCACAAGCTATACGTGAAAAGAAGCAGGTCTGTGTCCACCTCCCTCCTCAGCTAATGATCCATCCTCTCCTCAGGTATTGTGCTGGACTCTGGTGATGGTGTGACTCACAATGTCCCCATCTATGAGGGTTATGCTTTGCCCCATGCCATCATGCGTCTGGATCTGGCCGGTCGAGACCTCACTGACTACCTGATGAAGATCCTGACTGAGCGTGGCTACTCCTTCGTGACCACCGGTAAGATGGCCACCAAGAACCAAGATTTCTATAGACAGGATTAGTTTCACATTATACAGAGACAAGTTGAGAGAACATGATCTTGGTAAGATAGGCTTATACTATCTATGATATGTTATTTAGTATACTAGGATTCAACCAACATCAAGATAAGCCTATCTATGATTGTTATTTATTATAAACTGGGTGGTTCGTGCACTGAATGCTGATTGGCTGACAGCCATGGTATGTCAGACCGTATACCATGACAAAACATTTATTTTAACAGCTCTTAATTATGTTGGTAACTAGTTTATAATAACAATAATGCACCTCAGGGGTTTGTGGTATATGGCCAATGTACCACAACTAAGGGCTGTATCCAGGCAGTCCGCGTTGCGTCGTGAGTAAGAACAGCCCTTAGCCGTGGTATACAGTGCCTTGCAAAAGTATTCATCCCGCTTGGCGTTTTTCCTATTTTGTTGCATTACAAACTGTAATTTAAATTGATTTCATGTAATGGACATACACAAAATAGTCCAAATTAAAAAATGACTTGTTTTAAAAAATTAAATATGGAAAAGTGGTGCATATGCATTCACCCCCTTTGCTATGAAGCCCCTAAATAAGATCTGGTGCAATCAATTACCTTCAGAAGTCTTTGAGGCTCTATGTAGCGTCTTTGAGGCTCTATGTAGCGTCTTTGAGGCTCTATGTAGCGTCTTTGAGGCTCTATGTAGCGTCTTTGAGGCTCTATGTAGCATCTTTGAGACTCTATGTAGCGTTTAATGTCGGGCTTGATTCAACAACACTCTGAATCTCCCCACTACAGCCGAGCGTGAGATCGTGCGTGACATCAAGGAGAAGCTTTGCTACGTGGCCCTGGACTTTGAGAATGAGATGGCCACCGCTGCCTCCTCCTCCTCTCTGGAGAAGAGCTACGAGCTGCCTGACGGTCAGGTCATCACCATCGGCAATGAGCGTTTCCGTTGCCCAGAGACCCTCTTCCAGCCTTCCTTCATTGGTACGTATCTCTCTCTCTCTCTCTCTCTCTCTCTCAATTCAATTCAATTCAATTCAATGTACTTTCAGGGGCTTTATTGGCATGGGAAACATATGTTTACATGGCCAAAGTAAGTGAAATAGATAAAACAAAAGTGAAATAAACAATAAGAAATTAACAGTAAACAGTAAATTACACATACAAAAGTTCCAAAATAAAAGACATTTCAAATGTCATATTATGTATATATACTGTGTTGTAATGATGTGTAAATAGTTCAAGTACAAAAGGGGAAAATAAATAAACATAAATATAGGTTGTATTTACAATGCTGTTTGTTCGTCACTGGTTGCCCTTTTCTTGTGGCAACAGGCAACAAATCTTGCTGCTGTGATGGCACACTGTGGGAGTTTTCCCAAATTTGGATTTGTTTTCAAATTCTCTCTCTCTGTCTCTCTGGTTCCTCTACAGTAGACCATGTTCACCTTACCATGTATCTCTCCACACACTTACTTCACATTTGACTCTGTTGCCATACATCATGTGTCAAACTCATTCCACGGAGGGACGTGTCTGCAGGGTTTCACTTCTCCCTTTGTTTTGATTGATGAATTAAGGTCTAATTAGTAAGGAACAGGAAAGACCAAAGACACTAGGCCCTCCCTGCCATACATGTCACAACACTGTCCTCTAGTGTCCAATGGACACTAGGCCCTCCCTGCCATACATGTCACAACACTGTCCTCTAGTGTCCAATGGACACTAGGCCCTCCCTGCCATACATGTCACAACACTGTCCTCTAGTGTCCAATGGACACTAGGCCCTCCCTGCCATACATGTCACAACACTGTCCTCTAGTGTCCAATGGACACTAGGCCCTCCCTGCCATACATGTCACAACACTGTCCTCTAGTGTCCAATGGACACTAGGCCCTCCCTGCCATACATGTCACAACACTGTCCTCTAGTGTCCAATGGACACTAGGCCCTCCCTGCCATACATGTCACAACACTGTCCTCTAGTGTCCAATGGACACTAGGCCCTCCCTGCCATACATGTCACAACACTGTCCTCTAGTGTCCAATGGACACTAGGCCCTCCCTGCCATACATGTCACAACACTGTCCTCTAGTGTCCAATGGACACTAGGCCCTCCCTGCCATACATGTCACAACACTGTCCTCTAGTGTCCAATGGACACTAGGCCCTCCCTGCCATACATGTCACAACACTGTCCTCTAGTGTCCAATGGACACTAGGCCCTCCCTGCCATACATGTCACAACACTGTCCTCTAGTGTCCAATGGACACTAGGCCCTCCCTGCCATACATGTCACAACACTGTCCTCTAGTGTCCAATGGACACTAGGCCCTCCCTGCCATACATGTCACAACACTGTCCTCTAGTGTCCAATGGACACTAGGCCCTCCCTGCCATACATGTCACAACACTGTCCTCTAGTGTCCAATGGACACTAGGCCCTCCCTGCCATACATGTCACAACACTGTCCTCTAGTGTCCAATGGACACTAGGCCCTCCCTGCCATACATGTCACAACACTGTCCTCTAGTGTCCAATGGACATTGCCATTCTGTTACTGTTAGATTCCACACACAGGAATTTAATGTAAGCATAATTTATCTATTCCTTACATGTCTAACTCATGTAGGTCACCTACATCTTGTCTGTGGAGGTGTCGTTGCTCACCAAGTGTCTCTTCTCATCTCACCTGCTAAGGTATGGAGTCCGCTGGTATCCATGAGACCGCCTACAACAGCATCATGAAGTGTGACATTGACATCCGTAAGGACCTGTACGCCAACAACGTCCTGTCCGGCGGCACCACCATGTACCCTGGTATTGCTGACCGTATGCAGAAGGAAATCACCGCTCTGGCCCCCAGCACAATGAAGATCAAGGTGGGGCAACATTTCTGTTCCACACAGGAGGAACTAAATTCCAATGTCCACCAGGGTTGGAGTCAATTCCATTTCAATTCTCTCCTATGCTTTTCACTTAGGAAAATGTGGATTTGATATTGGAATTTGGTGTACTTTCTGAATTGAAATGGAATTGACCCCAACCCTGATGTTTACACTAGTGTACTACTGAATGAAACCATGTCTTGGGCGTGTATTCTATGTGGTATGGACATTGGAACATTGACTATTTCCAACAGTGTCAGAGCTGTTGATATGCTGTAGGTTTACAGGAGTTGCCCCACTATCCTCCATGTTCAGCCAACTATCCTTTACTTTAAATAACAAACCATGTTTGCCTAATACTGTACACACACAACGCTGGTTCCAATCAGCAACACTGTCTGTCCACTGTGCTAGAGTACATAAGAGTTCTTAACCAACCCTCTCCATACACTTCACTACAATAACATGCTAAATTGCATTTTGACTAGAATGGCTAACTCTGTATATCCACAGCTTTGATTTAAATCAGCAACACTTGTGCACTGAGCAGCAAAGGACCTTAGCCTCTGAGATCTTAACCAACCCTCCACATCTCTCCTCTCCTCTCCACCTCCTCTAGATCATCGCTCCCCCCGAGCGTAAGTACTCTGTGTGGATCGGCGGCTCCATCCTGGCCTCTCTCTCCACCTTCCAGCAGATGTGGATCAGTAAGCAGGAGTACGACGAGGCCGGTCCTTCCATCGTCCACAGGAAGTGCTTCTAAAACATCCCATCTACCCACACCTCCTCCATACACATTCACCCTCCTTCTGTTGTCTGCCTTTGTACCGTTTACTGTATATACATGTTCTGTTGTAATAAAATAGTTGCTTGTAACAATAAGCATTAAGTTACTTTGTTGTTGGATGTCTGTTCGGTGTGAGGGAACACATTCAGAATACGTAAAATAGTGTCTAATCTTCATTATAATTAGACTATCTGGGCCCTGCCACGGAACCCAAACAAGCTGCGGTCAAGCGCTTTCGCGCATAAATTTATTTATTTATTTTGCCCCCCCCACACCCCAAAAGCGATCACGACACACAGGTTAAAATATCAAAACAAACTCTGAACCAATGACATTAATTTGGGGACAGGTCGAAAAGCATTAAACATGTATGGCAATTTAGCTAGTTAACTTTTTTTTTTTTACCTTTATTTAACTAGGCAAGTCAGTTAAGAACAAATTCTTATTTTCCATGACGGCCTAGGAACAGTGGGTTAACTGCCTGTTCAGGGGCAGAACGACAGATTTGTACCTTGTCAGCTCGGGGATTTGAACTTGTAAATTTCCAGTTAGCTAACGTTAACTTGTCCTATTTAGCTAGCTTGCTGTTGCTAGCTAATTTGTCCTGGGATATAAACATTGAGTTATTTTACCTGAAATGCACAAGGTCCTCTACTCTCTACAATTAATCCACACATAAAACGGCCAACTGAATCGTTTCTAGTCATCTCTCCTCCCAGGCTTTTTCATCTTTGAACTTATGGTGATAGCATCTAAACTTTCATTGTATTACCATGACAACCGGCAACAAAGTTTGTCTTTCAATCACCCACGTGGGTATAACCAATGAGGAGATGGCACATGGGTCCCTGCTTCTATAAACCAATGAGGAGATGACTTTCAGCGCGTTCTGCGTCATAAATAGGAATGAGTTCTATTTTAGCCCTTGGAGTCGAGGACGCTCGTTGGCGCTCGCAAGCAGTGTGGGTGTAATAATTGAATAACATGGATTTCTACATTTATTTTGCGACGCTCGCGCACGCGACGTGTCCGGTCTGGTCAGCATGTGAGGCTGCGTTTACACAGGCCCACCTACTCAGACTACGCCCCCCCCCATCCCCCATTGGTCTTTTGACCAATCAGATCAGCACTTTCGACAACAATTGGGCTGCCTTTGTAAACACAGCCTAAGTAAAATGAACTGTTGTAAATAATCAACCACACGAGGAATCATAAGCATTGCTACAGAAACAAGATGACAGTAACAGTGTGCCCATGGATTTCAACGATTCCAACCCTAGAAAAGAAACCCACCATGACCCATTCCTGAAAGTTAGACCACAACCTTCTGCATCCCAGAACATCCTTGCCCTTTTCATCAATCCTCTGACAAGCAGTACCCTTCATTTAGCCAGTTTACCTCATCTGAAATAATAGTCGGGGGCCAGTTTCCCCCAAAAACATCTTAAGGATAAATTGGTTCTAAGATTAACTTCGCCTTATAATGCTTCTGGGAAAATAGGCCTAGTTTGACTTGTATTTGACGGAACTACATTTTTTAATATGATACTACAACGCCACCCTCAGTCGGATGAATGTATTACATCTGCCAGAGAGGCGCTTAATTGAATGGTGTGTTTTCAAAGTGCCACAGGTGATTCTGATGACAATAATTAAATAGCAAGAACAACTAGCGACTTTTCAGAATCGGCAGCAATCGTGTTAAAATAGTATGCCTGGCAGTTACTGGTCAATGACATTTAGGAAGATTGCTTCGTTTCCACCTGCAAAAAAAGTTACAGAAATGTTAAGATTTCAGATAGAGCCAAACCACTTCACTATGCCTATGTTTTGCAACGTCTTCGTGTGGTTCATGGGATAAAAGCTGAAAAACTGTCGGAAGAAAGCGAGAGGAGTTACTGGTGAAACACGGGTGTTTAGAGTGCGGCTGGAGAGTTTGCCACAGTGCTAACGTAAACTCATACATCGCCTTGGTCCGTACAATTGCCCTTATTTTAGCGCCCCAAAAGCGTAATACTTCCAGATCAACTGTAATGTCAATACCATTGTAAAGCACAATTTCTCCCCTTTCCAACAGAATCTATTACATGAACTAAACGCTGCCCGTTTCTGCATAATTCAAGCAGGCAATGAGCCCCGTCGGTTCTTTTTAAAAAAGGCGGGTGGGGAAGCGAAACTAATGCGTGATAGTGATAAGGAGATATTTTGTGTGTGAAAATTGCTTTTTTTCACTCGATCTGTCTAACTTATCACCTTATCGTCTCTAAAATGTAAATAAAACACTATAAAGAGTTTATACAAGGTGTCATTACATACCTACTTGAAGGTTTGTGTCGAATTTGAATCGGGTTTTTAGGGCGGTGCTAAAGTGATCTTAGATGTAAACAGCGGCTTTGAGAATGATGATCGCATGCAGTGATGACGCAAAAAAATGACTACGTATCCCCCCCTTACCCCCGTCACTGTCCATTTCTTGTTTCTAAAGGATGAGAGAAGTGCTACAGCTGGTGGAGAGAGATTGTAAGACAGAAATAGTAGCTTTATGTGTGCTGTCCGTTATGACATGACACGTCTAGATGTAACGGAGGGTCCGTTTTTTCAACTTTTCTCCAATACTATAGAGCCATTACCAAGTCGATCAACGCTTGAATAGAAACCTAATTCACACTCCGATTTTGAAGGCTACACAGTCGCTACAGTCCCATTAGTTTTGTAGCCTCGTTTGAATGTCTCGGTTACGCACATTTGTACGGAATGGGGTGAGTTTACGTTACATAGCTGAGTATGGGCTGCTATCCTGGTAAGAACACACAGGTTACAATTTAAGTAACTATTTCAATAGACCTCCAATATATGTTTTTTTTTAAAGTAAGTGACAAATGATTCATATCCCTTTCAATGTGGATTCTTGTGAACAACTGCAACATGCTGGTACTGATGGCCTGTTCAGAAAAATCAGGCTCTGTTGTTCGTCTGAGGATCGCAAGTGGTGTGAGTTAACCATAGGTGGTGTTAAATGCATGGGTCATGGTAGCCCAAGATGTGCTCTTACAGAGTCCGTTACTCCTTAAGGTCCAAGGACCTCATGTTATTTTCAGAGGTAGACTGGCTCTGGCAGCCTTAAACAGCCAAATATTGCATCTAAATGGGACTCGTTTCTCAATTGCAATACAATTCTAGAAATAAAGCCCTTTCATATCACAGTAAAAAAATAAAAGTGTATAATAATGTCTATTTTACATGTTTTTTTTTTTCACTGGCTATCCCAGTTGCAGGAAACAGTATTTTTCAGTGACACCATGTTTCCGGGCAGCCTTCTTCCATTATACCCAGGTGTGGGGAGCATGCTAGATAGCAAATTAACACAGGCGGTCCCTCTTCCGTAAACGTGCTGTGTAACATGGCGATATGGCCGTGTGGAAACAGTAACCCTACGAAGTGGTATTTATTTCACACTTAAATGAAAGAGAAGGTCCTTATGATTCCACAACCGTACGGAAAGCAATAATTGGTGATGTTCAAACCGAGCGTCAGGGCTCCAAGTCAAATGACATTTTATTGGTCACATACACATTTAGCAGATGTTATTGCGGGTGTAGAGAAATTCTCTTAACAAAACGCTCCCATACAGAAGACTCATTCATTCAATGACTCTTGTGTAATGGAACTGAGTCATGGTGGTTGATCCACGGACCAACTCAAGCCTGTGTTGTCTGCTACATCTATTTCACAGGCTAAGCTGGACCACTGGGAAGCCTGCCTATCCACAGCTCTCCCTTGTGATGTGGCCAGCCTACTGAAGCTGTTCTGTCTGGAGCTTCCATAACCCCCCCCCCCCCCCCACACACACACACACACCCTCCTAGACATCCACTCTGCCCTGCTAAAGGCCCAGTTACTGCTCACTGTGGAGTAGAGGACCTCGGGCCTCCCAGCTGCTGTCCTGCCTACTGCCTGACAAGAACTGTGCCTTCCTCACACTTTTTCCATTTCCTCTCAAAGGTCTCCCGCAGGTAATGTGTTTAGAGCAGTGCCTGTGCCATTAAGGCCCTGACATCTTTGAAGAGGCTGTAGTATACTTACATACTGGGAGCTAAGTTACCATTCTATTTTGGAACTGATGTTCTGTGCTGTGAAATATATTTAAATGCATTTCCCAGATTGAGATGCGTATAAATTTAGCAGATGCTTTGATCCAAAATGTCTTGCTGTACTGTACAGTTCCTGCAAAGGTCATGTAATTGTTTCCTCTCTGCCTTTCTTTCCTTTTCTCAGGTGTGCTGAGAACAGATGACTAGTAACCTGGCTGTGGTCTATGCCCCGAGCCACAGCCTGCTTCCCCAGGTCAGGCTCCAGTACCTCATCCCTGTTGAGCCAGGTCAGGCTCCAGTCCCTCATCCCTGTTGGCCAGGTCAGGCTCCAGTCCCTCATCCCTGTTGGCCAGGTCAGGCTCTCCAGTCCCTCATCCCTGTTGGCCAGGTCAGGCTCCAGTCCCTCATCCCTGTTGGCCAGGTCAGGTTCCACCCCAGTGATGACAGAGCTGCAGAGTACAAGGCAAAAATGGATTATTTTATGCTATTCTTTTCTTTCCTACAAAGCAAAGGAAAACAGAGCAAGGTTGGGTCCTGCCCCACTTATGATAGTTGGAACCGTGAACTCTTAACGGTTTTGACTCCCTTTCTTTACTTCCCTCAGAATGGATTCGGGGAAACGTTGGGTGTTTTTCAGCCAAAAGGCTGAGTGACATGTAAGCCTGTCTCCTGGTCTGGGGAAAGCTGTACCGAACCCCCCTGGAAGAGCAGGAAGCTGTACCGAACCCCATGGAAGAGCAGGAAGCTGTACCGAACCCCCTGGAAGAGCAGGAAGCTGTACCGAACCCCCCTGGAAGAGCAGGAAGCTGTACCGAACCCCCTGGAAGAGCAGGAAGCTGTACCGAACCCCCTGGAAGAGTAGGAAGCTGTACCTAACCCCTTGGAAGAGCAGGAAGCTGTACCGAACCCCTTGGAAGAGCAGAAAGCTGTACCTAACCCCCCTGGAAGAGCAGGAAGCTGTACCGAACCCCCCTGGAAGAGCAGGAAGCTGTACCGAACCCCCCTGGAAGAGCAGGAAGATGTACCGAACCCCCCTGGAAGAGCAGGAAGCTGTACCGAACCCCCCTGGAAGAGCAGGAAGCTGTACCGAACCCCCCTGGAAGAGCAGGAAGCTGTACCTAACCCCCCTGGAAGAGCAGGAAGCTGTACCGAACCCCCCTGGAAGAGCAGGAAGCTGTACCGAACCCCCCTGGAAGAGCAGGAAGCTGTACCGAACCCCCCTGGAAGAGCAGGAATCTGTACTGAACCCCCCTGGAAGAGCAGGAAGCTGTACTGAACCCCCCTGGAAGAGCAGGAAGCTGTACCGAACCCCCCTGGAAGAGCAGGAAGCTGTACCGAACCCCCCTGGAAGAGCAGGAAGCTGTACCGAACCCCCCTGGAAGAGCAGGAAGCTGTACCGAACCCCCTGGAAGAGCAGGAAGCTGTACCGAACCCCCTGGAAGAGCAGGAAGCTGTACCGAAACCCCTGGAAGAGCAGGAAGCTGTACCGAACCCCCTGGAAGAGCAGGAGACATACCGCTCTGGATAGAGTTCTATTCATCACATGTAATGGTCCATATGGCAGTTGTCATGGTTTTTATGATTTTTGCATTGAAGATAAAAATGGGGGGTTTATCAATGTCATATTTTATTATAAAGACATTCTGTTATATCTTTGGAGCCTTTTTGACTGCATATTTAATTGATTTTCCCTTTACATATTCCCTGTAGCCCACCTGTCCAATATGTCTGTAAAACTAAATGTTTTAATAAATAGTCCTTTTTAAAATTATTTTTCTTTGGAATCAAATTTATGAAAATTGACGACTATTTTAGCCACAGCTTAGGCTATTGCATGTTTGTCTACTAATTTATAAAGAACACGAACACGCCACCCTGATGCAATAAATTATCGACATCGTTTAAAGACATCCACGGAGAAGCCAGGGATTGTTTTTGTGCCTGACAAGAGCCAGTAAGGTAATGATCCGTGGAGCGAGGACTGCATCCTCCGTTAGCATCACAAGCTCTTTCTCACCGCATCCAGGATACACCGTAAGGAAAACGATACATCGTGAAGTCAGATAAATATCGTGTAGGCCATTTCGATATGTGTAACAGTAGCCAATGAGATTGAAAATATTGCATCTGTTGAATGTCGTTTATTGGTATATCCTGAATGTGTATGACTGTTGCGGCCTCTGTAGCATATTTGCCCGATGGCGCACATTTTTGTTTTCACAGAAAAGATGCAAACGCACGTATGCCTTAATTCCAGATATAGGTTGATTTTGATTTATATGGCAAATTAGGATTACGCGTGCAACATTTTTGCAATGTATTGGGCTATAGTACATGTATTTATGTTCTAGACATGATTTACAAATAAAACACTTAGCGTACCTGCGTAATAATGGATTTATTAGGATGGTTCTAGGTTAAGCCAATGTCTACATTAATTTGGTTATCCGCAGTATTTGGACATAAAGCGATTCCGATGGCCGAATGGTGCGTGATATCATTATCTTACAAGGGGAAGGAACAACAAAAGTGTCTATTTGCACCTGCCTTCTGTTAGTCAACTGTTTACATATGGGTTAATGATGGTTTCTGTCAGGTGGACATCCTTCTGAAATATAATTAGAATGACGTTGTCAGTTGCATTTTCTACTAAATATATGATTGATAAGCAACGTTATATATATATATATATATTTTTATCTCCCTATTGCAGACAGAGATGGGTTCGACGGTCAGGTTGAGTAGAACCGTGTTGCTGGGCGTTCTGGTGTGCATGGCGGGGCTGGCATCCGCCCGGAGCCCCCGCACGGCAGACCAAGTATCTGAGGCCGATATTCAACGCCTCCTACACGGCGCCATGGAGCAGCTGGGCATCGCTCAGCACAGGATCGAGTACCCCGCTCACCAGGCCAGCAACATCGTGGGTCCCCAGAGTATCCAAGGTGGGGTCCATAATCGGAGTTAAAGGAGTTGTCTGTTTTAGTCATAGTGCTCTGTTAGTTGGCTTGACCTGAAGTATATTTCAGGCTTGTTAATCTTCCATTCTTTTTTGTTGTCAATGAAGCAAAAAGTACAGTAACTGTATTGTATTTGACAACTTGTTTAGTAATCAAACACTATACCTATAAAACAGTATGAGTGTAAGACCACAAGCCTAGTCTGTGTGTATCTGGGGTGTGTCATGATTTGGCACATGGGTTATGTCTAAGCAATATACTCTCCACTCTATTGCAGGCAATTTTCCATCGTGAAATTAAATGACATCTGTTTTGAAATGTTCCCTACCAGTAATTATACCACAGAGCTGTCTTGTGTCCAGTTCATAGCCTTGGATAAATCACTCAGCGACATCCCATATGTTCAAAAGTAGTGCACTTCATAGAGAATATGGTTATGGGCCCTGGTCAAAAGTAGTGCACTTCATAGGGAATAGGGTTATGGGCCCTGGTCAAAAGTAGTGCACTTTAGGGAATAGGGTTATGGGCCCTGGTCAAAAGTAGTGCACTTCATAGGGAATATGGTTATGGGCCCTGGTCAAAAGTAGTGCACTTCATAGGGAATAGGGTTCCATTTTGTACATGGCCATAATGGAGTTTAATAACAGGTCTACATCGATGTGGACCGGCAAGTAAGCTATTTTATATTGTACCAAAGCTCCTGCCAAATGTTCGAGAGTATTGAGGGGATATATTCTGTGGGAGAGAGGGCATGCATCTCGGAGTGAGGAAAATGTTTTGCCAATGGTTATAGTTCCCAGTGCCATTGTGAAGATCACATTTACATTTCAGGCCTTGGGTTTCTGTACTTGGGATTGTGTTTGGAGATGGGACAAGGTACAAGGTCCCATCATTAGAACGTGCGTTGAAGATGTCGTTCCCATAGCAACGATTAAAACATTCCCTAACCAGAAACCGTGGATTGATGGCAGCATTCGTGTGAAACTGAAAGCGCGAACCACTGCTTTTAATCAGGGCAAGGTGTCTGGTAACATGACCGAATACAAACAGTGCAGCAATTCCCTCCGCAAGGCTATCAAACAAGCTAAGTCACGGACCAGGATGTCTTGCTCCCAGGCAGACTAAATAACTTTTTTGCCCGCTTTGAGGACAATACTGTGCCACTGACACGGCCTGCAACGAAAACATGCGGTCTCTCCTTCACTGCAGCCGAGGTAAGTAAGACATTTAAACGTGTTAACCCTCGCAAGGCTGCAGGCCCAGACGGCATCCCCAGCCGCGCCCTCAGAGCATGCGCAGACCAGCTGGCCGGTGTGTTTACGGACATATTCAATCAATCCCTATACCAGTCTGCTGTTCCCACATGCTTCAAGAGGGCCACCATTGTTCCTGTTCCCAAGAAAGCTAAGGTAACTGAGCTAAACGACTACCGCCCCGTAGCACTCACATCCGTCATCATGAAGTGCTTTGAGAGACTAGTCAAGGACCATATCACCTCCACCCTACCTGACACCCTAGACCCACTCCAATTTGCTTACCGCCCAAATAGGTCCACAGACGATGCAATCTCAACCACCCACACTGCACACTGCCCTAACCCATCTGGACAAGAGGAATACCTATGTGAGAATGCTGTTCATCGACTACAGCTCGGCATTCAACACCATAGTACCCTCCAAGCTCGTCATCAAGCTCGAGACCCTGGGTCTCGACCCCGCCCTGTGCAACTGGGTACTGGACTTCCTGACGGGCCGCCCCCAGGTGGTGAGGGTAGGCAACAACATCTCCACCCCTCTGATCCTCAACACTGGGGCCCCACAAGGGTGCGTTCTGAGCCCTCTCCTGTACTCCCTGTTTACCCACGACTGCGTGGCCACGCACGCCTCCAACTCAATCATCAAGTTTGCGGACGACACAACAGTGGTAGGCTTGATTACCAACAACGACGAGACGGCCTACAGGGAGGAGGTGAGGGCCCTCGGAGTGTGGTGTCAGGAAAATAACCTCACACTCAACGTCAACAAAACTAAGGAGATGATTGTGGACTTCAGGAAACAGCAGAGGGAACACCCCCCTATCCACATCGATGGAACAGTAGTGGAGAGGGTAGCAAGTTTTAAGTTCCTTGGCATACACATCACAGACAAACTGAATTGGTCCACTCACACAGACAGCATCGTGAAGAAGGCGCAGCAGCGCCTCTTCAACCTCAGGAGGCTGAAGAAATTCGGCTTGTCACCAAAAGCACTCACAAACTTCTACAGATGCACAATCGAGAGCATCCTGGCGGGGTGTATCACCGCCTGGTATGGCAACTGCACCGCCCTCAACCGTAAGGCTATCCAGAGGGTAGTGAGGTCTGCACAATGCATCACCGGGGGCAAACTACCTGCCCTCCAGGACACCTACACCACCCGATGCTACAGGAAGGCCATAAAGATCATCAAGGACATCAACCACCCGAGCCACTGCCTGTTCACCCCGCTGTCATCCAGAAGGCGAGGTCAGTACAGGTGCATCAAAGTTGGGACCGAGAGACTGAAAAACAGCTTCTATCTCAAGGCCATCAGACTGTTAAACAGCCACCACTAACATTGAGTGGCTGCTGCCAACACACTGTCAATGACACTGACTCAACTCTAGCCACTTTAATAATGGGAATTGATGGGAAATTATGTAAATATATCACTAGCCACTTTAAACAATGCTACCTTATATAATGTTACTTACCCTACATTATTCATCTCATATGCATATGTATATACTGTACTCTATATCATCGACTGCATCCTTATGTAATACATGTATCACTAGCCACTTTAACTATGCCACTTTGTTTACATACTCATCTCATATGTTATACTGTACTCGATATCATCTACTGTATCTTGCCTATGCTGCTTTGTACCATCACTCATTCATATATCCTTATGTACATATTCCTTATCCCCTTACACTGTGTATAAGACAGTAGTTTTTTGGGGGGAATTGTTAGTTAGATTACTTGTTCGTTATTACTGCATTGTCGGAACTAGAAGCACAAGCATTTCGCTACACTCGCATTAACATCTGCTAACCATGTGTATGTGACAAATAAAATTTGATTTGATTTGATTACAGTGATTTTGCAAAGTATTCAGACTCCTTTGACTTTCTCCACATTTTGCAACTTTACAGCCTTATTCTAAAATGGATTAAATATTGTTTTTCCCTCATCAGTCTACACACTACCCCATAATGACAAAGTGAAAACAGGCTTTTCGATTTTTTTTAAACAAATTTATTCAGACCCTTTGCTATGAGACTTGAAATTGAGCTCAGCTGCATCCTGTTTCCATTGATCAGCCTTGATGTTTATACAACTTGATTGGAGTCCACCTGTTGTAAATTCGATTGGACAAGAAATGGGCTCCCGAGTGGCGCAACGGTCTAAGGCGCTACAGTCACCACAGACACCCAGGTTAGATTCCAGGCTGTATCACAACCGGCCGTGATTGGGAGTCCTATAGGGCAGCGCACAATTGGCCAAACGTCATCCATGATTGGCCGGTGTAGGCCGTCATTGTAAATGAGAATTTGTTCTTAACTAGTTAATCTAGTTTAATAACAGTTCCATAAAATTAAGAAAGTGAAGGCACACACCGTAGAGCTCCGAGACAGGGTACTTAAAGAATGTACTGTACACAAATAACATATCTAGACTTAAGTATTGTATTCTGATATAGATTTCAATTTTACTTGCGCTAATCAATTTGTTAAAGCAGCAGTCTTGGATCTTAATAAGCACAACACATTTATAACATATCATATGAATTGGTTGACGTCGTACACAATTGGATGAAATGCTACACAAAAAAAACTGGGGATCTGATTTGGCTCGTGAGCACCACTTTCAAAACTACTGGCTGAAATTCAACAAGTTCTGGAGCATCACTATAAAATGTAAGAATGGTAGTAAACATGCCCCGTCTGTCCCTGTCATGACTAAAAAAATATATTCTTGTCATGTTCTGTTTCCTCCACTAGGTGGAGCCCATGAGGGGCTGCAGCACCTGGGTCCCTATGGAAACATCCCCAACATCGTAGCTGAGCTGACAGGGGACAACATCCCCAAATACTTCAGTGAGGACCATGGCTACCCCAACCCTTCCAACCCATGTCCACTAGGAAAGACGGGTAAACAAATAGCCATATTTCTGTTTGACAAGGATTTCTCCTTTAGGCTTGGTGCCTAACTTTCAGTACCGTTACAGTCTTGCAAGACCACAAGACAGACATCAAGTTAGCTAAAGCAGGAACAGGCTTGCACTCAGCGAGGCTCTATCCTTTGTTTCTGGGTGGTTGGTTCTCTGTCCCTGTATCAAATGTTTTGTCACATGCGCCGAATACAACAGATGTAGACCTTACAGTGAAATGCTTACTTACAAGCCCTTAACCAACAATGCAGTTTTAAGAAAATACCAGCCCCAATTTTTTTTAAACGACATCGTCTGGTATTGAGGTCCTGGATGGCAGGAAACTTGGCCCTGGTGATGTACTGGGCTGTACGCACTAAACTTGCTGTCGGAAGCTGAGCAGTTGCCATACCAGGCAGGGATGCAACCATGCTCTTGATGTTGGTTCTACAGCTGCTTCTGAGGATCAATGCCAAATCTTTTCAGTCTCCTGAGGGAATAGGTTTTGTCGTGCACTCTTCACGACTATCTTGGTGTGTTTGGACCATGTTAGTTTGTTGCTGTTGGGGAGGCAGGTAGCCTAGTGGCTAGAGCGTTGGCCTAGTAACCGAAAGGTTGCAAGATCGAATCCCAGAGTTGACACGGTAAAAATCTGTCGTTCTGCCCCTGAACAAGGCAGCTAACCCATTGTTCCTATGCCATCATTGAAAATAAGAATTTGTTCTTAACTGACTTGCCTAGTTAAATAAAGGTTTAAAAAAATGTGCGGACCCCAAGGAACTTCAAGTTCTCAACTACAGCCCTGTCAATGGCGTGCTCGGTCCTTTTCCTGTAGTCCACAATCATCTCCTTTGTCTTGATCACATTGAGGGAGAGGTGCAAGGACAACAACCACACGGTAAGTTCTCTGACCTCCTCCCTATAGGCTGTCTGATCGTTGTCGGGGCTCAGGCCTACCACTGTTGTCATCAGCAAACGTAATGATGGTGTTGGAGTCGTGCCTGGCTGGGCAGTCATGAGTGAACAGGGAGTACAAGGAGGGGACTGAGCACACACCCCTGAGGGGCCCCTGTTTTGAGGATCCGCGTGGTTGATGTGTTACCTACCCTTACCTCCTGGGGGCGTTCTGTCAGGAAGTCTAGGATCCAGTTGCAAAGGGAGGTGTTTAGTCCCTGGGTCCTTAGCTTAGTGATGAGCTTTGAGGGCACTTTGGTGTTGAACACTGAGCTGTAGTTAATGAACAGCATTCTCACATAAGTGTTGCTTTTGCCCAGGTGGGAAAGGGCAGTGTGGGGTGCAATAGACGTTGTATCATCTGTGTATGTTGGTGCGGTATGCAAATTGGGGTGGGTCTAGGGTTTCTGGGATAATGGTGTTGCTGCATTTCATGGCTACAGATGTGAGTGCTATGTGTTGGTAGGCAGGTTACCTTTGCTTCCTTGGGTACAGGGACTATGGTGGTCTATTTGAAATATGCAGATATTACAGACTCAGTCAGGGACAGGTTGAAAATGTCAGTGGAGACGCTTGCCAGTTGGTCAGTGCATGCTCGGAGTACACGTCCTAGTAATCCGTCTGGCTCTGCAGCCTTGTTAATGTTGACCTGTTTGAAGGTCTTACTCACATCGGCTGCAGAGAGCGTGATCAGTCATCCGGAAAAGCTGATGCTCTCATGAATTACCTCAACGCGAGCATATACAGTTGAAGTTGGAAGTTTACATACACTTTAGCCAAATGGATTTTCACAATTCCTGGCGACATTTAATCCTAGTAAAAATTCCTGTCTTAGGTCAGTTAGGATCACCACTTTATTTTAAGAATGTGAAATGTCAGAATAATAGTAGAGAATTATTTATTTCAGCTTTTATTTCTTTCATCACATTCCCAGTGGGTCAGAAGTTTACATACACTCAATTAGTATTTGGTAGCATTGCCTTTACATTGTTTAACTTGGGTCAAACGTTTCAGGTGGCCTTCCACAAGCTTCCCACAATAAGTTGGGTGAATTTTGGCCCATTCCTGACAGAGCTGGTGTAAACTGAGTCAGGTTTGTAGGCCTCCATGCTCGCACACGCTTTTTCAGTTCTGCCCACAGATTTTCTATGGGATTGATGCCAGGGCTTAGTGATGGCCACTCCAATACCTTGACTTTGTTGACCTTAAGCCATTTTGCCACAACTTTGGAAGTATGCTTGGGGTCATTGTCCATTTGGAAGACCCACGCTTAAACTTCCTGACTGTCTTGAGATGTTGCTTCAATATAGCCACATAATTGACCTTCCTCATGAAGCTATCTATTATGTGAAGTGCACCAGTCCCTCCTGCAGCAAAGCACCCCCACATGATGCTGCCACCCCCGTGCTTCACAGTTGGGATGGTGTTCCTAGGCTTGCAAGCCTCCCCTTTTTCCTCCAAACATAGCGATAGTCATTATGGCCAAACGGCTCTATTTTTGTTTCATCAGACCAGAGGACATTTCTCCAAAAAGTACAATCTTTGTCCCCATGTGCAGTTGCAAACCGTAGTCTGGCTTTTTTATGGTGGTTTTGGAGCAGTGGCTTCTTCCTTGCTGAGCGGCCTTTCAGGTTATGTCGATATAGGACTTGCTTTACTGTGGATATAGATACTTTTGTACCTGTTTCCTCCAGCATCTTCACAAGGTCCTTGCTGTTGTTCTGGGATTGATTTGCACTTTTCGCACCAAAATACGCTCATCTCTAGGAGACAGAACGCGTCTCCTTCCTGAGTTGTATGACGGCTGCATAGTCCCATGGTGTTTATAATTGCGTACTATTGTTTGTACAGATGAACGTGGTACTTTCATGTGTTTGGAAATTGCTCCTAAGGATGAACCAGACTTGTGGAGGTCTACAATTTTGTTTTTGAGGTCTTGGCTGATTTCTTTTGATCCCCCCCTCCCCCCATGATGCCAAGCAGAGAGGCACTGAGTTTGAAGGTAGGCCTTGAAATACAGCCACAGGTACACCTCCATTTGACTCAAATGATGTCAATTAGCCTATCAGAAGGTTCTAGAGCCATGACTTCCTGATGATTCGGTCTTAGTCCTGTATTAACGCTTTGCCTGTTTGATGGTTCGTTGGAGGGCATAGTATGATTTCTTATAAGCTTCTGGGTTAGAGTCCCGCTCCTTGAAAGCGGCAGCTCTACTCTTTTGCTCAGTGCGAATGTTGCCTGTAATCCATGGTGTCACGCCCTGGTCAAAGTATTTTGTGTTTATCTTTATTATTTGTTCAGGCCAGGGTGTGACATGGGGTTATTGTATTGTCCTATTGGGGTTTTTGTAGGCATTGGGATTTGTGGTTGATTAGGGGTGTGTCTTGTATAGGCTTGGCTGCCTGAGGCAGGGCGACCGAGAGCATTCAACCAGGTAAGGTTGGACGGGCTCGGTGCTCAAGAGCTCCAGTGCGCCTGCACGGCCCGGTCTATCCGTCACCACCTCCACGCACCAGTCCTCCGGTGGCAGCCCCCCGCACCAGGCTGTCTCTCCGGCCCATCCTAACGGGGGCTCCCTCCTCTCCAGCGCTGCCAGAGCCTTTCTCCTCTACAGCGCTGCTGGAGTCTCCAGCCTGTTCAGCGCAGCCAGAGCCTTTCTCCTCTGTAGCGCTGCTGGAGTCTCCCGCCTGTTCAGCGCAGCCAGAGCCTCTCTCCTCTCCTGCGCTGCCGGAGTCTCCCGCCTGTTCAGCGCAGACAGAGCTGCCAGCCTGCATGGAGCAGCTAGAGCTGCCAGCCTGCATGGGGAAGCCAGAGCTGCCAGCCTGCATGGAGCAGCCAGAGCTGTCAGTCTGCATGGAGCAGCTGGAGCCTCCAGCCTGCATGGAGAAGACAGAGCTGCCAGCCTGCATGGAGCAGCCAGAGCTGTCAGTCTGCATGAAGCAGCCCGAGCTGTCAGTCTGCAAGGAGCTGTCAGTCTGCAAGGAGCTGTCAGTCTGCACGGAGCTGTCAGTCTGCAAGGAGCTGTCAGTCTGCAAGGAGCTGTCAGTCTGTAAGGAGCTGCCAGTCTGCAAGGAGCTGCCAGTCAGCACGGAGCTGCCAGAGCTGTCAGTCTGTAAGAAGCCGCCAGAGCTGTCAGCCTATATGGAGCAGCCAGTGCCGCCAGTCTGCCCAGCGTCGCCAGTCTGCCCAGCGCCGCCAGTCTGCCCAGCATCGCCAGTCTGCCCAGCACCGCCAGTCTGCCCAGCGTCGTCAGTCTGCCCAGCGCCGCCAGTCTGCCCAGCGCCGCCAGTCTGCCCAGCGCCGCCAGATCTGCCAGTCGACCAGACTCTTCCAGATCTGCCAGTCGACCAGACTCTTCCAGATCTGCCAGTCGACCAGACTCTTCCAGATCTGCCAGTCGACCAGACTCTTCCAGATCTGCCAGTCGACCAGACTCTTCCAGATCTGCCAGTCAACCAGACTCTTCCAGATCTGCCAGTCAACCAGATTCTTCCAGATCTGCCAGTCAACCAGACTCTTCCAGATCTGCCAGTCAACCAGATTCTTCCAGATCTGCCAGTCAACCAGACTCTTCCAGATCTGCCAGTCAACCAGACTCTTCCAGATCTGCCAGTCAACCAGACTCTTCCAGATCTGCCAGTCAACCAGACTCTTCCAGATCTGCCAGTCAACTAGACTCTTCCAGATCTGCCAGACTCTTCCAGAACTGCCAGTCAGCCAGACTCTTCCAGATCTGCCAGTCGGCCAGGATCCGCCAGTCGGCCAGGATCTGCCAACCAGCCAGGTTCTGGTAGATCTACCTACCTGAATGAGCTTCCTCTCACTCCTGAGCTTCCTCTCACTCCTGAGCTTCCTCTCACTCCTGAGCTTCCTCTCACTCCTGAGCTTTCTCTCACTCCTGAGCTTTCTCTCACTCCTGAGCTTTCTCTCACTCCCGAGCTTCCCCTCAGTCCTGAGCTGTCCTTCAGTCCCGATCTGCTCCTCAGTCCAGTGGGTTTCTGGGTGAGGACTACTAGGCCATGGTCGGCGGCGAGGGTGGACTATCCAGGGACGAAGGGAGAGGGGATTAAGACGTTGACTGAGTGGGGTCCTCGTCCCGCGCCGGAGCCGCCACCATGGACAGACACCCACCCGGACCCTCCCTATTGTTTTGAGGTGCGTTCGGGAGTCCGCACCTTACGAGGGGGGGGTTCTGTCACGCCCTGGTCAAAGTATTTTGTGTTTATCTTTATTATTTGTTCAGGCCAGGGTGTGACATGGGGTTATTGTATTGTCCTATTGGGGTTTTTGTAGGCATTGGGATTTGTGGTTGATTAGGGGTGTGTCTTGTATAGGCTTGGCTGCCTGAGGCGATTCTCAATCTGAGTCAGGTGATTCTCGTTGTCTCAGATTGGGAACCGTATTTAGGTAGCCTGAGTTTCACTTTGTATTTTGTGGGTGATTGTCCTTAGTGTCCTATGTGTACTCTCTGTTAGTTTGCACCAGATAGGCTGTTTCGGTTTAGTTTATTGTTTTTTGTAAGTTCGTGTTTCTTTGTTGTATTAAACATGGATCGCAATCGACACGCTGCAGTTTGGTCCGACTCTCCTTCATCACCACTAGAAAACCGTAACACGTGGCTTCTGGTTGGGTTATGTACGTACAGTCACTGAGGGGATGAAGTCCTCGATGCACTTATTGATAAAGCTAGTGACTGATGTGGTGTATTCCTCAATGCCATCGGAAGAATCCCGGAACATATTCCAGTATGTGCTAGCAAAGCAGTCCTGTAGTTTAGCATCTGCTTCATCTGACAACTGGTGCTTCCTGCTTTACCTTTTGTTTGTAGGAATCAGATTTACCAAATGGAGAGACAAATTGTACACGTCTCTGTGTGGAGTAAAGGTGATCTATATATTTTTTTGCCCTCTGGTTGGACATTTAACATGCTAATAGAAATGAAGTAAATCTGATTTAAGTTTCCCTGCATTAAAGTCCCCGGCCACTAAGAGCTCCGCCTCTTGTGTATAGTCAGTAAAAAACTCTGGATGAGCTTTTTCTTGTTTGCGTACGGCGGTATACAGCTCATTGAGTGCGATTTTAGTGCTAGCTGTATGTTCTTAATGTCGTCATTCAGCCACGACTCTGTGAAACATAAGATATTACAGTTAATATATGTGCTTTTCAGTCCCATTTATTTTCAAGCGATTGAAAGTTAGCTAGCGGGACGGAAGCCAAGGGAAGAATAGCCACTCATTGCCTGATCCTCGCAAGGCACCTTGATCTTTTTCCACAATCTCCGTTTCCTTCTCCAGTGAATCACAGGGGATCTGTGCCTGGTTGAGTGTCTGTAGAAGTATATCCCTCCTGTCCAACTCGTTGAAGAACTCTTCATCCAGTTTGAGGTGAGCAATCGCAGTTTTGATGTCCAGAAGCTCTTTTCGGTCATAAGATGGTAGGAGTCACATTATGTACAAAACAAGTTATGAACAACGCAAAAACAAACAAAAAATAGCATGGTTGGTTAAGAGCCGGTAAGATGGCAGCCACCCCCTCCAGCTCCATCAATGTGTATTTTATATCTGAGGAATCCTCCTAGTACTTGTCCCTGACTCGTTATAGCTGCAGATCAGTGGCGGTAAGGGCCGTTTGTGATGGAGGACATTTATTCATTTTTTTCGTATCAGCATGGCCTTATTTCTATTACAGCATGTTGGATGACTGTCATTCATATTCCATTAACCCAGTTCAATGTAACATCGATAGGTTTAGGTTACTACATGATACTCACATTTCCCCTATACCAATCATGAGGTTGCTACAACCTGGCCTTCAAATTAAAGTCTAGAACATAGGTGTGCGCAGGTCGAGAGAAATCTGAGATGACAATGACACATGGACATACAGTGAAACATTCAATACCGCCTTGCACACTCTTGTCTGCGTCTAGCTTAACTAGGGTGTAATCATTATTCCAACAGTGGCAAACGGGAGTTTCTATTGGACAAATTTTGAGTATTTTTATCCGTGTTTCATTTGCTTCTGTTTTAGAAACGTTTTTCAACATTTGGTGGAATGAATACACCCTTGATCACGCATAAACAGTCACTTTCATAGCAGCCACATTGTATTCATTCTAGCCTCTACGCACTCTCCTCCTCTCACTTTTCCCTTTTGTTTGTGGACTTCAATGAACACATCAGCTGTATGTGACCAGGTGGAAAAAACCTTTCCAAGCCAAACTACTGATTTGCGTTGTTTGTTTCTATGTTTTGTTTGGTCAGGGTGTGATATGAGTGGGCATTCTATGTTGTATGTCTAGTTTGTCTATTTCTATGTGTTTTGGCCTGATATGGTTCTCAATCAGTGGCAAGTGTTTGTCGTTGTCTCTGAACGACAGATTTGTACCTTGTCAGCTCGGGGGTTTGAACTCCAACGCTCTAACCACTAGGCTACCTGCCACCCCAAATGAGTTAATGGGGAGATTGGAGGAGAGAGTTATGAGGGAGGTGCTGTGTTGGTGCTTGAGGCACGACATCCATCCGACGGAGCGTGTCGGGGATTTGATGTCACCTGGGTCAGCCCTCCATACTCGTCCTGAGGTGCGTGCTAGCCGTCTGGTGAAGACTGTGCCAGCCCCATGCATCAGGCCTCCTTTGTGCCTCCCTAGCCCTGCACGTCCTGTGCCAGCTCGGCATTACAGTTCTCCGAGCCGTGCTTACCGTGGCAGGCGTTTTACTGGTCAGGCACCGTGTTATGCGGTGGAGCGCACGTTGTCCCCAGTACGCGTGCTTAGCCCGGTGCGCTACATCCCAGCTCCCCGCATCTGCCGGGCTAGGGTGAGGATCCAGCCAGGGCGGATGGTGCCAGGCCTGCTCTCAAGATCTCCAGTGTGCCTTCTCGGTCCGGTCTATCCGGTGCCATCTCGAAGCACCAGCCCTCCGGTAGCTGCCCCCCGCACCAGGCTTCCTGTACGTCTCCAAAGCCCAGTGCTCCCTTTCTCCTCCCCGCACTCGCCCTGAGGTGCATGTCCATCGGCCCAGTACCACCAGTGCCGGCACCACGCACCAGGCCTACAGTGCGCCTCATCTGTCCAGAGTCTCCCATCTGTCCTGAGCCGCCAGAGTCTCCCGTCTGTCCTGAGCCGCCAGAGTCTCCCGTCTGTCCTGAGCCGCCAGAGTCTCCCGTCTGTCCTGAGCCGCCAGTCAACCAGGAGCTGCCAGAGCCGTCAGTCAGCCAGGACCTGCCAGAGCCGCCAATCAGCCAGGAGCCGCCAGTCAGCCAAGAGCCGCCAGAGCCGTCAGCCAGCCAGGAGCCGCCAGAGCCGTCAGCCAGCCAGGAGCCACCAGTGCCGTCAATCGGTCCGGAGCTGCCCTTTAGTCCGGAGCTGCCCCTCAGTCCAGAACTGCCCCTTAGTCCGGAGCTGCCCCTCAGTCCAGAGGCGCTCCTCAGTCCAGTGGGGCCTTTAATTAGGGTCTTAGGCCCAAGGTCGGAGGCGAGGGTCGTCTCTCTAAAGAGGCCCTTGAAGAGGGCAATGACTATGGTGGAGCGTGCCAGAGCCGCCACCGCGGCCAGATGCCCACCCAGACCCTCCCCTATAGGTTTAGATTTTGCGGCTGGAGTCCGCACCTTAGGGGGGGGGGGGGGGGGGGGTACTGTCACACTCTGACCATGATTTGCATTGTTTGTCTCAATGTTTTGTTTGGTCAGGGTGTGAAATGAGTGGGCATTCTATGTTGTATGTCTAGTTTGTCTGTTTCTATGTGTTTTGGCCTGATATGGTTCTCAATCAGTGGCAGGTGTTTGACGTTGTCTCTGATTGGGAACCATATTTAGGTAGCCTGTTTTGGATTGTGGTTGGTGGGTTATTGTCAACATGTTATGTTGCATGTTAGCACAGTGTTTCTATAGCAGTCACGTTCGTCTTGTTAGTTTGTTTGTTTTGTTGAGTGTACTTTGTGTTTTTTCGTCAATCATTAAAGTATGCATTCACACAACCCTGCGCTTTGGTCTCCTCACTACGACGATCGTGACACCACTATACACAGCCTACGTTGTCTCCATATTAGCTAAAGTAACGTCTTTGTCAACATAGATAATATAATTAACGCGTTAGTAAACCCTCTACAATCTTGCAGTAACATTAGTATATAGTCAGTAAGCAGTACACCGGCGGGACCCGGGGCAATAGATTAATAAAACCAAAAGCTTACCTTGACTTGGAGTTCCAGTGTTGTTGGATAGTCATAGCCAGCTAACTAACATAGCATCCCTCGGTTTGAGCCGGGTGTTTGAGTAACTAAACTAGCCAGATGCATTTGTTAGCTAATTAAGTGAGAGAGAGAAATTGACTTGCTTCGCCTTCATGTAAAAAAATGTTTTTGTTCAAAACTGTTCAACTATTGTCTTTCTCTTTGAGTCAGCTACTCACATTTTATGCACTGCAGTTCTAGTTAGCTGTACCTTATGCTTTCAGTACTAGATTCATTCTCTGATCCTTTGATTGGGTGGACATGTCAGTTCATGCTGCAAGAGCTCTGATAGGTTGGAAGATGTCCTCCAGAAGTTATAATTACAGTGCAAGTCTATGGAAGGGGGTGAGAACCATGAGCCTCCTAGGTTGTGTAATGAAGTCAATGTAGCCAGAGAAGGACGGCAACTAGCTGTCCTCCGGACACACCATGGTGTTACCCTATAGAGGTGCTGTTGAGGCTACTATAGACCTTCATTGTAAAAGTGTTTCTATCAATTATTTGGTGAGGTGAATATATATATTATGTATATATATATTATATATAAAAAATGATGACTTTATCCATGTTTTACAATTTCAATAATTACAAATAAATAATTGAAATTCACTGAGGAGGATGGTCCTACTCTGAAGAGCCTCCACTGCTGCAGAATAGTCTAGGGTTTGCCTTGTCTATGTCCCTTTCTCATTTGGGAAAAAAAATCCATTCTCCTCCGTAGCACCAGAAACCGATGAGTTGTCGAGGCGATGTCAGTTTTGTTAGTGTCCTCCCCTCTTACCACGTTCCATCAGGATAGTCGAGTGTGTCCTTCACGGAGGAGTTTTGATATCTGCCACACCACCTTTGAATCAGCTGTTTTAAAGAAAATCAGGCACAAGTTTAAAAGGAATAAGTAGCATGTTTTTATCTATAAAATGTCTTGAACAACTAACTTCATTTGTTTTTGACTTTAGACAGTTATTTTTGGGATCCTACCCCTGTAAAAGCAATTTGCCTGACGACGTGAGTGGAGGAGTCCATTTTTGTCCACATTCCGTCTCCTCGCCACCTCTCCTCGTTTTTTTTTTAAAGCGAGAGCGGATGCAGGAGTTGCACAGATCCAACGTTGAAAAATCTTGACCATGTCCTCTCGTTGCTTGTTACTGTAGCTGCAGATGGTTGTCTGGAGAATGTCCCAGACACAGCAGAGTTCAGCAGAGAGTTCCAGAACCATCAGCACTTGTTCGACCCAGAACATGACTACCCTGCTCTGGCCAAGTGGGTGAGTGACTAGGGCAACTTGGTCAAATTGCCTTCAGAGTGTACAGGCAACTTCACCCTCCTCCACTAGGCTCGAGTGGTTACAACAAAGCGGTGCCCCCTGTACCATTGAATAAGTCCATCTCCTTACCCTCTTTTAGGAAATGTTTTTCCGCTTGTATTAACTGACACCACACCCCATCTGTGGACACTAGACAAGTCAACCACGGAAGCGTCTCTGTTCCCTGAAAAGGCTCAATTTATGTGTTTATGATTACAGAAAATAAAATCATGTGCTGTAAAACAATAGAAACATTCTTTGTCACTAACAATACTTTGTCATTTCAGAACAAGGAACTGTTGTACCAGAAACTGAAGGGAGGACCCAAAAGAAGACAAAGGGTTATAACTGCTTTTCCTCAGCTTTTTGTATAAATTGTATCTGTGAAACCACATCAACCCCATTGAGTTGTTATGCCCTGAAGGGGATAATGCCCTTTTAAACTCACATTTCTGGATTAAGTTGCATGTTGACCGACCAATGTCAATTTTGAATCCAGACGACATTCTTTCATTTCTCCGTCGATGATCACAAACGCCTCTGGAACACCTATAGCTTTTACCTATCTACCGACACCTTTTTCAAGAATGATTTTACATCCCAGCACCAACAACAACGCAATGTCACATTTGCTCCCTTTTCATTCCAGAGTGTCAATAACCCCTATCTGATGGGTCAGAAGCTGGACAACGTTGTAGCCAAGAAGTCTGTTCCCCACTACCCAGAAGAGGAGGACTATAGAACATCCACCTGAACCCCACCCCGCGTTGTTCTAACGTTACTAACCCCACCATGTCACATCACTAAAACTAAAGTATATTCCAAATGACATCACAAAAGTATTGGGAGTGTTCTCTAAATATTACTTTAATCACCATTACATTTAGTTGAACTACGTAGCCTACTAACAACGTTACATGCAGTAATAGCGGTATATTGATATGTACAACTTGTGTAAAAAAAAAACATTTAAAAAAGGTATTATACTCTGCTATTTTCAGTTCTCAATCAATCATTGATCTATCAAAAGTATTGATACTCAGTTTATTTGTGTGCCTGTGATGTATGATTCACCCTGTGAAGCTGAATTTTCTGTTTTTATCAAACAAATATGCTGTTGATGTTTTGATCTGGTTTTGCTTCTTCTTTGTGTGGCTCAAGCCTTAACTAAGTCTCTTGCTGTTTTCTTTCTGATCATTTTCTGTTCATTTAAAATAAATGATTTACTCTGCAAGTTTCCCAGGTTTGAGCCATTTTTCCGTAGGATCTATGGGAGGATGACGGGCGTTGGAGGGGGCGGGTACCATCCCTCTACTGTACTTAAATCTGAGACAGTACAGCTAGACAGCAGTTTGTTTTGCCTCTTCCAAGAAGAGATCATACAGGGATAATTCCATTTAAGCAATATCTTAATCCCGCAGGGAATCTCTCTGTCGTGTCGTTTGTGTAGGACACAGGTGAGCCAATCTAGCTATTTATCGTTTTCGCTCTACCTATTACGATGTTGAAATTATTCTATTAGTCTTAACTGTACGCTATAACCACTTGGAAATGTATTTGGTTTGACATTACTGCATAAACCTTGCTAAAAGTTATGCGTAATTTGTTCTGTTGATTTCCATGACGGCTTTAGTTGTAATTATTTAATATTCCATAGATCAGGATGAAGACGTCAGTCTTTGCCTCGGCCATGGTGTTGGGACTACTCTTCTGTTCGCAAAGGAGCGCAGGGGTAGGTGGCTACCAGGGTTCCTTTCAGCACCCATACAAATACAACTCCAGTCCCAACCAGTCTGAGCGCTCACCGCAGCAGCCACCACAGAACGGATTTGTCTCCCGCCAAATGGGGCCAGTAACTGCCAACGACGAGGTTCTAGAATCCAGCCAAGAAGCCTTACACGTCACGGAGCGCCGGTACCTCAAACTGGACTGGTGCAAAACGCAGCCGCTGAAACAGACAATCCACGAGGAAGGATGCCTCAGCCGCACTATAATCAATCGTTTCTGTTACGGGCAGTGTAACTCATTCTACATCCCCCGACACATCTACGAAGATGACGGGGCTTTCCAATCGTGTTCCACCTGTAAACCGAAAACATTCACAACTGTCACCTATACCCTCATATGTCCCGGGCAGTCACCCAGCTCCCGAAAGAAACGCGTCCAGCGCGTAAAGACGTGCCGCTGCGCTTCCATAGACCTGGATTAGGCCTAGTTAAAACCATAGGTGGACACAGTCTCTGTTGGTTTGCTTTCCACGGGAAGAATTAAAAGGTACCGACCAATGCATACAATTAAATGTGCTTCCATTGCAAAAACCGAATATGCATGAGGGAGAGACTATCCAATCTTAATCTGAAAAGGGGAGATCAAAAGACAACGAAACCAAGGGATGGAACTGTTCAAAACCATTCCAAAACCCTAAACTGGTAGCTATGCCAACCCCAACAGACTCCCCAGTGTAATGTATGGGACTATAATGACTGGTTTGGCATAATTGACTGGTTTGGCACATTGTAAATGGCTTTGCGCCTAATACAAATAACAGTATCACTGTGGATACCAAAAGGTTTGCGCCTAATACAAATAACAGTATCACTGTGGATACCAAAAGGTTTGCGCCTAATACAAATAACAGTATCACTGTGGATACCAAAAGGTTTGCGCCTAATACAAATAACAGTATCACTGTGGATACCAAAAGGTTTGCGCCTAATACAAATAACAGTATCACTGTGGATACCAAAAGGTTTGCGCCTAATACAAATAACAGTATCACTGTGGATACCAAAAGGTTTGCGCCTAATACAAATAACAGTATCACTGTGGATACCAAAAGGTTTGCGCCTAATACAAATAACAGTATCACTGTGGATACCAAAAGGTTTGCGCCTAATACAAATAACAGTATCACTGTGGATACCAAAAGGTTTGCGCCTAATACAAATAACAGTATCACTGTGGATACCAAAAGGTTTGCGCCTAATACAAATAACAGTATCACTGTGGATACCAAAAGGTTTGCGCATGTTTGCCATTTAAAATAAGGCGAAAAAGCCACAGTGTAAGAATTTGACAGACTATTTTTGTAAACCGTTGAGAGCATATATTGTTTCCACTGTGTGGAATATGAGTTGGTGGATGCGTTCACTTCCAGAGCGCTAGACGAGTGTGGTGTTCATGAATATTGGCTTTTCTTTTCAAACTTTGCCCCTGTTAGACGTCACTTAAATGTACTTGTTATTGTATTAATCATGTATATAAAGTGGTTGCTGAATAAACTCATGATTGTACACCTTATTGAACTAGTTTGTGTTGTTGGGGTTGTAACAACAGACTGATTGCAAGATAAAGTACATCAATTCTCTCTCTCTATATATATTAATATGATTGACAGTGGAAATGTAAGATTATAAACTTAAATGTATTATAAAACAAACAAAACTTCTGATATTTAATATCAGAAAACAGACAACTGAATATCAAATCTATATTTCATAGAAAGTTTACCATACAATCTAGATACATTGTTTTATTAATTTGTCCAGTTATTATATCAGCTATTAGCCTTTTTTTAATAAATGCTTTATTTAACAGGGCAGTGCTAGGATGAGGTGCAGAATTTAAAAAAATCCAAATTAACATAAATATTTATCATCCTATTGCCAGTATCCCGTTGGTCAGTGAATGCATCTGCAACTTTGTGACCTCTGAACCCATTGTAAAAGGGGTTTCCTCTAGTGTCCAGCGAGGGCAGGGTCAATGGGCATCCAGGACAGTACAGTGTTCCAGGCTTAGTCCATAACAGGGTGGGCAGGATCAGAGACTAGTATGATCCTGATCACCCCCCTGGCTAAGGGGTGGTGACGGGAGGTCGGAGGAGTCCCCAGTCCTGTGTGGGTGGCTAAGGGGCAGTGTCGGGAGAAGGTGGGAGGAGTCCCAAGTCCTGTGTGGGTGGCTAAGGGGCGGTGACGGGAGAAGGTGGGAGGAGTCCCCAGTCCTGTGTGGGTGGCTAAGGGGCGGTGACGGGAGAAGGTGGGAGGAGTCCCCAGTCCTGTGTGGGTGGCTAAGGGGCGGTGACGTGAGAAGGTGGGAGGAGTCCCCAGTCCTGTGTGGGTGGCTAAGGGGCGGTGACGGGAGAAGGTGGGAGGAGTCCCCAGTCCTGTGTGGGTGGCTAAGGGGCGGTGACGGGAGAAGGTGGGAGGAGTCCCCAGTCCTGTGTGGGTGGCTAAGGGGCGGTGACGTGAGAAGGTGGGAGGAGTCCCCAGTCCTGTGTGGGTGGCTAAGGGGCGGTGACGGGAGAAGGTGGGAGGAGTCCCCAGTCCTGTGTGGGTGGCTAAGGGGCGGTGTCGGGAGAAGGTGGGAGGAGTCCCAAGTCCTGTGTGTGTGGCTAAGGGGCGGTGACGGGAGAAGGTGGGAGGAGTCCCCAGTCCTGTGTGGGTGGCTAAGGGGCGGTGACGGGAGAAGGTGGGAGGAGTCCCCAGTCCTGTGTGGGTGGCTAAGGGGCGGTGACGGGAGAAGGTGGGAGGAGTCCCCAGTCCTGTGTGGGTGGCTAAGGGGCGGTGACGTGAGAAGGTGGGAGGAGTCCCCAGTCCTGTGTGGGTGGCTAAGGGGCGGTGACGGGAGAAGGTGGGAGGAGTCCCCAGTCCTGTGTGGGTGGCTAAGGGGCGGTGACGGGAGAAGGTGGGAGGAGTCCCCAGTCCTGTGTGGGTGGCTAAGGGGCGGTGACGGGAGAAGGTGGGAGGAGTCCCCAGTCCTGTGTGGGTGGCTAAGGGGCGGTGACGGGAGAAGGTGGGAGGAGTCCCCAGTCCTGTGTGGGTGGCTAAGGGGCGGTGACGGGAGAAGGTGGGAGGAGTCCCCAGTCCTGTCACACATCAAACCATCACTCTTCTCATTAATGTCTTCTCTTCTCTGTCCTGTTCTTCTCTGTTCTGTCTCTCAGCTTGTGGCCACCATGTTTGCTTCTTTCTGGCGCAGTCTCTCTTTCTGTCAGGGCAGGGAAAAGGGGTTATTGTTTTTCATTAGGGACAGTAAGCAAATTGTCTCCACATACTGTACCGTACTGGCTTTTAAGTAAGCCTTGTCCAACTAAGTCATTAAGTAAGCCTTGTCCAACTAAGTCATTAAGCCTTGTCCAATTAAGTTATTAAGTAAGCCTTGTCCAATTAAGTTATTAAGTAAGCCTTGTCCAACTAAGTCATTAAGTAAGCCTTGTCCAACTAAGTCATTAAGTAAGCCTTGTCCAATTAAGTCATTAAGTAAGCCTTGTCCAACTAAGTCATTAAGTAAGCCTTGTCCAACTAAGTCATTAAGTAAGCCTTGTCCAATTAAGTCATTAAGTAAGCCTTGTCCAACTAAGTCATTAAGTAAGCATTGTCCAACTAAGTCATTAAGTAAGCCTTGTCCAACTAAGTCATTAAGTAAGCCTTGTCCAACTAAGTCATTAAGTAAGCCTCGTCCAATTAAGTCATTAAGTAAGCCTTGTCCAACTAAGTCATTAAGTAAGCCTTGTCCAACTAAGTCATTAAGTAAGCCTTGTCCAACTAAGTCATTAAGTAAGCCTTGTCCAACTAAGTCATTAAGTAAGCCTTGTCCAATTAAGTCATTAAGTAAGCCTTGTCCAACTAAGTCATTAAGTAAGCATTGTCCAACTAAGTCATTAAGTAAGCCTTGTCCAACTAAGTCATTAAGTAAGCCTTGTCCAACTAAGTCATTAAGTAAGCCTCGTCCAATTAAGTCATTAAATAAGCCTTGTCCAACTAAGTCATTAAGTAAGCCTTGTCCAACTAAGTCATTAAGTAAGCCTTGTCCAACTAAGTCATTAAGCCTTGTCCAACTAAGTCATCAAGTAAGCCTTGTCCAACTAAGTCATTAAGCCTTGTCCAACTAAGTCATTAAGCCATGTCCAATTAAGTTATTAAGTAAGCCTTGTCCAATTAAGTAATTAAGTAAGCCTTGTCCAATTAAGTTATTAAGTAAGCCTTGTCCAATTAAGTCATTAAGTAAGCCTTGTCCAAATAAGTCATTAAGTAAGCCTTGTCCAACTAAGTCATTAAGTAAGCATTGTCCAACTAAGTCATTAAGTAAGCCCTGTCCAACTAAGTCATTAAGTAAGCCTTGTCCAACTAAGTCATTAAGTAAGCCTCGTCCAATTAAGTCATTAAGTAAGCCTTGTCCAACTAAGTCATTACGTAAGCCTTGTCCAACTAAGTCATTAAGTAAGCCTTGCCCAACTAAGTCATTAAGCCTTGTCCAACTAAGTCATTAAGTAAGCCTTGTCCAACTAAGTCATTAAGCCTTGTCCAACTAAGTCATTAAGCCTTGTCCAACTAAGTTATTAAGTAAGCCTTGTCCAATTAAGTTATTAAGTAAGCCTTGTCCAATTAAGTTATTAAGTAAGCCTTGTCCAATTAAGTCATTAAGTAAGCCTTGTCCAAATAAGTCATTAAGTAAGCATTGTCCAACTAAGTCATTAAGTAAGCCTTGTCCAACTAAGTCATTAAGTAAGCCTTGTCCAACTAAGTCATTAAGTAAGCTTTGTCCAACTAAGTCATTAAGTAAGCCTTGTCCAACTAAGTCATTAAGTAAGCCTCGTCCAATTAAGTCATTAAGTAAGCCTTGTCCAACTAAGTCATTACGTAAGCCTTGTCCAACTAAGTAATTAAGTAAGCCTTGTCCAACTAAGTCATTAAGCCTTGTCCAACTAAGTCATTAAGTAAGCCTTGTCCAACTAAGTCATTAAGCCTTGTCCGATTAAGTTATTAAGTAAGCCTTGTCCAATTAAGTTATTAAGTAAGGCTTGTCCAATTAAGTTATTAAGTAAGCCTTGTCCAATTAAGTCATTAAGTAAGCCTTGTCTAACTAAGTCATTAAGTAAGCCTTGTCCGAGCCAGAACAGCCCATAGGGGGAGGAGAATTTCACTCTTTTGAGGCCCAGTGGAAGTTATTATGCATGGAACAGTAATTCAATTATTCAATCAAACCCAGGTTCCTGAGATAGATCAAAAGATATAATTGCACTGTTTTGCCTGAATCCCAAAATCTATCAAATGGATGATGGTTATAACTTAGCCCCAAAATCTGGTTAGCGTGAAAGATGATTGATCATGATCCTATCTATCGTACTGTGCAGTGCAATGGTGTTGCTTTAAACCCATAGAATTACATAACTGTAGTATATCACTCTGTACACTGAGTGTACAAAACATTAAGGACACCTGTTCAATCCACTTTGGTGAAGGTGAGGAGACAGGTTATAGATGTTTAAGCCTTGAGACAATTGAGACAAGGATTGTGTATGTGTGCCATTCAGAGGGTAAATGGGCAAGATTTAAGTGTCTTTGAACAGGGTATGGTAGTAGGTGCCAGGGGCATCGGTTTGTGTCAAGAGCTGCAACGCTGATGGGTTTTTCACACTCAACAGTTTCCTGTGTGTATCAAGAATGGTCCACCACCCAAAGGACATCCAGCCAACTTGACACAACTGTGGGAAGCATTGGAGTCAACATGGGCCAGCATCTCTGTGGAACGCTTTTGACACCTTGTAGAGTCCACGCCCTGACGAATTGAGGCTGTTCTGATGGCAAAAGGGGGTGCAACTCAAAATAGGAAGGTGTTCCTAATGTTTTGTCCACTCAGTGTATATCTCTATACTCTCACCAGACTGTTAGGGTGTACTTCATATCTTTATACCACAGCATTGTTGAACCGTCGTTTCTGATTGGCTTGAAGGGCATCTTTGAGTGTGCATTATTTCTCTTTATAAACTGGGTGGTTCGAGCCCTTATGCTGATTGGCTGACAGCCGTGGCGTATCAGACCATATATCACGGATATGACAAAACATTTGTTTTTACTGCTCTAATTACGTTGGTAACCAGTTTATAATAACAATAAGGCACCTCAGGGACTTGTGGTATATGGCCAATATACCACGACTAAGGGCTGTATCCAGGCACTCTGCATAGCGTCGTGTCTAAGAACAGCACTTAGCCATGGTATATTGGCCATAATGTTTATCTTGCCTATGCCGCTCTGTCATTGCTCATCCATATATTTATATGTATACATTCTTATTCCATTCCTTTACTTAGATTTGTGTGTATAAGGTAGTTGTTGTGGAATTGTTAGATATTGCTGCACTGTCTGAACTAGAAGCACAAGAATTTCGCTACACTCGCATTAACATCTGCTAACCATGAGTATGTGACAAATAAAATTTGATTTGATTTGATATTCCACACCACCTCATGCTTTAATGCTTAAGTAATGCACTGCAATAACCATGAAATTCATTCTAACATGTTTTCTGTTTGTGTTGAGTTGAGTGGTAATGTTTCCCTGAGACTCACCACACTGTGAAGGTTAATCAGATGTGATGAATAGTCGATAGTGGTGCTCAGAGCTCTATACTGTATGCAGGGGCGCAGCTTTCACGGGGGACGGGGGGGGGAACATGACGAGAGAGAGAGTGAGAGAGCGAGAGAGAGCGAGAGAGCGAGAGAGCGAGAGAGAACGAGAGAGCGAGAGAGCGAGAGAGAGCGAGAGAGAACGAGAGAGCGGGAGAGAGCGAGCGAGAGAGCGAGCGAGAGAGAGAGCGCGAGAGAGAGCGAGAGAGAGCGAGAGAGAGCGAACAAAAATTGCATTTTTGTTCCCCCCCAGTTGTATCATTGGAATGTGATACAAGACGAGGCAACAGTGTGCTTTAGGACCATGTGGACGCCTCAGAGAGGTTGGAGAGGCTGTTTGGATTATTTATCCAACCAGATAAAAAAAAAATCTATGTCCCTCCCACTTCTAAAACCAAAGTTGCACCTCCTGACTATATGTCTATTTTAAGTTTGAGTCGTGTTGTTCTCACCAGACTGTTAGGGATGATCTTCCTAGTTTCCACCTTCTTGTCTGCTGTAATCTTCTTCACCGACAGCTGAGCCTCTTTCAGTCTGGGAGAAAGATGGAAGGATGGGGAAAAGAGGTTCACATCAGTTTCATAGTGAGAGTGCTGACCTAGGATCAGCCCCCCCCCCCCTCCCAGGAGCAGGTTCACATCAGTTTCATAGTGAGAGTGCTGACCTAGGATCAACCCCCCCCCCCCCCCCAGGAGCAGGTTCACATCAGTTTCATAGTGAGAGTGCTGACCTAGGATCAGCCCCCCCCCCCCCAGGAGCAGGTTCACATCAGTTTCATAGTGAGAGTGCTGACCTAGGATCAGCCCCCCCCCCCCCCCAGGAGCAGGTTCACATCAGTTTCATAGTGAGAGTGCTGACCTAGGATCAGCCCCCCCCCCGCAGGAGCAGGTTCACATCAGTTTCATAGTGAGAGTGCTGACCTAGGATCAGCCCCCCCCCCCCCCCAGGAGCAGGTTCACATCAGTTTCATAGTGAGAGTGCTGACCTAGGATCAGCCCCCCCCCCCCCCCAAGGAGCAGGTTCACATCAGTTTCATAGTGAGAGCGCTGACCTAGAATCAGCCCCCCCCCCCCCCCCCCCAGGAGCAGGTTCACATCAGTTTCATAGTGAGAGTGCTGACCTAGGATCAGCCCCCCCCCCCCCCCAGGAGCAGGTTCACATCAGTTTCATAGTGAGAGTGCTGACCTAGGATCAGCCCCCCCCCCCCCCCCCCCCCCAAGGAGCAGGTTCACATCAGTTTCATAGTGAGAGTGCTGACCTAGAATCAGCCCCCCCCCCCTCCAGGAGCAGGTTCACATCAGTTTCATAGTGAGAGTGCTGACCTAGAATCAGCCCCCCCCCCCAGGAGCAGGTTCACATCAGTTTCATAGTGAGAGTGCTGACCTAGAATCAGCCCCCCCCCCCCCAGGAGCAGGTTCACATCAGTTTCATAGTGAGAGTGCTGCCCTAGGATCAGCCCCCCCCCCCCCCAAGGAGCAGGTTCACATCAGTTTCATAGTGAGAGTGCTGACCTAGGATCAGCCCCCCCCCCCCCAGGAGCAGGTTCACATCAGTTTCATAGTGAGAGTGCTGACCTAGGATCAGCCCCCCCCCCCCCCCCAGGAGCAGGTTCACATCAGTTTCATAGTGAGAGTGCTGACCTAGGATCAGCCCCCCCCCCCCCCCCCAAGGAGCAGGTTCACATCAGTTTCATAGTGAGAGTGCTGACCTAGAATCAGCCCCCCCCCCCTCCAGGAGCAGGTTCACATCAGTTTCATAGTGAGAGTGCTGACCTAGAATCAGCCCCCCCCCCCCAGGAGCAGGTTCACATCAGTTTCATAGTGAGAGTGCTGACCTAGAATCAGCCCCCCCCCCCCCAGGAGCAGGTTCACATCAGTTTCATAGTGAGAGTGCTGCCCTAGGATCAGCCCCCCCCCCCCCCAAGGAGCAGGTTCACATCAGTTTCATAGTGAGAGTGCTGACCTAGGATCAGCCCCCCCCCCCCCCCCCCCCCCCCCCCCCAGGAGCAGGTTCACATCAGTTTCATAGTGAGAGTGCTGACCTAGAATCAGCCCCCCCACCCCCATCAATGTAATCTTAGACACTGTGATCAGAATTGATCCTAAATCAGAACTCTGAGACACTTG